>NC_091563.1:17788159-17793159 GCF_042767895.1 Penaeus vannamei
TCTGTATCTATACATATACATTCATTCATATACATATATATATATATATATATATATATATATATATATATATATATACATATATGTATATATATATACATATATATATATACATATATGTATATATATACATATATATATACATATATATATACATATATATATACATATATATATATATATATACATATATATATATATATACATATATATACATATATATATATATACATATATGTATATATATATATATATATATATATATATATATATATATATATATATATCGATAGTATAGGAATGTGTGTATGTATAGATATATGTATTCATTTATGTCATCTTAAATCATATTACTTTTTATAGATTAATCTATTTAATGGGATTGGAGGATTTCTCGGGTTTTCTCTAATTCGTTCTGATTCTCTCTCTCTCTCTCTCTCTCTCTCTCTCTCTCTCTCTCTCTCTCTCTCTCTCTCTCTCTCTCTCTCTCTCTCTCTCTCTCTCTCTCTCTCTCTCTTTCTCTCTATTTACCTCTATCTATCTATCTATCCATCTATCTATCTACCTCTCTCTCCCTCTCTCTCTCATTCTCTTTCTTTTTACTCATTCTTTCCCGTTTCTTCCCACTTCGTCGACTTCGTCTCTCTCTTCCGCCTTCTTGTTTTCCATCTGTGTCCCCAGCTTCCTCATCCGCGCTCACTGTCTATCACTGCAGATTGCCTTCTTCCTCTGATGTTTAGACTCTGTAATGCATTCATCAATCATCCCACAAGAGAAAAAAAATATGTATATGTACTTGCGCAGGTGAGAAGGGGGATTAGGGAAGGGGCGGGGGGTAGGAGGGGGGGCAAGAGGGGGGGGGGGAAGAAAGCGCGTGAATGGAGGGGATAAGTGAGTGCGCGATGCGTCACCTGAGGGCTTATTTGTTCACCGGATATGTGGCTATGCTATCGCGTGTCAACCGGTTTGCTTCACCGGGCACCTGGCAACAGACTCATCCCAGAAGCCGGGCTTTTTTTTTCTTTTTTTCTTTTTTTCTTTTTTTTTTTTTGTTATTTTATTTATCTTTTCTTTTTTTTTTCTTTTTTTTGATTGCTGATCGTGTGGGTCACTCATCAATTCGTACGCACGCATACGCACACGCACGCACGCATATACACATATACACGCACACACACAACACACACACACACACTATATATATATATATATATATATATATATATATATATATATATATATATATATATATATATATATACATATATATATACATATATATATATATATATATATATATATATATATATATGTATGTATGTATGTATATATATACATAAATACATAACCTTAAAACATACACATGTACAACCAGAAAAGGCAGACAAAAAGACGCACACGCGACGTATTCTTTTTTTATTGTCATTATTCATCCATTCTCTTATCACACAAATGCTAGTCATCGCCGCCAGACTACTCACTCAGAATCTAAAAACAAGAAATTGGGAAACGTCACCAAATTAACGTCGAAAAGTGAAAGAAAGACATATAGATATAGTTTATATACACATATATATATATATATATATATATATATATATATATATGTATAAATATATATATATATATATATATATATATATATATATATATATATATGAATATGTATATATAATATATATACATCCATACATACATATAGATAGATAGATAGATAGATAGATAGATAGATAGATAGATAGATAGATAGATAGATAGATAGATAGATAGATAGATAGATAGATAGATATCTGTGTGTGTGTGTGTGTGTGTGTGTGTGTGTGTGTGTGTGTGTGTGTGTGTGTGTGTGTGTGTGTGTGCGTATGCATATAGATCCTCCATCTCACTACTTACAGTTATCAGCCATCGTGTCTTTCTCAACGTCCCCGCGTGTCCTAATAATCCGATCTTGATATCATCACTATGCGATTGTCCCCCGAAGTATGACGTCACGCGGCATCCCCCAAAGATGAGCGTGAGTCACCGGCAGTCACGGAGGCCAGCTCCTCGTCATCCTCCCGCCGGATTCGCGGGAAAAAGTGAAAGTCTTCCAAATATGGAGGCGTTTTTCCCCTATATTTAGCATCACTTGCCATGACGTTTTTATTTTTGTTATCATTTTTACTATTATTCTTAATAATACTTCTGTTTATCATTATTCTATTTATCATTGTTGTTATGATCGTTATCATCATCTTCATCATTATAATCATTAATATGGCTTATTATTATTAACGCTACCGTCATCCTCATCCTCATCATCCCACCTCCACGAACATCACACTCCCCAACAAAGCATGAGCCCCCCTCTCCCTGGGACGTCACCAACACCCCCCGCAACCTTCACCCTCGCGAAGCAGCATGTCTCCCGCACGCCGCGAGGTCCACTTGGCCTGACCCCGTCGCCCCCTCCTGCAGGTGTGCTCCGCCGCCCTGGTGTCGCTGCTGGTGCTGGCCCTGTCGTCCCGCAGCGCCTTCGCCCGCTCCGTCGACGGCGTGGGGCGCCTTGAGAAGCTGCTGTCGTCCTCGTCGTCTTCGTCAGGCTCTTCTTCCCCCCTGGATGCTCTCGGCGGCGACCACAGCGTGAACAAGCGCGACACCTTCGACCACTCCTGCAAGGGCATCTACGACCGGGAGCTCTTCAGAAAGCTGGACCGCGTCTGCGAGGACTGCTACAACCTGTACCGCAAGCCCTACGTGGCCACCGAGTGCAAGTAAGAGCCGCGGATTCTGGCACTTTGTTCTCCTGTCTCTCTCTCAGTTTGTCTCACCATTTAAGTTGATTCTTATATAAGACGGGTTATTTTGTTTGACTTATTTTCTGTTATGTTCTTTTTTTTACGTTTTAGTTGCTTTTATTTCTTCTTTTATTTATAATGATAATTTGTACATTACATTGTTCTTATTTTTTTCTCTTTTTCCCATTCCTTCTCCCTTTACGAAAAAACAGGTCCAATTGCTTCGTGAATAAGAGGTTCAATGTCTGTGTGGCTGATCTCAGACATGATGTCAGCCGCTTTCTGAAAATGGCTAAATTTCTGCGCTATCCCTAATGGTTGAAGGCTATGGTAATTTTATGTTTTCTTTTTCGTTTGACTATTTTTAGTTAGTGTTTTTAGTTTTTTTTTTTTTTTTTTTTTTTTACCTATTATCATTTTTTGCATTTTAAAAATTATTTTCCAATTTTATTTGCAAAGACTGTCATCGCTTCTCTTCACCATATTTCCCATGGCTTTCCGCAACGATTATCAGACATTACCTGGTTTCTTTCCTCTGAATTAATTTGTCATCATTTAATTTAGTTAACCCCTAAAGAATTTTCTTTAATGCAACCAACTCTAATAGAAAACGGGTTCTTGCTTTTCAGGAGTAACTGCTACGCCAACTTCGTATTCAAGCAGTGCCTCGACGATCTCCTTATGGTCGACGCCATTGACGAGTACGTGAACACCGTCCAGCTGGTAGGGAAGTAAAGGCAGAAGTCTCTCAGGACGCTAATGTGGAGGAAACAAGAAAAAAAAACAGGAAAAATATGGAAATTTTCACGACAACTAGAATCATTTTTGAAAGCCCCTTGTCTGGAGACTTGGGCAAAATGGGGCCAAAGAAAATAGAGATGCAGTAAAGAATTATTTTAAGTTGTCTTCTTCAGGAAAACATGACGCTCTATGGCAGCTCCTTTATCATTCCATACTAATTAGTAAAATATGATTTCTACCTAGTTATGAAATACATAGTAACTATATTATGCTAAGTATTTATTGAATATCATATATTTATTTTCATAACCTTTTGAAGTGGCATTTGAACGATTCTCACCACTGTCCTTCTCCCATTCATTTCTTCCTTCTCCCTCTCCTCAACTATTTATGCAATTCTGGTTATACGCTTTGAAAAGTTATTTTTGTATGGTCGATAATCATTAATCATAATACAGTGTACAATTCGGCATTTATGTGTGAAAGAAAGGCTAGGAAACCACACAGCACATGAAGGCACGTAAGATTCAGTATGGTTTCTTATCTGCGGCCTGTTGGGATCTGAAAATTATATTTTCTTGAATCTGTAGACCCCCTTCGCACAAAATGAGGTAAAGTTACAAAGTTCTGAGCTGGAAGAAAAATCCAGTGCTACTTTGTCTTTCCATTCCCCTACCCTTTCCCCCACACAGAGGGGGGGGGGACACAGCGATTTGCTTGCTAACTTCCACAAAATCAGATCTTTCCCCTTTGAAAATTCTTGTTGTTTCAGTCGGTTGAGTCTTTTAGAAATAATATCTTCCCCAACTCGAAGCAAGGTATTCTTCAGCTTCTTAAGTAAAAAGAGGAAAGGCACGATCACCTGCTTTTCCAAATCAAGAGAAAGAGAATGCGAAAGACAGAGAAATTCTTGATCTCTGTACTTACCACTTGTTGCTGGTGGTGCGTGTGGTGCCCGAACCCTAGTTATGTAACCAAAGATTAGAATTTAGTGGTATCCTTAACTTTTGCGTTTCTGTTGGATCCTTGAGATTTTGAATAAATTATTATAATCACTAGTGGCTTTAATTCCCAGTTATCCCGCTTTTTATCTTAATTCCGGGTATTTCCATGTGCAGAGATTAAAAAAAACAGCATGCTAATCCCATCTTGCCAAGCTGTACAGGAATTATTCTCCAAGGACAGACAAGACTTGCAAGGAAATATACACCGATGAAGATTAACAGCGCTATATAGTAGAATTAACCTCTCAACAATGCTAAGGATTACCTATACTTCCACCAAGATCTTGAACTTTTGCAGTGTACAAGCTTTCCAGACTTTCACGTAAAACAGCGTTCTACTTTGGAAATTCTGAAGTAGTGATGCACCAGAAAAAATACGTTCTTATACTAGCAATGACGGGGTCTGAATGGCCGGGAGAAAAAGTTTCGAGGTCATTCTGTATTTCAGAATAAGTAAATACGAAGAGGCTTTGGAAAC
>NC_091563.1:17805659-17813159 GCF_042767895.1 Penaeus vannamei
GGTGCAGAAGTCCGTCAATCATGACGTCAGCGTTGGATTGCCGGATGTCACCCACGGACGCTCTCTGGGTACTTCAGTAGAACTCGTCACATATATGCACACCTTTGGATGTTTGGAGTCCAGTTTATGCATATAAATGCATATATATATATATATATATATATATATATATATATATATATATATAGAGAGAGAGAGAGAGAGAGAGAGAGAGAGAGAGAGAGAGAGAGAGAGAGATACATATATATAAACACACACACACACACACACACACACACACACACACACACACACACACATATATATATATATATATATATATATATATATATATATATATATATATATATATATATATATATATACATATATATATATATACATATATATATACAATATATATATATATATATATATATATATATATATATATATATATATATATATATATATATATATATATATATATATATATATATATATATATATATATATATATATATATATATATATATATGCATGTATATATGCATTCTCACATAATATGCTCCCTTGTTTTAGATATTTGGTGGAAAAATGTTCAGTAGGTTTCATCATATATTTATTGAAATATATTTCTGACTGGTTTTGCTCGGGAAATTTTGCCAGATTACCTCTTGAGCAACTACAGCAGCAGCTATTTTGTTGTCTACATTTTGGTCCAAAGAATTGTTATACATTTTTCTAAACTATTTCTGGTTGTCATGTTTTGTGTTGCCGCGATCTTTTCAGTATTTAGTTATTTAGTAGCATCATAGTTTGCTGCCTTCTCTCCGAACGCTTCCTGACACTAGAGGTTTTCTTTTCGAACTAATGGTTAGGATCTATAAACGAGGGAATGAAAAGGGAATTTATGCTTATCAGTCACTTTACTTCTGTATTTGTGAATTGTCAGTTACACAGTGAAGAACATCTCGACGCTATTCTTCCTTCTCAAACGTTTACAAAACAATACAAAGGAAACTAATGAAAGAAATTCATCACCATCTGGCGGCGAAAGTCATCAAAGAAAATTCTTGAACCGGCGTCTGGCTCTACAAACCACCTTCTAGCTCTGAGAAACCACAGAACAGCTCTCAGAAACCAGCCTACTTGCCCACCATCTGGACGGCGGCCTTGTACTGGTTGCGGAAGCGGGGCGGAAACAGGTACACAAGGCACTGCAGAAACATCCGGTTGTAGAAGCAGTTGCTCCTGTAAGGGAAATTACTCCTCGTAGATGGTGTGTTTATGTAGTATACGATTCAAATATTTGATATCAAAGAATAATGAATGGCCATATTTCTTTGTAGGAAGCGTCGCTGATTTCACTGATCAAACCCTTCTGCTTCAAACTGACATTAAGGTTTCCTTCTCTGGACAGACTATTCCCCCCTCTGTGCCTAAGCAAAGCAATACCTGCAGCCGGTGGCCACGTCGGTGTCGCGGAAGACGTTGTAGCAGTCGTCGCACACGCGGTTCAGCCTGCCGATGAGCTCGCGGTCGAACACGCCCGTGCAAGAGTGGTCGAAGATCGAGCGCTTGCGGAGGCTGTGATCCGCTGCGGAAGAGAGGAGCGAAGGCGACTGCGGGAAGGAGGGAAGGAACTCCGACGTCTGTCCTTCCATCTCGAGGGAGCGCTCCCAGGAGGAGGCACACGCCGCGGCCGCCACCAGCAGGGTCACTATCGCTGCTGACCACATCTGAGGACGGTATGAAAAAGTCTAGCTGATTACCTCAACTTCAGTCAACTTCTCGGCGTCTTGGTTTATGTATATTTCGAAAATAATCAGGCTGAAACAGCGTCCTAGTACCTCCTATTCAGCGCCCTCGTATCTCTCATTCAAACGGCATCCAAGGCCAAGGCACACAGCTCCATCACAGCCACTCACACGCACTCCGCGATCTTTCCGCGATGTCTCCACTTACCCTTCGAACAACCTTCTTGCCCAACACACACACCACTCGCCACGAGCCTTAGGAGTCCTTACAGCGGTTCCTGGCGTCTTCCTTGAGATGCTGGCGATGGGACCTGCCTCGAGATGCTGCAAGAGGACCTTCCTCTTCACTGACGATGCATCAAGACGTCGCTGTCTTATATATGCGGCCATCAAAGCTCCAGCGCTTACTCGGGCGTGGGAATAAAACTCGGGATCAAACGCCCGTGCAGTAACCTCTTGAACCGGTTTACGTCGCAGTAATTCATCTTGAGGAGACTGGTTGTAATGATCACTCTTCCGAGCTGTGTTTTTCGAATGTGATCTCCGTTCGCCTCAAACGCAACCCGGCGACAGTGCAGGGGTGATATATTACGATCTGATATGGAAGTCTCTCGAATATAGCCTCGAGAAATCACGATGCCTATCAAAGCAAATATAACTGTCATTTACTTTACGCAATAAAAATCCGATATAAAACCATGTACCACTTTGTTTTGCATCCAAGATGGTCCTTTTTGTTATGCTCATCATCATATGATAATCATACTTCATACTTTGGCACCATGAGACTTTCTCAATCAGTGATTGGCTCAGTGATAACCGATGCTTGGGAAATGATGGGGATATTGACAATAGTGATGATGTATTAATAATATTGCAGCAGTAATGATGATGATGATGATGATTATAGTATTAATGGTATTGATAATAGTAATGATGGTAGTGATAAAGACAATGACAGTAATGATAAGATTCAAAATATTAATAATGACAATAATAATACTATTACTAATACTATTACTGACAATTATAAGAATAAGAATAACGATAATAATGGTAATAATAAAAATATTGATAATGATGATGATCATAATAATAATATTAACAAAAAATTATAACAAGAATGATAATTAAAAAATATGATAATAATGATAATAGTAATAAGAACAATACTGGTCATAATTATAATAGTAATGATAATGATAACACCAATGGCAATAGGAATAATAAAAACGATAATAGCAACAACAATAATAATAATAATGATAACGATGACAGTGATAGTAATAATAATCGTAGCGGGGCGTAGACCCAGTAGACTTTAACGTGTCTGGTTTCAGACACGTGTCTGGAGTTCGGGCTTAATGGATGATTCTTCCATCACCTGCTAGCAGGTTTGATAGTGAAGATTCTTTATTTTTCATTTGAAATTATTTTTCCGCTAATATTGCTGTATTGATGGCATACTGTAAGGATGTGGCTTATTGTGAGGAGGTTATTGCAGTGGAGGCACACTGGAGGGAAGGTTCTCTCTATGTAGGGAATGAAGTGTGTGTCTGGTGGCACTGACCCTGAGGTGGGCCAAGACCGCCTCCTCCCTTCTGTCTTTCCCGTGGGTTGTATCCCGCAGTTCTATATTTTGTCTGACTTTGTTGGTCAGCTGCAGGTTGGACTACTCACTTTGCCATTAATATATTTTTGCTTTTATAAGAGACAAAACACCTGCGGTCTGAACGGAATATGTTGGGGTCTTTATTACCAGTTGACCCGGCTAATCTATTAGTCTGCTCACTGCCATGGATACCAGAGTGGCCTGATACCCATATCAGCTTTATAGATTTGTTGGTAATATGTAGCCTACGAATGATATTACCCAGTAGCTAATTTTTAGTGGTTTCTGATAATATAATGGATTTAAGTGAACTTAATGAATTGGAAAAATTACCATTTTATCGTGAGTCGTCGATAGTGTAAAATCTAATGCTTCATCGGAGGCAAAAAGCTCACCAATAAAGACTGATGCAAGATTCGACAGTCTGAAATTTAGTTCACATTCCTCTATTTTGGAGCCGTCGGTATATATATGAAAAAGGGATCTCTCTGAACTTCTGGCGTACCTCCACCTCCACATATTATTATCAAAGATTTCCTATCAGCTCCCCATTTCCAGAAATACACTTAGTAAACTAAATATTCTTTGACATTTCTTTGATTGACCGATGTGGTCTTTCCAATCTAGTCTACGATCAAAAAGTAGACCGAGAATTCAAACCTGTGAAATTGTGTTATTAATATTCACTGTAGAGACAAAACTTCGCCAGGAGTCTCCTTTAGCTCGTCTAATTGTTCTACGAGCCCTAGCTCTTGCTTGTTTGTAGTTGCGAAAGCTCTCGTTACTGATGTCATTTTTGAAAAGCCTGTAGGCCTTATTACGTTCACTCGTAGTGCGGTAATTTGGTGTCCACCATGGAACTCTATGCTTAACGCTATCTGTCGAAGTCTTGGGAATGGATATCATTGCTGCATCTAATATACATTTTTAGACATTACTTTATCATCAGTGGTTTCTCCAAGAAGTTTGAGCATGACGCTCCTTAAGAAGGCGACTCAGTCTGATCTTTTTACGTTAAATTTAGGTGCTGAAGGCGTTCTCGTTGTGTCGCATGAATATCTAATACAAACAGGTAAGTGATCGCCTCCCAACGACTCGTCAGTGGTGTGCCACAGGCACTTGGCTGCTGCTGTTGAAGAGACCAGAGATAGGTCAATAAAGCTCAAATTACCGGTATTATCGTCTACCCGCGTCGGACTACCATCGTTCAGAGGGACTAGATCTGAATCATTAACAAGCTTAACTTCTTGCTCACCTCTACCATCCACCCTCAGGGAACCACATAATGTATGATGAGCATTAGAATCACCTAAAATTACTTTATTTTGTGGCAGACTACCCTGTACAGCAAAGACCTCATCATAAATTTCCACATTATCAGGTGGACAATAAACTGAACATAGAGCCAGATAAGTGCTATTGATTTTTACTTTGCGACAAATTCCAAAGTAGAATCAATAGTCACCTATAAAAGGGAAGCTCTGGTAGATGTACATGGCCTCCATCCCTATCCACTCGATCTTTCCGACACAGATGGCAGTTCTTTAGTGCGAAGGTACAGGCAAAGCACTAGAGAGCGTGGCAAAGTCCAAAATGACTTCTTCACTCTACGACTTTTACATTGCGAAATCAGAGTCTTCAGACACCAAGGTAGCCCCTGTGTCGCACGACTTACGATTTACTGGTGTTGTTTTTTCATTAACAACATCCTTTACACGAGTGACTATTTCCTTCTCCCAGCCGTGGGTAATTATACCCCGAAAGAGACCCCAAGGCATGGCGCGGAGCAGAAAATATGCAAATGAAATACCTGAACACCAAGCCGATAGTTCGACAATCCAAACAATCAAGAAGAGAGTGGGAAAGGAAAACCGAAAAAGAAAACTATGTAACGACCATCGGTGGTTATCGCGACACTTCGGAGGCGTCGCCAAGTAGAAAGAATAATAGAAAAAAAAGAAAGGAAAGGATACGGAGAAAATCCGATGATACACAGTTGTAGCAAAAACTGTCTATTACATATTTATAGTATTGTTTAAAAATAAATCGATATCTATTTTGGCTTAGCGACTTCAACGCCATGCAAGTAGCGAGACGGTTTGAAATACGTTGATGATTTTAAAAATAACCAAGTTCACATCAACATACAGTAGTGACCGTCGTTCTTAAATTTGGAATGGACTTAGTAAAATAATAAAATAAAAAGTAGAAAAACGCGGATATATATGCTGCACGTGGCGTACGCGGCGGAGACAATCTCTGGCGGCTCGTGCTGCGTTGGCCGAGGTTTTGAAGGCGCGATCGTCCTTCAAGCAGAAACGTGCGCAGCTGAACACTGCAATAATAGTGATGATACATTGATGATATTGCAGCAGTCATGATGATGATGATTATAGTGGTAATGATATTGATAATAGTAATGATGGTAGTGATAAAGACAATGACAGTAATGATAAGAATTATAATATTAATAATAATAATAATATTACAACTAATACTACTCATGAGAGTAATAATAATAATCACATAATGATGATGATGATAATGATATTAATAACGTTAATAATGATAACAATAATGGTATTAACAAAAATAAGAAACGTTAAAAATAATTATGATAATGGTCATAATTACAATAATGATAATGATCATAATTGCAATAATGACTGATCATAATATTGACAATGATAATAAGAATAATAATAGTAATAATAACAATAATAATGATTATAATATTCATTACAATAATTAAAAATGGCAATAATGATTATAACAATGATAATGATGACAGTGATGGTAATGATAATAATAATAATAATAATAATAGCAATGATAATGATAAAATAATGATACTACTAATAATAAATCATTATGATAATGACAGTAGCAACGCTAGTGGTTATAATCACTAGAATGAAGCAAGGAAAAATAAGAAACCACACGAACGTGTCAAAGGCTTAATGCACTGAGTTGTCAGGCCATATCTGTGATAGGACAACCATGGCTTGTTCATGGTTCCCCGTCGCGATGTTGAAGTTGTTAGTTAATTGTGTTAATGCCACCTTCCACTTTCCTTTGTCATGAAGGCAAGCCTTGTTTTGTGACGGAGACCTGGGACCATCTGTGGAGGCGTCCGTCGGTGTCAACGTGAAGTCGAAGGGCGCTCCTCTTGCCATGAAGTCGAAGGGCGCGGCGGGGTAGGTCGATTCGTTGCTCGTCCTCGCCCTTTCTCGCCTCTGTATACAATATCTCAGTCGCCGAAAGATATACTATAAACCTGGCCAAGAGGTCTCCTGTAGCTTGACCTCTTTTCCTTTACGATATTTTTTTTCCTGAAGCGGTAGCTGTCTTGGCTGCGTGTGCCGAATGACTATTCTGTGGATGGTGTTCTGCGTCACTTCATGGTCTGCTCATTATCTTCGTGTTGCGGCTAAGGTGGAAAAGCAATGTAACGGCGACGTTTCGTAGTTTGGCCATCACTTCGTGGCGTTTAATACATGGCAACCTCTTAATGGAATTTAGGGCGATTGAGAGAGGTGCTGCAAGCCTTTTTGCTAGGCGGTATGGGGTGCTCCCGGGCCCGTTGGTGAAGGGTTTCCTTCCTTGTGTGCTCTGATGATTTCTCCGGATCGTCGGGTGCTGCAGACTTCCCCTCTAAAAGAACCTGAGAATTTTCCTTGCTGCTCTGTTAAACTCTAAGGACCTTGCCTCCGCGTTTCTTTTCCTGGCTTCCCCCTAAGTAGGAGTCGGAGAGCAGTACCTCCATTTTTGTGACATAACCGGTTATATTTATAACCACATCGCCGCCACCCTTTCCTGCCGAAGTGATTACGATGGAGTCGTCTCTTGCAAGGTCCTGTGAGGCGTTACCCTGCCAAGTGACAGGCTCACGTCTTTCACATTGTCGATTGCAAAGGTCACAACTCTCGCCAGGAATCGTCTCTCGTTATTTTACGACACTGGACTCGATAAAGCTTGCCATTGACAGAGAAATTCGTCGGGCAAAGGGGTAAGGCGGTATTACTATGTTGTATAAATCGATATTGGTTAAGAGTCTGGTTAAGATAGAGCTTTTTAGAACGATCGTTGTCCATGTAAAGTGCCGCAGTTTGTAAATATAGGAAAAGGTATGAAGGGTGAACGGCCTGG
>NC_091563.1:17815784-17828284 GCF_042767895.1 Penaeus vannamei
ATTTCTTCACTATGTCTGCATTGTGATATCTGTTTGCCATCATATTAATTGCATCAGGTGTAAAAACAAACCTAAAACTTTGCTTAGATAGATTTTTTGACGATAACACGTGATAACATCGTCTTCCTAGAAGTTACCAGTGCTCTGACCACTGGTAAAATTGACCATGGTAACTCCTAGTTGTTAGTGAAAAGCACCGCTCTCTGTTGACCGTGGTAACTATAGTTACCAGCGGTACTGAATCCGGCTCAGCACTGAGCCAGCGTGGTAGAGTACGGCCCCTCTTCTCCCTATAATGGAAACCCCACCTCAACGATGTGGTGGGAAGGCCTATGTCCAACAACGGATTTTAGGAGGCTGATTTTTTTATTCCTTATGGATAGGGGGACGCGAAAAGAATACTACTTTGAAGGCGACCACCAACCCACATTCGGGCGAGCGTGGTAGGGTATGACCCATCCTTTCCCCACCATGAATCACAGTCTCAAACGACGTGGATCAGTCTGGAGAAGGTTGATGTCCAACAACAGATTTTAGAAGGCTGAAAGATGGATAGATGTCACCCACGCACGCTCTGTGGGTACTTGCGGTAAAATTCGTCACATATAAAGGGATAATTGGAGAGTACAGTTTATACATATGGATGTGTGTGTGTGTGTGTGTGTGTGTGTGTGCGTGTATGTATATATATATATATATATATATATATATATATATATATATATATATATATATATATATATATATATATATATTTACATACATATATATGCACACATTTACATATACATATAATAATATACACACATATATATATATATATATATATATATATATATATATATATATATATATATATATATATATATATATATACATATATTTACACATATAATGTATATATCTATATATATCTATATCTATCTATCTATCTATATATATATATATGTGTGTGTGTGTGTGTGTGTGTGTGTGTGTGTGTGTGTGTGTGTGTGTGTGTGTGTGTGTGTGTGTGTGTGTGTGTGTGTGTATACATTTATATACATACATATATATACATATATATAGATATACATATGTGTGTCTGTGTGTATATATGTATGTATATATATATATGTGTGTGTATACATATATATATATATATATATATATATATATATATATATATATATATATATATATATATATGTATGTATGTATGTATGTATATATGTATACACACACGCACACTATCATATGCATAAACTGGACTCCAAACATCCAAAGGTGTGCATATATGTGACGAGTTCTACTGAAGTACCCAGAGAGCGTCCGTGGGTGACATCCGGCAATCCAACGCTGACGTCATGATTGACGGACTTCTGCACCAAAAAGTCTCCATCGGGGTTGATTGACGGCGTTCGGGGTCCGCGCCCCCGCCCCGTCACAGGATCAGCCGCACCGCTTGTATATAAAGGGCACAGCGGCCTTTTGGTCCCAAAGCAACTGCCTTCGAGGTCGCAGTCACAGTCGCCAGCTGCTCATACTCTGAACTCTTGACACAGACTGCTCGCCATGACAGCCTTTCGCTTGGTAAGTCGCTCGCTCCCTTAGTGAAAGGCGTTCTGTACGAGTAATACTGGCTTGTTCTCCTGCCTGCAAATCGAAGTCCTCTTGATTTTTTGAGGATCATATCATTCACAAATCGGTCCTCTTGATTTTTTTTTTAGGATCACATCATTCAGAGGTAATAAATATTTATAAAGAATTATTATGAATTTTTAAGAACCGATTATGTTTTTACAGTATTTACTTCCATTTCTGAAAGGAGTGCAGGGAATGATAACACTAGAAAAGAAATGCTTGTAATAATGTGCTTCTCCTCCAAGATGGCCGTGGCCCTGGTGGTGGTCGTGGCGTGCTCGACGACCTGGGCTCGCTCCGCCGAGGGGTCGTCGTCCCCCGTGGCCTCCCTCATCAGGGGCCGCAGCCTCAGCAAGCGAGCAAACTTCGACCCTTCCTGCACGGGCGTCTACGACCGGGAGCTCCTGGGGAGGCTGAGCCGCCTCTGCGACGACTGCTACAACGTGTTTCGCGAGCCCAAGGTGGCCACGGAGTGCAGGTGGGGCCTCCTTCCAGATCATCCAGATGTGCGGAGGATGTCTCTCGTATTCCCCCTGTTTTCTGATCTCAAATAGGTTCAAATTCTCAAGTATTCCTACACCTTTACGCATTAGCAGTTCATATTAAGTGACTATATTCCATTGCAAGCGTTTTCAGGTACTATTTCATATGTCAAAGAAGCTATCATCCTCTGCCCCCCCCCACCCCCCAAAAAAGCTACTCGTATTAACAACTGCTACAGTGCTCAACACATGAATAATTCTACATCCTTATTAAATTATAACTGTTCGGGGCATAAATCACATGTTCCACTAGAAGCCCCTCCTTGCTTGACGAATGGTCTCCCTTCCAGGAGCAACTGCTTCTACAACCCCGTGTTCGTCCAGTGCCTGGAGTACCTGATTCCGGCCGACCTGCACGAGGAGTACCAAGCCCTCGTGCAGACGGTGGGCAAGTAGGCTCGCTCGACCTGCCACGACCTCGCCCCGCGCACTCACGCCAACGGCCAGAAGACACAGAGAGGATTTCAGGATTTGTTTCTGGCTAACTGGTGTATTTTATCGACCCTGCTCGGATTTTGATATGATTTCTCATGTCCTAAATTGTGATGAATCTCTAAATGAAGTGTGTTGGAATAATGAAATATTATTTTCCCTTATACTTCAAGGACAAAGGCAAACAGCAAAGAAAGTAAAAAAGGACAGAAATGTTAGTCAAGGTATCTTGCTTTTGAAATCAAAATAATTTGTCAATTCCTCTCGGGTATTACATATATTTTGCTTTATTTACAAACCATGCGTGAGATTGTGATGAGTGATTCCAGTGAAAACACAAAAGATATGAAGCAAACATTCTGCAATGTATGTTTGGCTCTTATCATTCTTCTTATCTCTTTATCTATTTTAAATAGATGGTGCATTTGATTGATTAATCAATTAAATGTTTATCACTTAAATGAGGAACGTTTTTTTTTTTTTTTTTTTTTTGCTGTGTAAAAAAACATTGTTTCAAACAACGCAAAGTAAACAAAACAAATCGTTTTGCTGTCAAAATGACTTGGACGAATAGATATCCCCAGAACATCCGTTTTTGTCAGCCGAATGGCAAATGTAAACTTGTATTTATGGTAAGAACAGGTCTTCATAAAAACGTGTTTTAAGAAGTCGAAGAGTTTAGTTTCATAATTCTGAAATGCAGTTAGTCAGATGCACATCTCTCGTAATGGCTTTGAAACACATTGTCCAAGATAGGAGTTTGGCGCCTGTGCACGACAGGACATTCATCGCTGACAGCCTTATATCCGCTTCGCAAATCAGTGGCTTACCTTCCCACTTTCCAAAATTCGAAAAGATGAGGACAGACAACAAATCTCTGATACTATCCGACAATAAAGTTTCGAGGGAAATTACCTCCATGTATATGCCACTGGCCATGTCACTGCAGTAGTTCATGAATTTTATTGATTTTTTTTTAGGATTCAGAGAAAGATCAAGATTGGCCTCAGTAGTGTCTGGGATGGGATCAAACACGCCCCACACACGTTGCTCCATTTGTTTTCGGAAATTACTTCTTTTTTGATGTGATTCAATCGAATTTCATAGCCGTATCAAGGTCTATGGGTGGGTGCTTCATGCGCAGGGTGGTGTGAAGCGATGGAGTGGTAGTCTAGTTAGTGTTAAGAGCTTCTGCATGCCTTCTCGCTTACAGCTGCCACCGCTGGCTAGCCTCGTGCGAAAAAGGGAGCAGCTCTGCATAAGCCTCCCCCTGCCAGTGCATAGCCTCTCCATCATTGAGACTCCCTGCAGTGCCTCCTCGTGGCCGCCCATGGAAACTGGGTACCTTGCGGTTCCAGGCTAAACTGAGGGGGATCTCGGAGCAGCAGGAGGCCCCAGAGGTTCAGGGCCATGGCCCACCGGCGTGTGGACACGCCCTGGCCCTGTACCAACTCCTGCCCCCTAGCCCCCTGGGGTTAATGGGAGGCTCGGGGGAGGTGGGCCTTGCCAGTCCTCCTCCCCCCAGATATAAACCAATCGGCAGTGCCACAATTAAATGGAAAGGCTGGGAGGAGGGGAAAAGCCCCTCCCACCCAGCAAGTGAGGCGGACTGTGGGCCCTGCTGGGAGGGCGACTGCTGGAGCGCAGGCTGGGAACGGGAACTACCCGTCTCGCCTGCGCTCTGGTGGCCGCCAGCCCAGAGTGAAGCTTGTGGGGGAAAGCCCTCGGGAACCCCACAGGTGGATGATGGGGCACGCAGCCCGCCACCCCCTTTTATATGGGGCAACGTCGGTGGGGGTGGCAGAGGTGGCATCTACCCAGAGCGACTGCCAGAGGCTGAACCTCAGGCGGGAAGTTAGGGTGGGGGCTTGGAACGTCCGTTCTTTGCGTCAGGATGATCGGTTGCCTCTACTGTCGAGGGAACTGGGGAGGCTGAGAGTTGAGGTGGCTGCTCTCTCGGAGGCGAGGAGGCCTGGCAGCGGCATGACCTGTGTAGGTGGCTACACCTATTACTGGTCGGGCCGCAGCGATGGCCACCATCTCCAGGGAGTAGCCATTGCCATCTCCAGCAGACTCCAGCCCTCGGTAGTAGAGGTTACTCCTGTTGATGAGCGTATAATGGTATTGAGATTGAAGCTTTCTTTTGGCTTCATGTCTCTTATTGCTGTGTACGCTCCTACCGACGTTTGTAAACTTGACGTGAAAGAGATGTTCTACTCCAAACTTACATCTGTGGTAGACAGATGTCCCCGACGAGATATTCGCATTGTTCTGGGCGACTTCAATGCGGTATCGGGCTGTGATCGAGCTGGCTATGAGATGTCTGTCGGTCCCCATGGTTCAGGAGCTGATGCCGGTAGCGAGAATAGCCTCCTTTTCCGGGACTTTGCTAGGTCCCAGAAATTGAGGATTTCTGGCTCCTGGTACCAGCGCTCAGACCCACATCGCTGGACATGGTACAGTGATGCGGGTAACGCAGCCAAGGAGATCGACCACATACTTGTTAGCACTCGTTGGAGGATCCTTCAGAATTGCAGGGTGTACAGGAGTGCTGAGTTCTGTGGTACTGACCATAGATTGGTTGTGGCTACCCTCCGGGTCCACTTCAAAACCCCCCAGCCGTCAAATGATCACCCTAGGGTGTTTCATTTGGACAGGCTGAGGGAGGGGGAGTGTGCCCGCGGGTTTGCTGAGGCAATCTCCGATCGTTTCGCAGTGCTTGGCAGTCTGACAGACCCTGTTCTTCTGTGGGATACCTTTAAACGTGAAACGCTTGATGCAGCTCAAGATACGATTGGTGTACACCCGAGAGCAGTACAGAATTCCACAGATGCATGTCGTGCGGCTCGTCTGACAGGGGATCGGGAATTGCACCGTTCTCTTGTGCGCAGAACTCGGTCCCTGTTAAGAAGGGACAAGGAACAGTTTATTAGGAGTCTTGCAGAGGAGGTAGAAGGCCATTTCTTAGTAAATGACCTTCGTCCTGCATACCAAGCCCTGAGAAAGCTGAACCCCAAGCACTCTTCACAGGTGACAGCAGTTCGCTCAGTAAGTGGTCAGATCGTTTCAGATCCTGTTGCGGTGCGGGAACGTTTGGCTGAGTATTTTGAGCAGCTGTACCAGGTTGACCCAACAACAGTTAACTTGGATGCGGGTAGTGTCGAGATCCCGCTGCCGGATCCACCTATCAGTGAGGACCCTCCCTCCCTAACTGAAGTTAGGGGGGCGATTTCCAAGCTGAAGTGTGGTAAAGCAGCTGGTATCTGCGGCATACCAGCTTAACTGTTAAAGGCTGGTGGTGAACCTATGGCACGGGGGTTACATGCTGTCTTGGCTGCCATCTGGCAGTCCGGTTCCGTTCCTCCTGACCTGTTGAGGGGTGTGGTCACCCCTCTCTGGAAGGGGAAGGGGGACCGTTGGGACTGGAGCAATCACCGAGGCATCACACTGCTCAGTATACCAGGCAAGGTTCTCGCCCACATCCTTCTGAGACGTATCAGAGACCATCTACTGAGGCACCAGACACTGGAGCAATCCGGATTCACTCCTGGTAAGTCCACAATAGACCGTATCCTCGCGCTTCGAGTCATTGTAGAGCGCCGTCGTGAGTTCGTGCGTGGGCTGCTTGCAGCCTACATCGACCTCAAGAAGGCGTTCGATACGGTGCATCGGGAGTCACTTTGGGAGATCCTAAGGCTGAGAGGAATACCAACAAGGATTATTGGACTAAAAGCTAGCCTGTATACTGGTACTGAAAGTGCTGTAAAGTGTGGTGGGGGCCTGTCGAGCTTCTTTCCTGTTAGCTCAGGAGTGAGGCAAGGTTGTGTCCTTGCACCAACTCTTTTCAACACTTGCATGGACTGGATACTGGGCAGAGCTACTGTTCAAAGTCATTGTGGGGCAACGCTGGGCAATATCAAGGTTACAGACCTTGACTTTGCTGATGACGTTGCCATTCTATCTGAGTCTTTGGAAACCCTAGTGGCGGCTCTCGATGCATTTAGCAATGAAGCGAAGCCCCTGGGTCTAGAGGTCTCCTGGACCAAGACCAAGGTCCAGGAATTTGGGGACTTGTTAGGAGAACCTGTTCAGTCGGTACGTGCTTGCGGCGAGGACATTGAAGTCACAGAGAGCTTTACATACCTTGGTAGTGTAGTTCATAACTCTGGGCTGTCAGACCATGAAGTCAGCAGACGGATTGGCCTGGCAGCAGGGGTCATGAACTCTCTCAACAAGTGTATTTGGAGATGTCGGTACCTGTGCAGAAGGACCAAGCTACGGGTTTTCAAGGCCCTGATAATGCCAGTTTTGCTATACGGTAGCGAAACCTGGACATTGTCCTGTGCCTTGGAGGCTCGTCTTGAAGCCTTTTGTAATAGGTCCTTGCACCAGATCATGGGGTACTGTTGGCGGGACCACGTGTCCAACCAACGGTTGCACCGTGAGACTGGCACAAGACCTGTTATCTGCACAATCCGTGATCGCCAACTCAGGCTATACGGCCACCTGGCTCGCTTTCCTCAGGATGATCCTCCCCATCAGGTCGTCTCTGTTCGAGACAACCCTGGGTGGAGGAGGCCTTTGGGAAGACCAAGGAAGTCATGGCTTGGGCAGATCGACCAAACCTGCCGTGAAGAACTAGAGATGGGCCGAGTCCCTGCCTGGCGTCTAGCCATGAGGGATCCTCGTAGGTGGAAGCGAAGGGTGGATGCGGCTATGCGCCCCCGCCGGCGTCAGCCCCCATGATGATGATGATGATCAAGGTCTATATAAGGACAGGTCTCGTCACTTCGGAGTTCTGCGCAGCTTTGGGTGATAAGGCCTATGACGTCACTAGGCGTGAGAAGGAGACACTAGAAAACGAAAGCAAGTGAGCAAATACTTAAGTAATTATAGAAGTTGGCACGTTGAACGATTTGCATATTGGACAGATTTTACAAGCGATGATTATCAGTGATTATTTGTAGGTCTATTTCGCATATTTTACGTGAATTCGGTTTTGTAATCCTCATGCTGCAGCTTGGATATTGCATAATACAGAAGTAAAATAAACAAAGAAAACACGGTACATTTAAACCAAATATTTTTTGACGAATCTATTATAAAACAAATCATACAACCAACGCACAGCATAAAATCAAAGACAAGTACAGCTTACACACACACACACACACACACATATATATATATATATATATATATATATATATATATATATATATATATGGATAGATATAGATATAAATATATAATGATATAAATATATGATGGGCGATCACAGATTTTGCAACCAACCACTGAACAACTACTGCGCATTGAGGCTTTGCGCGCGCCAGGCAGTCAAGCGAGCGAAAACGGAGAGAGGAGATCCTTACGGCTCTACATCACATTCAAGAATGACCACACGATTAACGTCGAACCCCAAGGCTTCTACGCCTAGTGACGTCATGCGCGAGACGGACGAATTTGAGTCGCTTAGTGACGAGACCTATACAAGGTACTTATATAGACCTTGAGTCGTATGTCTATCTAATGAGTCATATCGATATATGCGCCCTCTTGAAGAAATGTTCGCGCAACGCACACTAAAAGCACCTGAAAAACTCATGCTAACGTAAAGCGTTTTAAGCAGGGGAGCGCTTGGGCAAGAATTCTTGCCGATAGGCCAAGCGCTGTACCGTTCCCTGCTTAAAACGCTTTCCAAGGCAGGCAGGCCCTGTTCAGTGATGCCAGACATGTGGAAGTGTCTTTCTATAAAGAACAAGTCATAACAGTCATTGGAGAACATAGAAATGTCAAAATAACACACAGCATATACATACTTGGGTTTTAAAAGCAATAGACAAGTATTCTCACCAACAATCTTGGAAAGAGATAACTAATGCATAAATCGAGAGTGGAGTTTAATCCATTGGCGGTTGGTAACAATTCGAGTGCGCATTTCAAAACAACTGACAAGCTAGCACCGCATCAAGATGGCAGAGTAAATCTACCCAAACATCTTAACTAAGCGCAATATTTTCTCCTATTTTCATATAAAGTGCCTTTAAAACAATGACACAGACTTTCGATTGGCAGCCCTTTCATTCTGAACGTTATCAAAACAAATGAATATCTCTGAATAGCAGATACATTCTCGATTTAGAGAGACGAGGAGTAACAGTACAGAAAGAGGTAAGTAAAACACTTTTCATTCCCATAATCTCCATTATCTCCTTTCGTTTTCAGTTAATTTCAATTTCTTTGAATATAATTTTAAGAAAATTACAGAATCAGATACCGTGAAAAAAAATATTTATCTGATAAGATATTAAGCTGAGTTCCTAGCCAACGCCCACATTCGAAGGATCATGACCAGTACGGTACGTGACCGACGCTGTTGCCATGGTGACGGTACACCGCTTGACTTAGCAAGCGCAAGTCTAGCCATCTACGGAGGTCGCTTGAGAAAGCAAGCGAAATGCTAGAGTTAGCAAGAAAAACGCTTGAGATTTCAGGCAAGAACTTTCCCTGCTTAAAACGCCTCTAGCCTATGTATTTCCGCAGTCAAGGGTCACTCAACCCCCCCCCCCCCCCCCTGAAGTAGCCCAGCTTCTTGGGTCACTTCAGGGCTAACTTAACCTAACTTATCCTGGCCTTTTGTATATCCCGAGACACGGGAGCTTCACTCACCCTTGATTCCCCTGTAGGCTTTGTCATTCAAATAACGGCGAGGCATTGAAGGTATTTCAGCGATAACCCGGGAGCCTCATTTTAGCATATAATGTCCCTTGTTTTGTGTGGCGTTATTGGAGGTGCACTGCGTTCCCCCTGCGATTCGTGATGCTTTGAGTCCCCGAGTCAATAAGGGCACGGAAGCCGCTCTTCTGCCCCGACGGTGCGTCCGGGGGACTGGCGGGAGCTTGGCGCTGTGGGGTGGGGGGTCTAGAACCTGACGGGGGTCTAGAATCTGACGGGGGTCTAGAATCTGACGGGGGTCTAGAATCTTCTGACGGGGGTCTAGAACCTGACGGGGGTCTAGAATCTTCTGACGGGGGTCTAGAATCTGACGGGGGTCTAGAACCTGACGGGGGTCTAGAATCTGACGGGGGTCTAGAATCTGACGGGGGTCTAGAATCTTCTGACGGAGGTCTAGAACCTGACGGGGGTCTAGAATCTCGGGGACTCGCTCGATGCCACCGAAGAACTTGCCGGACCGCTTTCCGTTTTCCGACGAGGGCGGTGGGAGCGAGTGGCAAGTCCCGCCGGCCCAGGCTAGTGGCCAGTTTCTTAAAATTGTGCGACGCCCGATCCAATGAATATTCATACTTTCGGACATGCATATGCACAGAAATAAATGCATATCTGTCAATTGATCTGATAGATATACATTTATCTATTTATCTATCTGGAAAATATTTATGTCTAGACTGACAGATATGGTATCTATTTCTGTGTATATGCACGTCTGCATAATCGATATTCTTTGGGTCGGGCCTCGCGAAATTTTAACCGGCTGTAGACCTCGAGCAAAAATTCAGTTTCTGCTCTATCAAACGAGGTGGTCTTGTCGAATGCAGCAAATTCAAGGCAGACACGATAGATTCGGATTGTCAGTCAGAAACATCATTAGTCACTTGCCCCATCAATTTAATAGAATAAAAAAAAAACTGTTCTATATCATGAGTTTCAGTGGTTTCAATTGATTTATAACATTGAGATAATTGAAAAGAGGAAAAGACAGGCGGACGGAAGAGAGAAATGGTAAAAATGAAGACAAAGAGAGAGAAATGTTAGATCTATAAAGACAGAGATATATAGAGAAAGAGACAATATTCAAGAAAGGCGGAAGAAGGATGAAATAAAATGCAGAGAGAAATACAAAGAAAGAGATGTTCATAACGAAGAGAAGGAGCGAGAGAGAGAGAGAGATCAGATTTTTTTAAAAGCGGTAGAACTAGAGAGCAAAATTGAAGAGAGATAAAGAGACAGGTGTCAGCATTGAAGCAAAAGAGATATCAAGAGAGACAGACATTCAGACAGATTGAAGAGAGAGAGACAGGCAAAAAACAATGAGAGTGAGAGAACTGAAGAAGGGAAGAGATGTAAAGAAACAGAGTTGTTAAAATGGAGAGAGAGAAAAAAGGTTAAAACTGAAGAGAAACGAGACAGATAGAGGTGTTCAGATCAACATAGTGAGAGAAAGAGATATTACAGTTGATAAGAGAGAGCCGGAAAGCAAGGCAGAGGTTGAAAGATGGTAAGAGTAAAGAAGTTAAAAGAGAAGGGCATTTGTGCTCATATCACACATTCCTACATGCCTGGAGATGCACCCCCAAGGAAGTTCGTTCTCCACCCCCACCCCTTGTGCAAGGCGAAGACTGTCAACCCTTCCTGTCACTATCTGCTTTTCTTTCACTTTCTCCCTCCACACAATCCTGGTCAGAGCAGGTCGGATTCTTGACTTCTGACCTCCCCTTGCAGTCCTTGTCCGCAAGTCTCCCTGCTGCCCGTCCGAATATCACTTCTCATGACCTCTAAAGACAATAAAATGAAGCACTGGTACAAGAAGAGTAGGGAATTAAACCAACGTATTTTTCTCATCTCATTGTGTTTATGCTATGCTATCTACCGTGTGTCATTTTCTAGCCTATCGTCCTCCTATTGCTGCACCCACCACCCACTCATGCCTTACATATAAACATCTATTACTTGTGATGAGAGAGAGAGAGATTGAGAAAATAGGCGAAAGAGGAGAGGAAGAGAGAAGTAGGGGCAATGACAGAGAGAGAGAGAGAGGGAGGGGGGGGCGGAAGAGAAGGAGAGAAAGAGAGGGAGGGAAATGGACAGAGACAGAGAGAGAGAGAGAGAGAGAGTGCATCCAGGCAACTGGCAATCACGCACCCAAAAGCGTTTCCACAAAGTCTCATCAGCTGATTAGCCCCATTCGAGGGCCAGCATCCACTCCCCTCCCTTTTAGCGTCTGTTCACCAAGCAGAGGGGCGCACCTCGTCCACACCCATATAAGGACCAGAGCAGACCCATCACCTCAGACAGTGCTCTGCCCTGACGCTTAGTGTGGGTCGCAGATCGTAACATGTCCCTGGGTATGGTTGCCTTTCGCATGGTGAGTATCAGCTGACGTCGATGCAGGCTGAATAACTTAAATCTGTATTTTCTATATCCATGGAAAAGGGGTATGCATGTGTTAGTTGAGCAAATGTCTGTCCTTACATCTCCATTCCCGATAGATACCATTACAATCAAACATAAGTATTACGTGAAGTACGTCTGATTCTCCTCCAAGATGGCCGTGGCCCTGGTGGTGGTCGTGGCGTGCTCGACGACCTGGGCTCGCTCCGCCGAGGAGTCGTCGTCCCCCGTGGCCTCCCTCATCAGGGGCCGCAGCCTCAGCAAGCGAGCAAACTTCGACCCTTCCTGCACGGGCGTCTACGACCGGGAGCTCCTGGGGAGGCTGAGCCGCCTCTGCGACGACTGCTACAACGTGTTTCGCGAGCCCAAGGTGGCCACGGAGTGCAGGTGGGGCCTCCTTCCAGATCATCCAGATGTGTGGAGGATGTCTCTCGTATTCCCTCGGTTTTCTTATCTCAAATAGTTTCAGAATCTCAAGCATTCCTATACATTTACGCATTAGCAGTTCATATTGAGTGACTATATTCCATGTCAAGCGTTTTCAGGTCCTATTTCATATGTCAAAGAAGCTATCATCCTCTGCCCCCCCCCCAAAAAAAAAAAAAAATACTCGTATTAACAACTGCTACAGTGCTCAACACATGAATAATTCTACATCCTTATTAAATTATAACTGTATTTGGGGCATAAATCACATGTTACACTAGAAGCCCCTCCTTGCTTGACGAATGGTCTCCCTTCCAGGAGCAACTGCTTCTACAACCCCGTGTT
>NC_091563.1:17833284-17843284 GCF_042767895.1 Penaeus vannamei
GATAAATAGGCAGACAGACAGATAGATAGGTAGATAGGCAGATAGACAGATAGATATACAGACAGAGATAGATAGATAGATAGACATACAGACAGAGATAGATAGATAGACATACAGACAGATAGATAGTAATAGATCGGCAAATCTCAAACAAAGAGTTAAAAATATCAGGTTAAGCGGCAACCATATACGGCGTAATAGTGAAAAGGAAAAAAAAGAGGGAAAGGAAAGACGGAGACGGAGGAAGAGGGAGGGAGGGTGGGAGAGAAGACAGAGAAACAGAAGGGGAGGGGAGAGAGAGAGAGGGGGAGGGTGGGAGGTGAGAGAGAGAAGGAGGGGTGGAGAGGCAGGGACAGGGAGAGATGAGGGGAGGGAGGAAGGGGAGAGAGGGAGGGTGGGAGGGGAAAGAGAGAGGTGAAGGGGGGAGGGAAGAGAGAGAGGGGGAGGAGGGAGGGGATAGAGAGAGAGGCAGGGAGGGAGGGCAGAGAGAGAGGGGGGGGGAGGGGAGAGAAAGAGAGGAAGGATGGGAGGGGAGAGAGAGAGAGGGAGGGGGAGGGGAGAGAGAGGGTGGGAGGGGAGAGGAGAGAGAGAGAGAAAGGGAGGGTGGGAGGGGAGAGAGAGGGAGAGGGTGGAAGGGGAAAGAGAGAGAGAGAGAGGGAGGGTGGGAGGGGAGAGGAGAGAGAGAGGGAGGGTGGGAGGGGAGAGAGAGAGAGGTTGGGAGGGGACAGAGAGAGAGAGGGAGGATAGGAAGGGAGAGGGAGGGGGGGAGGAGAGAGAGAGGGAGAGTGGGAGGGGAGAGAGAGAGAGGGTGGGAGGGGAGAGGAGAGAGAGAGAGAAAGGGAGGATGGGAGGGGAGAGAGAGAGAGAGAGGGAGGGTGGAAGGGGAAAGAGAGAGAGAGAGAGAGAGGGTGGAAGGGGAAAGAGAGAGAGAGAGAGGGAGGGTGGGAGGGGAGAGAGAGGGAGGGGGAGGGGAGAGAGAGGGAGGGGGGAGGGGAGAGAGAGGGAGGGGGGAAGGGAGAGAGAGAGGGAGGGAGGGGGGATGGAAGAGAAAGAGAGAGGGTGGGAGGGAAGAGAGAGAGAGAGGGAGGGTGGGAGGGAAGAGAGAGAGGGGGAGGGGGAGAGGGAAGAGAGAGAGAGGGAGGGCGAGGGGAGAGAGAGAGGGAGGGTGGGTGGGAGGGGAGAGAGAGAAAGAGAGAGAGAGGAAGGGGGAGGGGAGAGAGAGAGAGGGAGGGGGAGGGGAGAGAGAGAGAGGGAGGGTGGGGAAAGGAGAGAGAGAGGGAGGGTGGGAGGGGAGAGAGAGAGAGAGGGAGGGTGGGAGGGGAGAGAGAGAGAGAGAGGGAGGGTGGGAGGGAAGAGAGAGAGGGGGAGGGGGGGAGGGAAGAGAGAGAGAGGGAGGGTGGGTGGGAGGGGAGAGAGAGAAAGAGAGAGAGAGGAAGGGGGAGGGGAGAGAGAGAGAGGGAGGGTGGGAGGGGAGAGAGAGAGAAAGAGGGAGAAAGTCAAAACACTTATATAAGCATTATACAATGATATATGCGCACATTTCTTAAATTCACGTTTCTTTGATAATCCCATTCCCCACACGACGTTAGAATCAAATCAATATTTAGATATTACACACACGCGTGTGTGTGTGTGTGTGCGCGTATGTGTATGTGTTTATGTATGTATGTATGTATGTTTGTATATCCTTACACACACACACACACGTGATTTTCCTTCTTTTCAGAATTTCAAAGATGCCTTCCTCGAAGTGCGTCGAATGCCTCCACGGCAAGCGGAAGCTCGAGCGGGAGCAACGTAACGCAGTTGGAAGCCAAGTGAAGCGCCGGAGAGGGGGTTCCCCAGTGGCGCCCTTTGTCCTCCTCCCTTTCGTATGCGAAGACTGCATCCAGAGGTACTCCTCAGGCTGTAGCTACTGCGCGGAGGAAAAGGGGGAGAGTGACGAATTTGCCAAGCGAACGACCCATGAGGAGGGGGAGGCGCGAGGGACGACCACGGAGCTGCAGGTGAAGGCTGGTCAGGGAGTCAAGGGCCAGCCCGAGGACGTGAAGGGAGTCAAGGGCCAGGCTGAGGACGTGAAGGGAGTCAAGGGCCAGGCTGAGGACGTGAAGGGAGTCAAGGGCCAGGCTGAGGACGTGAAGGGAGTCAAGGGCCAGGCCGATGACGTGAAGGGAGTCAAGGGCCAGGTCGAGGACGTGAAGGGAGTCAAGGGCCAGGCCGGGGACGTGAAGGGAGTCAAGGGCCAGGCTGAGGACGTGAAGGGAGTCAAGGGCCAGCCCGAGGACGTGAAGGGAGTCAAGGGCCAGGCTGAGGACGTGAAGGGAGTCAAGGGCCAGGCCGGGGACGTGAAAGGAGTCAAGGGCCAGGCCGGGGACGTGAAGGGGGTCAAGGGCCAGGCCGAGGAAATTAAGCGAGTCAAGGGCCAGGCTGGGGACGTGAAGGGAGTCAAGGGCCAGGCCGGGGACGTGATGGGGGTCAAGAGCCAAGTCAAGGTCAGGGTGCTGTTTGCGGACCAAGAACCTGCTACCCCTCGGGGGAAAGGGGATAAGCGTCATAAAGACGTTGAGGATTATTCTCAGGAACCTCTGATTGACGCGAAAGAAAGCGCAACAGTCATGCAGGTAATCAGTGATTTCCTTTGGGGCAAGTCCAAAGAGGAGGCTCCTGAACTGAGAGGCAAAGAGTCGGTTGAGCTCCCAAAACACCAGGGGGAGCTGGCTGCTACTTCTTCGGGGGTCTTTGGAGCAAATCCCGGTTAGTGAATATACTTTCGAGTCATTTGTTGTTAATATTTTTTTCTTTTTTTATATTTTTTCGTCACGAACTATTCATCTTATTAGTCAATTGTCAGGGTTCTCCACTGAATTGACTTTATTTATTTAACCTTTTTTGAGACATACCTTGAGACAATTTCATTCAATCACTAATTATTATAATAAAATCTCACATCCTCATCATACTATTTTAAGTAGAGAACAAGTAACATGACCGGCCACCTGTGACGTATTCCTAAATTCCCTTTTGTATTTTACTCATCATTTCTTCCCTGTTACGTTATAATCACAAAAAGAGAAATCACAGTCTGAGGGAATTTGATTTACTCAGAAACATCTGACTAAAATCTCAAACCTTCACAGAACTGCCGAAGCTAAACGTCTTGAGTCTCGCTTGTGGTACGAAACTGACGTTTATCAGGGACACTATTGTAAGTGAAAAAGCTTTTGTTTTATTATTATCATTATCATTATTATCATCTTGATTATTATTGTTGTTATTATTATTAGTTTTTATCTTCATTATCTATATCTGTATTATTATCATCATCAAAATTATATTTATTATTATTATCATTGTCATTATTATTGTTATTATCATTATCATCATTATTATTACTATGATCACCATCATTAACAGTATCATTATTACTATTACCATTACTTTTATTATTGTTATCATTATTATCATCATTATTGTTATTATTAATATTTCTACTATCATTGTTATTACTATTTTAATTGTTATGGATTATCCTCATTCTCATTGTTTTAATTATTATTACTATTACTATTAGTTGTAGTACTAATATTACTGTTATTATTGTTTTACTCTTGTTTTATGTATTTATTATTACTATTAATATTATCATTGTTATTATTATCATCACCATTATTATTATCATATTATTGCCATTATAATTATTATTATTATCATTACTATTATCATTGTTAATATTATTGTTATTATCATTAATACCAATATCATTATTATCATTATCATCATCATCACCATCCTATTATGATTATGATTGTTGTTATTATTATTATTATTATTATTATTGTTTTTGTTGTTATTATTAACATTATCATTTTTATTATTATCACCATCATCCTCATTTTTATTATTATCACCATCATCCTCATTTTTATTATCATTATGATAATGATTATGATTACTATTACCTATTACTATTATTATATTGTTATTGCTATCGCAAATATTACCATCATGGTTATTATTAATCCAATTGATCAATGATAATTAATCATTAGTATCATTAGCAACATTATCATTATTATTACTATCATTATCATTATTGGTGTATTTCTGTTATCATTTTGATTGTCATTATTGATTTTATCATTTTCATTATTATTTTCCTTGTTACCGTTGTTATCATCATCACTGATAGTATTATTTTTATCATTATAATTTTAATGTTATAGTCATATATCATAATTATTATTACTATTGTTATAATTTCATGTGTTATTGTTGTTATTGTTATTGGTTTCATTATACGTTTTCTCATCTATTATTTCAATTACCATCATCGCTATTATTATTTTCATTATTATTATTACTATCGTTATCATTATCAACCATCATCATCATAATCATTGTCATTACTTTATAATTAATACCATCATCAACATGATCGTCATTATTATCTTCATTATAAGCAATATTATTGTTACTCATACCTTTATCACTTCAATCATTAGTATTGTTATTTTCATTATTATCATTGTCATTATTATTGGTATCATTATTGTTGTTATTGTTATTATCACTTATTATCAATATCATTATTAGGCCTTTTTTCCGATGCCAAGAAACTGTCTAATTACACTATAAAGTGTCGTTTTTTTCATTTGCGACACTTCTCCGGGCCGATCGCGACAGCAACGCTGCCGATGCTCTGCCGATGCTTCTACGCTGTGCCACAGGTGCGGCTCCACCCCCATTCCTAGGAATTGTACTCGAGTTGACGAATCTGATTTTGTTTTTTAAGTCTATCAATTAACAAATCACTGGTTTACTTATGTAACATTAGGAAATAACAATAAATACAAGTTGTTAGTTATCAACATCTTTAAATTACAAATCAAACGACGGAAAACTATCGAAATCAGTTGAAAATGCGCGGGCCCTAAGCGCCTCCCATCATACTTCTTCATTCGTCCATCGACAATGGTTTCGAAGGTCACACTTCATTAAATATTTTGAAAATTACACTATTTATTGATTGATATCAACTGCATTCAAAAGGATATATAGGTTTACGTCTGCATATTCAATTATACATACATAATAAGTAAAATGATTATGTAAAACCTAATATATATTTTCATAATATTCTTTTAACCATTCGAACACATTCTGCAAATAAAACATGAGACTTCCCCGTATATTATTCGTCATGGAACACTTTTGGAGGCCTGAATATTGTCAAGATTAAAGCATAAATGATATAAGAAAAACAGTAACAAGCCTTACATGACATATCGCATAAAAATGTACACATACGAAAGATAAACCTGAACCTCGTTCTTCTTAGCCGTGGCCCCATTAATACGCAAGCATATAAACCTTAAACTCTATATTGTTATATATGGTAGTAGTATATATTTTTAATATTATATTTCTGCATATATATGTATATATATACATATACATACACAAATGCACATGTATGTATATGTATGTATGTATATATATATATATATATATATATATATATATATATATATATATATATATATATATATATATATATATATATATGCATGTGTGTATACATGTTTAAATATATATATGTGTGTGTGTATACTGTATATATAGGTATGTATGTATGTACACATTTCAGTATGTATATATATAATATATATTCATATATGCACACATACACGCGCGCGCGCGCGTAAATACTTATAAACTAGTACTTAGTGCAATAATATCCTCATTCACATCATCAAAGTTACTAATATTGCACCACACAGTGCAGCATCAACATTTTCTTCCAGTTTTAAAACGGGCAGAGGTGTTCCGCGCGCTCATCAGCCAGGTGCAGTTGCTTATATATGACTGCGCCCCCATAAATAGGGGCGGAGTCATAGGAAACTGTAGTACTACACCTCTTGGCGCCGGAAAAAAGACCTATTTTACATCAGCATCACTACTATTATCAGTGCCATTATTTTTATTACCTATTATTACTTTTATCAATAAATATTGTTATTATTATTATCATCATCATCATTATTGTTGGTGGTGGTGTTATCATTGCCATTAAACTTGCCAATTATGCGATTATTTTCTCTAAATTTGATCAACTACTTGACTGGGGAGGAATCATATTCATACAGAATTTTCAAGAAAAAAGTGCTAATCCGTATGATTTCCGATTACATTTTGACGCGCAGTGCCCCGAATACTCCGAGAAAACTCTCCCTAGTTCGCTGTACCTCTCATCCTCCATGGAGGGGACGCAGGTGATGACAAAGATCGACCTCGATCCGGACGTGGCCTTTGGACCTCTGGTGGGACTCCTCGCCTTTGATAAGGGCAAGGTACGTATTCGGACGCAGTCTAATTAGACGTTGGTTGGACCCGTATTTCTTTGTCCAGCTTTATTCGGAGATGATCTAACTATCTTTTCTCCTCTAACAGCTCTCTAAAGAAAAAAAAAAGAAAAAAAAAAGTTAGGGACACCCTCTCCATTTGCTGTTGTTTCTTAAACCATATTCCCCCTATTCGATTGAATTGATTGTACCATCCTCTTCCTATGATAATAGGTTTATTAAAACGCCTTTCCCAATGCTTTTATGTTTAATAAACCAACCCTCTTCCTATTTGATTTAGTTTATTACACCATTCTCTCCTTTTACTTTTAGATTTATCAACCCAACCCATCTTAATGCTATTAGATTTATTAAACCATGCTCCCCGTATGCTAAAATATTTATTAACCATCCAGTCTTTATGCTCTTCTCTTCCCTTTCGCCCTCTGCAGCCCGGCGTAGGCAGGGACGTGGACGGCGATGGGAGCTCGAAGAACTGGATGCACTTCGTGAGGATGACCTCCAACAAGTCCCTTGCCAATCTCCGGCTCTGCTTAATTAAAGGGAGAGTCTATTTCCGAGTCACCCGACCCATCGAAAGGCAAGATAACTCTCGTTTATCGTTGCTAATCGAGTGATATTACTATTGGATTTGATTTTTTTCAGTTATTTTTGTTTCTAAATATGACATAATTGCAAGCATAAAAAAGGAACGAAAACTGGATATGCATTCGCTAAATGGTCTCTGTCTCACAGGGATTCAGAATTGCTGCTGTAACCCAAAGATCATTGAAAATTGTGGACGCAACCAGGCTTCAGGTGAAGTGCACGGACGCTTGCTTTAATACTGTGTACACACACAAATACAAACATATACACGCGCACATGCACACGCGCACGCACACACAACACATGCGCACAACACACACGCACAACACACGTGCACAACACACGCGCGCACGCACACACGCACAACACACGTGCACAACACACGCGCGCACGCACACACGCACAACACACGTGCACAACACACGCGCGCACGCACACACGCACAACACACGCGCGCACGCACACACGCACACAAGCACACACACACACACACACACACACACACACACACACACACACACACACACACACACACACACACACACACACACACACACACACACACACACACACACACACACATGCGCACAACACACGAGCACAACACACACGCGCACGCACACACGCACACAAGCACACGCACAAAGCGCGCGCACACACACACACACACACACACACACACACACACACACACACACACACACACACACACACACACACACACACACACCACACACCACACACCACACACCACACACCACACACCACACACACAACACAAACACACACACACACACACACACACACACACACACACACACACACACACACACACACACACACACACACACACACACACACACACACACACACACACACCACACACACACACCACAAACACACACACACCACAAACACACACACACCACAAACACACACACAACACACACACACACACACACACACACACACACACACACACACACAAACGTCTTTCAAGAAATGCAGAGGCATGAATTCTTATTTCTCATTTAAACAGATTTTGTATTCTTTTATTTTTGTGAATACCAGAATCATGTTCCAAGATGTGTATTTGATGGATTAAACAGGTTATTATTTTGTTTGTACCTTGTTTCTTTGCTTCCATCGTGTGATTACGTTTTAATCATCTGAATCATAAAAGAACCTTCCTTTAAATTCCATAAAAGGAATTAACAAACTTTGAGCTTGTTACATTAAACTTGAGGAACCTCAATGGCCATTATGCCCGTTTTGTTCATTCTTTACGTATAACAGGTGATTCGTATTCATGAAGCTTTGGGAGAGTTATGTGTGGATCTTTAAAATATTGGGATTATATATTTAAAGAACTTACCAGAATTTCAAAAATAACATACATAAAACAAAAATATGAAGTAAAAGGGAAATCTAGCATTTGTGGGGTGCTTAGGTTGTCATGTTCAATATGTTATATTCCTTCCCATATGTCAAGGGTTGTTTTTCTCAGGATGCTATCTATACTTCATTCAGGAAATGTATACCAAGGATTTTAAAAAAGAAATCTTTTCGAGAAAAAAACATGCTATCTTCAGTGTCTTAAATCTTTTCACTTTTTGCTTGTAGTCCGTACCATATTATCTCTGTTGTCTGCTGTCCTCGGTTATTAAAATGAGGACAAGAACGATTATGGTAGCCAAAGAACAAAGAATTTGGTTGAGGTATGCATGTGTACTGCTTCCAGGTGAGAGGAAGTGTTCTTTCCTTTGAATTTATGAAACAATAAGAAAGGTATTCCAGGCTTTAATAAAAATAACATTTGCATTTGCATACATGACCCGAGTCTTGTTTCAAAGCTGCTTCACAATCACGTGAATACAAAAGGTAATGCATATAGATCATTTAAACTGATGTTATCCTGCATTACAAAAATAAACCTGAAGGCACTCCCTTTGCGTGCAAGAGATCCATTACCCAGCGTGTGACCAAGGGTGAAATATTGCTCTCCTCTCATTAAACTGAAGACATGGTTGACACTCCTCATTTTCTATGTTTGCCATAAATTATCTTTAAAATGAGAATAGGCGATAATCTTTCTGAAGTGAGTTTCCTGTTTTCTTTTGAAATATTTAGAAAACCACTGAAGGCTATGTTGGATCACACATTTCCTGCCATAGAGAAAAGTTATTTAATTGCTTGAACACTGAAAATTAATTCAAGTTTATCTAGACCTGATCTAGTGTATACTACATTTCCCCCTCAAGAGATCTTTGTAGAAAGTTCTAATCTCAATTAAAAAATTGTAATTATAAAGTCCTGAAAAGACTAAATTCTGTTTTCTTATAGACTTCCTCCTATTTTTTCAGTGATGTATATTTCATACTTCACCCTAGATCACCTGCATTCCTTTGCAACCAAGCAGTCCAGATGATTATAAAATCCTCATATATCATCAAACATCATTGCCCGTCTGTCCTCATCATTGTTATGATACACACTGCTTTGCAATGGCATATTGCAAATACTGGTGGTCAAGCCCATTAAACTTAAATAGAGGTTTATGAAAGAATTTTACAGTTCCATGGGATATATAGATATATAATTTAAAATCAAATAATTTAGATTACTATATTTGTTTGCTTTACAGTATAAAATGTGTGTACTATATATTCTTATCAAAACATACAGTACTAGCCACAGAAAAAGTAATTATGATTTTCATTAACCCAATGTAATCTGCTAGAGATAAGAGCACATAAGCTACACATGATAGCACAATAGAAAAATGGGGGAATTACAACAAAAAGCAAAGCAGAAGATAGAAATCACTGCCTTATACAGTTTTCTGAGATTAGTTTAGCCATGAGCAGATTGCTTGAGTACCTTGTGGAAGAGGTTGGAAGGTTGCCGGCAAAAGGATGTTTGTAGACCAACTTCATCCAGCATGAATATTTGATAAAATGAAGATAAAATACAGCAGAGGTGATGGATAGAGAGAATTATGGAGCAGCGCAGACAAATAATTCTGACAAATAATCACTTTTTTTTTATCT
>NC_091563.1:17848284-17850784 GCF_042767895.1 Penaeus vannamei
CTCTATACATCTATCTACCTCTATCTATCTATCTACCTCTATCAATCTATCTACCTCTATCTATATATCTACCCCTATCAAATGATCAATCTCTAAATCTATCTGCGTCTATCTCTATCTCTACCTATCTCTAACCCCATCTATCTCTATCTCTATCTCTCTCTCTCTCTCTCTCTCTCTCCCTCGCTCTCTCTCTCTCTCTCTCTGTCTCTCTCTCTCTCGCTCTCTCCCTCGCTCTCTCTCCCTCGCTCTCTCTCTCTCTCTCCCACGCTCTCTCTCTCTCTCTCTCCCTCGCTCTCTCTCTCTCTCTCCCTCGCTCTCTCTCCCTCGCTCTCTCTCTCTCTCTCCCTCGCTCTCGCTCTCTCTCTCCCTCGCTCTCTCTCTCTCTCTCCCTCGCGCTCTCTCTCTCTCTCCCTCCCGCTCTCTCTCTCTCCCTCGCGCTCTCTCTCTCTCTCCCTCGCGCTCTCTCTCTCTCTCCCTCGCGCTCTCTCTCTCTCTCCCTCGCGCTCTCTCTCTCTCTCCCTCGCGCTCTCTCTCTCTCTCCCTCGCGCTCTCTCTCTCTCTCCCTCCCGCTCTCTCTCTGTCTCCCCTCGCTCGCTCTCTCTCTCCTCTCTCTGTCTCCCCTCGCTCGCTCTCTCTCTCCTCTCTCTGTCTCCCCTCGCTCGCTCTCTCTCTCCTCTCTCTGTCTCCCCTCGCTCGCTCTCTCTCTCCTCTCTCTGTCTCCCCTCGCTCGCTCTCTCTCTCTCCCTCGCTCTCTCTCTCTATCTCCCTCGCTCTCCCTCTCTCTCTCCCTCGCTCTCTCTCTCTCTCTCTCCCTCGCTCTCTCTCTCTCTCTCTCTCCCTCGCTCTCTCTCTCTCCCTCGCTCTCTCTCTCTCTCCCTCGCTCTCTCTCTCTCTCTCTCCCTCGCTCTCTCTCTCCCATCGCTCTCTCTCTCTCTCCCATCGCTCTCTCTCTCTCTCTCTCCCATCGCTCTCTCTCTCTCTCCCATCGCTCTCTCTCTCTCTCCCATCGCTCTCTCTCTCTCTCCCCTCGCTCTCTCTCTCTCTCCCCTCGCTCTCTCTCTCTCTCGCCACCTCGCTCTCTCTCTCTCTCGCCACCTCGCCCTCTCTCTCTCTCGCCACCTCGCTCTCTCTCTCTCTCTCGCCACCTCGCTCTCTCTCTCTCTCTCCCTCGCTCTCTCTCTCTCTCTCTCTCTCTCTCTCTCTCTTCTCCCTCTCTTTCTCCCTCTCTCTCTTCTCCCTCGCTCTCTCTCTCTCTTCTCCCTCGCTCTCTCTCTCTCTTCTCCCTCGCTCTCTCTCTCTCTTCTCCCTCGCTCTCTCTCTCTCTTATCCCTCGCTCTCTCTCTCTCTTCTCCCTCGCTCTCTCTCTTCTCCCTCGCTCTCTCTCTTCTCCCTCGCTCTCTCTCTTCTCCCTCGCTCTCTCTCTTCTCCCTCGCTCTCTCTCTTCTCCCTCGCTCTCTCTCTCTCTCTTCCCTCGCTCTCTCTCTCTCCTTCCCTCGCTCCCTCTCTCCCCTCCACTCGCTCTCTCTCTCTCCCTCACTCGCTCTCTCTCTCTCCTTCACTCGCTCTCTCTCTCTCCTTCACTCGCTCTCTCTCTCTCCTTCACTCGCTCTCTCTCTCTCCTTCACTCGCTCTCTCTCTCTCCTTCACTCCCTCTCTCTCTCTCTCTCCCTCGCTCTCTCTCTCTCTCTCCCTCGCTCTCTCTCTCTCTCTCCCTCGCTCTCTCTCTCTCTCTCCTCGCTCTCTCTCTCTCTCTCCCTCGCTCTCTCTCTCTCTCTCCCTCATCTCTCTCTCTCTCTCTCCCTCATCTCTCTCTCTCTCTCTGTCCCTCGTCTCTCTCTCTCTGTCCCTCGTCTCTCTCTCTGTCCCTCGTCTCTCTCTCTCTGTCCCTCGCCTCTCTCTCTCTCCCTCGCTCTCTCTCTCTCTCTCCCTCGCTCTCTCTCTCTCTCTCCCTCGCTCTCTCTCTCTCTCTCCCTCGCTCTCTCTCTCTCTCTCCCTCGCTCTCTCTCTCTCTCTCTCTCCTCTCTCTCTCTCTCTCCCTCGCTCTCTCTCTCTCTCTCCCTCGCTCTCTCTCTCTCTCTCCCTCGCGCTCTCTCTCTCTCTCCCTCGCGCTCTCTCTCTCTCTCCCTCGCGCTCTCTCTCTCTCCCTCGCGCTCTCTCTCTCTCTCCCTCGCGCTCTCTCTCTCTCTCCCTCGCGCTCTCTCTCTCTCTCCCTCGCGCTCTCTCTCTCTCTCCCTCGCTCTCTCTCTCTCTCCCTCTCTCTCGCTCTCGCTCTCTCTTTCCCTCCTGCTCTCTCTCTCTCTCCCTCGCTCTCTCTCTCTCTCTTCCTCGCGCTCTCTCTCTCTCTCCCTCGCGCTCTCTCTCTCTCTCCCTCGCGCTCTCTCTCTCTCTCCCTCGCGCTCTCTCTCTCTCTCCCTCGCTCTCTCTCTCTCTCTCCCTCGCTCTCTCTCTCTCTCTCTCCCTCGCGCTCTCTCTCTCTCTCCCTCGCGCTCTCTCTCTC
>NC_091563.1:17883284-17885784 GCF_042767895.1 Penaeus vannamei
TTCTCAGGTATTGCAAACTAATCTATTCATAACACACTTTACATGACATATACATTACATAATGAGAAGCAATCTGTGCACAATTTTATAAAAATATAAATTTTATAAAAAGATAAAGTCGAACATTCACTAAACAACAGAACACCACTGACAGGTGGAAGAACCCTAAAGTCATTATTTCAATGCTGAATAATTCTTGGTATTTACATTCAATTTATTTCCTTTTATAGGACAAAATAATTTTAATATAATCTCTACCTCGCAGAACAAAACTTAATATCCTACAGTGTCCTTAAATTGAATTGTCAAATAATAATCAACAAATAATCTGAAAACTAATTACAATGATATGTTCATTCACTTACTTGTTTTCATTTGCCTGGACAACGCGGGAGCCAAATATCCTCTTCATCTCATTTTGTGGATTTAGATGTTTGTGTTCCACCATCAAGAGATTTCGAGAATTCTTCTCAACCGCTTTGGAAAAAATAAGTAAGTATACATATATTACTCAACATCTTATATGCCTTATTCCCTGAAACCAAAGCTAAGACCTAGTTCCTAAAGCACAAGATATACAGATAGCAGTCAGCATTGCAACAGGCTGTAGGCCATGGAACAAAATATCTAGTGTTAGTTTCAAATACTATTAGCAGTGCAGTGATACAATACAATTGACATTCTGAAAATTTGTGTTAAACTTAGAAAAGACTTACTGAAGACATGAAAATAGATATTGCTCCACTTTGAGCTGTAGACTGATGAAGCTATAAATATTGCTGCATAAGTTATTCTTGAAGCAAACAAAACCAATACAAGATGATATTGATATTCTTGTATGTTTATTGCATCATTTACCACAACAATTGTGCTTACTAACATAGGAGAGGCAAAGTTTACAATTCATGTGTGTCACTACCCATGAAGATTTACCTACTGGTGCCAAACTTGTGAAGATTGTTTTCAGATATTTGATGAGAATCATTAAAACATTCATGTAGCCTTTACTTTTCTAAATGATATTCATTGTACAGTCAATGTATATTAGTGCTTTTTCCTTTTCCTTTAACCCCTTCCCCCAGGCAGCATGTATGTAAATGCCATGGCTGTTGTGGCAGGTGGCATTACATCACAACCACATCATCAGCTCATCGGATGGAGCTTGTTTTCCTCTAATAGTAGTGGCATTATTTGAATGGTGAAACTTTTAGGGAATAGTACCTAAAGTGAAGGTAAACCTTCACATTTCTTTTTTTTTTTAATAATATCAAAATATAAAGGTTCAGGTGCTCAATGTTGCCCACAAACTAATGAACAAGCAGGGGCAAACATGGGTAATTGTCAATGCGAACAAGTAATCCCAAATTAATGGCCCACACGCCAAATTTTTAACATGGGGTCAATGGATTAATAGCCGAGTTGCAAAACCTTTTTCAAGTTTACATTATTTTTGCTTCTCGCCTTGTAATTCTTTTCTTTGTATGTATTGCATGATTTCTTTATTTTGCTTTCTTTCTCTATTTTTGAAGTTCTTTAAAATCAGGGGTTGCATCTTCTTTCCCATAAACTAGATGTAACTCAGATAGAGATACATTTTTTCTTTTCCTTTTTTTGGGAGAAATAGGTAATTAATCTGATAACAATAGGCAAAAGTACACATGGGAGTTGGAATGGAGAAGAAAAAAGAAAGGACTGCAAATTCTATAACACTTTCAAGTTTGGTCACATTTCTCCATTAGACAAGGCAAAGATCAGACTACATGAAGATTAAAGCACTAGGACTCACAGGGAGAGTGAACTTACCTGTATTCTTCTCAACTCGTAATTGAACTCCGGTTTCACCCGTGATAGCATTCACTTCTTGAATTATTGAGTCTATGTCATCTACATCGTCATTCTGTGGATAAGGGAATTTCAAATCATTCCAGATCATTGTAGGACATGACATGAAGAAAACTTGATACAAAAAAAATTCTACTTTTGAAAAATGGTAAAGTGATAGTCACACTAGTCTTCTCTGTCTGGGGATCTCTGGACAGCCATGCTTAGGGTCTGTCAGCTACAGAGCAGGACTGGTCACAATATGCTCTGTTTTCCTGCATGGAGAAGTGCCCTCCCAATAAAGGCCATAATGTCTACAGTAACCTCCTGCATGAACTGTGTATTGAAGATAACAGTGTATTCAATAATCATTACTGCATTTACTGTAGACTAAAAAATTAAAGGAGACACTTAACTTAGACAAGTCATTCCACCCATGTTATCAATTATCATACATCATACAGCTACCTCAGTACCCCATATTTCAACAGAAATAAAAAAACCTGACAATATTCTTTCCTATAGCATATACCATTATTAGTAAGTAAGTGAGACGTAATTATGGACTGATCAAAAAAGTTGGAAGGAGCCAAATACTAGAAGAGAAATTGAGTAAACTATTTGTAAATGTTGATTGTGACACAGTCTTGGCAGCCATGTATTTATACCCTGTTCAAAG
>NC_091563.1:17903284-17910784 GCF_042767895.1 Penaeus vannamei
GATTTTAATATCAATGGCACTTTCATAGGTTTACTTTGGTGTCAATTTCAAGTGAGTACATTTTGTCAGACGTCGACATTTCGTGAAAACAGTGACATTTATCAGTATTATTCATGCAAAATTGCTTAAGTATGAAATGATGAAATACCAGTGAAAATACAACAAAAATGCAGAGTTATTTTCATGCAAATTATGTAAATTTCACTTAAATTTTAAACTAAATTGCATCATAACATCTTTGTCATGCAAGGAATTGCCGTCACATCAGTAGTAAATATATGACAAGTAAGTGTTAAATGTATGAACATGAATTGACTGCACTTGAATACAAAGCCATGTATGACCCATATTAAAAAGATTTGGGCATTTTGTTGGTCATTTCATAGTATTTTGGTTTACAATGATGTCATACAATTCACTATCATATACAATATAAGCCATGAAAATGTAGTTTCCATAGGTATATGTATAGTTGTACTTTATTGAGTATCTGGTAGCCATTTGCATAAGGTGAATTGGGATTGTTTTTGGTGTAAGGATAGATAAGATTGATTGATGATAGTGTTATTTCTTGTTATCGAAAAGTTGACTATGTTTGTTTGTGATGGTATTTCAAGATACAAAACTAGTAAATAAAGTTTATTTGTTTTTTAATAGGTATCAATTTATAGGTTGTCTACTGTCCCTGGTAGTTTCTCGTGAATTTTGTTACAGAAGACTCCATATTCTCTCAACCATTAAGGAGTCCCTAGTGATTGTACCTGACTTTCCCCTTCCTTGAAATAGCAGGAAAATGTGTTTTTCCTTCTCATACTGTTAATATTGATGTTATTATTATTATTATTATTGATATTATGATTATTAGGTCATTATTGAAATATGTGGAGACAAGCAGTACATTTCTTGGGCCACACACTAATTGTTGCCTTGACAGTGACAGTCCCTCAGACCCATTTCACATTTTAGATAGGAATAAAAGATATGTTTCCCTTTTCAGCTGAGTTGTTGGTTAGGAATTTTGTTTCAGTGAATATATGAATAGTAGTCTTGAAGACCAAAAGGGAAGCATGACAGATTTAGATTTAAGACATCCCAGTGTTAATTAGGAATGTTGTATGTTGAATGTTGCATTGAATATTGTTTGTATATGTTGATACTGTGCAGCCACCCCCAAGAAAAAGTGAAACTTATCATGTCTTTTATAATATAGAATATTTTTATGATATACAAAAAAGGGTAAAAATATGTATGAGCTTCAATAGATTGTGCAGAAAACTGTAGAAGGAACATTAGAAATCCATTTTGATATCTTAAATAAAAGAAAGTATATATGAATGATCAGAACAAAAGTTTAAAATCCTGTTTATAGTTCTCCATGCAGTTTCATTACGTCAACCAGATTTTTAATTGGTTTAGAGTATGTTTATGTAGATATAGAGTATATCTAAATATTCACAGAAGACACCATCCTTTCTTCTCTGTAATGCTGTTTGTTGCTTGAAGATTTGAATGGCCCAAAGAACTATATATCTTGCAGAATTCCTTAATTTTTGGTTATTGTTTGCAAAGAAAAACACAATACCATGTTGATAATATGGAAGAAAAACCCACAATGCACAAACTAGACCCGAAGATGGAATCGTGGTTATTGTTTGTTTAATAATAAGAATAAAAAGATATATTTTTTCCAAAAATAGTGAATAAAAAGATGAATATGTTTTTTTGCTCAAATACTATCCAACTCAATTTTCATAAAAGAAGAGAAAATGAGAAAGAATGAACATCAGCTTCAACAACACTCCGAAAATATCGTGAAAGATTTTTATCAGTGTTTGCTTTAGGTTACTCCCTCCTTTTAAAGAGAAAGAGACAAAAAGGATTAAAAATAATCACCATGATAAAGTGGGAGTGATATTAAAGAAAATACTTGAGTTGAACTGTGTACACTAGGATGATGTGTAGTATGTATATAGATAGATAGATAGATAGATAGATAGATAGATAGATAGATAGATAGATAGATAGATAGATAGATAGATAGATAGATAGATAGATAGATAGATAGATTAGATAGATAGATAGATAGATAGATAGATAGATAGATAGATAGATAGATAGATAGATAGATAGATAGATAGATAGATAGATAGATAGATAGATATATACAGATATACAGATATACAGATATATAGATATATATGCATATTGTTATTATTATTATTATTTTATATCCCCATAAAACTTTATAATCTATATGATCATATTATTGAATGTATCTTGAAGTTCTCCTTTGAGCTCACATGCTGGGATTGCAGAGTATGGTACTTTATTTGATTGTGAAGGCCATGGTATGAGAGGGGGCACATTCTCTTGACTGAAATATTAACCCCCTCCCCCACTGGCATGGTCCCCTTCAATGATAAATACTAAGGAAGAAGCAGACTATTATAATTATCCTACTGAGAAGCCTGCATTCATTTTCAGGTCACGGTGCTTCTACAGCAGATGCAAGAACGATTCCAGACCATGTCGGACCAAATCATTACGAGAAATATCCTTTTACGCTCTGGTTTTACCGAGGCCTTTTGGCAAGGAAAAGTTATCTTGATTTTTCTCTCTATTCCTCTCCATTTCTTTCTTTTATTTTGTATGTTGTTTCCATCTTTCTTCCCTTCTTTCATATTTTTTCATCATTCCATCTTTATCTAATTTTTTGTGTTTTTCTTTTTCTATTTTATTGATTTTTGTCTGTTTCTCTTTCTTATTTCCCTTTTTCTTTCTTTCTTTTCATCTTTCTTTTTTTGTTCTCTTCTGTTTTTCTCATTCTTAATTTCATTTTATTGTCACATTCATTTATATTCTTTTTATGTTTATTTTTTGTTCTTTCTTCTTTTCTTGTCTTCTTTTTCTCATTCTTTACCTTCATTCAATTTCACATTTATTTTCTTTCTTGCTATCTTTTTCTCATTCTGTTTCCTTTCTTTATATTGTAGTGATTGTTATTTTTTCTGGATTTCTCTTAGTTTTTAGTAATCTTCCTTTGTTTCTCTTTCTTCCTGCTTCATTTTCTTATCGCTGTCTAAATCTTCGTCTTTTCCTTCTTTTTTATGTTTTCCTCTTTTCCTTGTACTTTCCTGCTCTTGTGCATCTCAGTTTCCCTCTTCTTTTTTTCTTCTTTTTGTTTATTTTTGTTTCTATTTGTGTATGTGTGTGTATGTGTGTGTATGTGTGTGTATATGTGTGTGTGTATGCGTGTGTGTATGCGTGTGTGTGAGTGTGAGTGTGAGTGTGAGTGTGAGTGTGAGTGTGAGTGTGAGTGTGAGTGTGAGTGTGAGTGTGAGTGTGAGTGTGAGTGTGAGTGTGAGTGTGAGTGTGAGTGTGTGTGTGTGTGTGTGTGTGTGTGTGTGTGTGTGTGTGTGTGTGTGTGTGTGTGTGTGAGTGTGTGTGTGTGTGTGTGTGTGTGTGTGTGTGTGTGTGTGTGTGTGTGTGTGTGTGTGTGTGTGTGTGTGTGTGTGAGTGTGAGTGTGTGTGTGTGTGTGTGTGATATATATAGCAATATATATATTTGCACTTTTTTTTTTTTTTTTTGTATGTGTGCGTGTGTGTGTGTACACCTGCATGCCTGTGTCTGTCTGCCTGTGTCTGTCTCTGTATGTTACAAAGATATGTATAGTATATGTATATATGTGAATCAGCCACTTTATTTATCTTAACTGCTGTGTACTAGATGAGATGGGGACACGCATTGATGACCTCGAGAGGAACATTGCCGACCTCATGACGCAAGCTGGCCCAGAGGAACCAGACAAGTGAACCGACGCAGAGATTTAGCAGACAGTTTTCGGTTAATGGAAGAGAGAGCAAGAGAGAGCCTCACTTTACTTAGCACTCGCCACAACTGAGTGGATGTTTAGATGGGCTCGTCCTTAGTATGTACATGGGAAGTTTGAGGAGCTGAAAAAAAAGTATTTGAAAGAATGATTAAATAAAATTAGAAAGCAGAATCCAGAAAAAAAAACGGTGAATGGAAATTTTTCTTGGACCAACTAGTATACGAAAGGGATTTCAGAAGTAACATTTTATTTTAAAGCACATGATGACAAGTGTGCATGCATAGTATAAGACTAACATGTTCACTCAGATGGTTAGCAGTGTTACCAACAAAGTATGAATTGTAACATTATACTAGAATCATGAACTGTGAGAATGTATTAGAAGTATGAAGTGTAATATTATAATAAGATAAAATGAATGTGCAATAACACTGCCATTATTATTGTTTATAAGGTATATATATGTATATATATATATCCAGAAGATAGTTTCTTATCAAATGATTTTCATATTTATACAGCATTGTAGACCAGGCAGACAGGCAACCAGTCTTGTAGATGGAAACATGCATCATGGAATCAGAATATTTTTGTTAATTGTAATTTTTCAGATTGAGTGAGTGAGAATAACGATTTTTCTATAATTAATCCATTGATTGTGCTTTATGTATAAAATTGTTTGAATGTTTTATAGAAATAAAATGGGAGTAGGCTTTGATATATGGTGTTTAAAAAAACTCGATACATCATTAGGCTTAATTGTCTCAGGGTTGATTATTGGTGGATGTTGGCGAAAATCATCTGTTCTTTTGGTATTTTAGACTGGCTAATAACTGTTGGATGAGTAGGTAACTTAATGAAAGTAAAAATTACAGTGATAATGAGATAATTAAAAGTGCACAAATAGACTTTTATGAAGGAGAGATAGTCTTAAAAATCAAGTTAGGGTCAGTTGTACATTCCCAGCTGCTTCTCTTGGTAACAAACCACATTTTAAATATGTAAATCATCTGTGCCAGGGTTTCATCACCCTTTTGTAAATGGCAACATTGAGGTCAAAGATGCACTAAACCAGTTCTTTATTACTTTAAGTAATTTAACGTGTTTGGGGAAGCTTGATGCATCATTCTTGAGCATCCCCTCTCTTTGAAATTACAGACAGTGGTTACTTTTAATCTTTAGATAGTTCAAAAAAGAAGAATCAGAAACTAGAGGGTTCATACTCTGGCCCAAAGAACTTCTGTAAGAGAACTGTTCATTCACCAGTCATTCTTTTAATGACCTGAAGAGGTGTTCTTTAAACACTTGCAATTTGATATTTATTGAACATAAATATACCTTGTAACCCTCTTTTGAGGTAAATCTTTGACTGTAAAAATGAAATATGTTAAAAGCTTAGTGATCAGAAATGTTCAATGTACCAGCAAAGTTGTTGCCTAGATAAAAAAGATGGAATACATAGGTTGTATCCATAAATACATGGAAAGGAAAGGAAGCTTGGCCAAAGATATTTTTAAAATGCATATTTTCTTTGCATTTTATAAGCTATTCTCTATAGTGTGTGCACCCTCCTTTGCAGTTTGCCAAAGAGGATATCCAGACACTGACAGTTATTAATACTTCAACTTCTACCAAATTCCCTGAACCTTCTTATCCTCTAAGAGGATGAATTTCTTAACAGTTCATCACTTAACCAACAGTCCATGTTAAAGATGTAGTTATATTATGTATTGATTGTTCATATCATGGTGATATACATGATTCTGCAACTTGTCCATATCAGTTGGAGTAATTTAGGAAGCATCTCTTTTTAGGTGTTGAGTGTGGACTGAATGAAGACTGTTTGGGAGAAAAAGATGATGTGTCACGGGAAAGGTAGGATTGTGAAAAGTGCTATGGAAAAGAAAGGTAATGGCTCAAAGGTCACGGGACAGTTGCCTTTTTTATCGTCCCAAAACAGAGTTGTATCCACCTTATCATGTTGAATACTGTCATCACCTTGCATGTTTTGTACATGTGTAGGAAATGATTTGTTTTCTATACAGGATCATGTAAAAGTAAGAAAGACTTATACCTTTTGTTATGCTTTTACCTTTCAGAATAGCTTAGACTTTGACTAATGAGAAATCAAGTGAGCCACATAATTTTTATATTGTGCTTTATACTGTATTCCATCACTGCACATCATACATTGGTAAGGGAATCATAACTAGTAGGTTAGATGTTTTAGCACAATATGAATTGCGATTCTCAACTCCTGTGTGTTTGGTTTTATATCTGTATTTGGTTTGCTTGTTGAACAGTGGATATACTACAAAAAGATATATGATTATGTGTCTAACTTTATAATATTTGGAAACTTTTTCAGATGTACTAATGATTCCCCTTTCGTTTTTCTTTTTTTTTGCTGTGACTGATAATACCATGTAGACAAAATATGTTATTCTGTATTTGTGTTGCATATTTCAAATTGTATATGTAGTTTCTATCACAGCAACATTAAAGTTTATTGATGGTTTCCACCATCCCTATACAAAAATATTTGTTTTATATTTCCTCTCAAAGAGTTCCTGGATGTAATCTAAGCATCATATGGCATCAAATTTTAAGGGGTCAATTTTAAAAGGGATCATCTAATAAAGTGCAGCAAGAAAATGAGTGGGTGAATGTGAGAAAAAAGGGAAAGAAGAAAGGAGGAATCTGACAGAGAGAAGGAAAGGCAAGAAAGGAAGGGAAACAAAGAAAATAAGGAGCAAGAGAAAGACAACAATATCTGAAAATGGAAACAACGTGAGATAGTTGAAGTTGAGAGAGGAAGAGGCAGTGTGAGGAATGGAGTAATGAAGAAAGAAGAATAAGGAAGCATGGGAGAGATAAAGAGGGAAAAATAATAAGAGAGAGTTTAAGACAGGAAGATGATAAACATAAAGTTTGAAAATAAAGACTAAAGTCAGGAGTGCGACTTTTGGAATTTTTATCCCATGCTCTTTGTCGTCATGGGGGGGGGGCTCAGAAGAAAAGGACTGAGGCCCAAGGTGGGGGGATTACCTCTACCTTTGACCTCAGCCCTTGCCTTAACTAATTTTGCATGGTCTTGTCTTCTCCTCTCCTTTTCTTTCTGAAAGGATGAAAGACTGGCTTTGTCAAACCTGAACGACCTTCGTACTCCATTTGCTATTTACTCTTTACCCTTTTCACAACCATGCTAACCTACAGTGCTCTTTACAGCCTTTATCTAACACATTTTGTCTTAATTGTTAATTCTAATTTAACCTGTATCACAATACTTTCTATAACATTTTCTTACCTGGACCCAATTGGTATATTTTGTACATGCCACTAATGATCTTTGATGTTGATGTGGCAGAAGATTTTCAATAGATAGTTGCTTGCAAGATCAACAGCACTAAACATTAATTTCATAGATATTTCAGCACTCTCTGTGAACATTTTAACAGGTGAATCTTAAAAATAAAACCTCCAGTTATAATAGTACTTTGATCAGCAATGATTATATCCTGAACTTTAAACTGGCTACTGAAACAGTTTTGGTAGCTAACTAAATATGGATGAGAAATATACCTGAGTTACTATTTTTCTTGAGGGGGGAATTCATGTTTATAAAAACGGTATACATTATCTAACGGAGAAAGAAGTGGAACAAGGA
>NC_091563.1:17940784-17950784 GCF_042767895.1 Penaeus vannamei
TACAATACTTTTGGTAATCTAGAGTTAGGCACTCTACTGGGAGTTTTGTCCCCTTCATTATTTAACATACTTATGCACTCTCTCTGCAATTTAACAGCGAGTTAAGAGACCTTTGCAGCATCACATCCAATGCTAATGACATTTTCATTCAGGTCTTTGATAGGGGTGATATGTTCTTCAGAGATTCAGCAAAAAGTGCGCTTCCCTTGGACTCATAATCAACTCTATGAAGACAATATATTTCCAGATCTCATAAAATGCCATACATTCCATGATTAAGTGGACGTCATTGTAAAAACTGACACCTATAAGTATTACCCTCCATCTTATGCCACGCATAAGATGGAGGGGGAATTGTTCAAAACCTTAGGAAACGTTGCTTGGAGTATTTAAGACCTTTATAATATATAAGTAACAGATACATAGGTGCTTCCCTAAGAGTCCTAAGGTTGACGTACACATTTCCCGTGTCAGGTCTATGAGTATGAACCGGTCGCGCATTGCCTATGGCTATGCGAGCCCGGTTCTTAGTATATTGCCACTAAATGCTCTCAGACCCCTTGAAGCCTTACAGAACAAGGCCATGAGAGCATTTGCGGTTGCCCCATGAATGCTCGTTATTGTCATGAGGAAAGAACTAGATCTCCCTTCAATTCATAATCGTATTACCCAAGTCAACCGCATACTCAGCAACAGACTTCTGCAGCTTCAATCCAGACCACAAATTTCCCTCGCTTTGTCTAATGAGATTAATTATAAAGTTAAGCATGCTCGGCGGCCTCGATACTCCAATCTCATTACGCCCAACTTAGAATGGAAGGCCCAATCCATTCTTAGCTATCAACATCCTAGAATCAACACTTACTGTACCATGGCATAGATTACGTTTATGTTTATTTTGATAAATTTACAGGGCATAAATCCGTGCCTTAAGAGGCCATTACCTGAAATATATATACATAAAATTCTCTATCCCCCTCATGGTACCCCCCCTCCCCTGCTTGCAATCTACTGTGATGCCTCTACTGATCCTCATGGAGCAGCAGGGATTGGTGTGTTAATATCTAACATTGCTCTTAAAGAAAGTGTGCGAATTTCCAGCTGGACAAACACAACTGATGCCGAGTCAGTAGCCATATACCATGTCATCAAAAAAGGTAGTGAACGGCAACGACACCTAGCTGCTTTCTCTGACATCCAAAGTGTACTCTATAGACCTTGGGCATTCAATCCAGAAAGCAATGTAACTATCAATATCCTTCACCAAATTTCTAGCCTATCAGAGCCGGGTTTACAAGTGTCACTATATTGGATACCCTTATAAAGAAATGTTAAGCTGCGACATGGTGGATCAGTTGGCAAAATTAGCACTATCCCCTAAAGAGCCACCTATACAGTACCACATTCCCTTAAACAAATGAAAAAAAAACGTGTTTTCAGCTGTCTTTGAGATTGAGGGCCAGATATGGACCACCGAAAAACTGAAGAAAAATGCATTATGAAAGTATTATATGGGATTCTAATAAGGACAGACAATATAGTCTATAATGGACTGTCTCGGAGACAGCAGATTGCACTAACCAGGCAACGCATAGGATATCAATACACCATACATTATGTACAGGATGCAGTTTTGGAGGCAAAGCCAGTTACATATCACCACTGCAAAATGTGTAAGGCGCTCAAGTCGTATATCTTACACATTACTTAAATTGTTGCTCGAAAACTACATCCTATCGATGAAATGGCACTATCCAGAGACCAGCACTTATTATATTAATCTTACTTTAGACAGTGATATTGTCTTCGATAAGATTAGGGATCTAGTATTCACATATCATCTAGGATGAACTAGATGATATGTGAATAATATAAGCATGATGTCACACCCTTGCGGTGTGACATATAGAACTAATGTTTAATTAACAGCTCTTTATATAAATAGAAGCACATCCAGTTTGGACAGATGCTACAGTATCTTACCCTGGCTTTTTGCAGGGCATGTGCACTGCTCTGTAAATAAATCTTATCCAATTGAATCTCTCTATCTCTCTCTCTCACACACACACACACACACACCCACACACGTACGCACACACATATACACAGCCTCACACACACACGTGCGCGCGCACCCTCACACACACACACAAACACACACGCACACCCACACCCACACACACGTACGCACACACACATACACAGCCTCACACACACACACGTGCGCGCGCACCCTCACACACACAAACACCCTCACACACACACACACACACATACACACGTACGCACACACATATACACAGCCTCACACACACACGTGCGCGCGCACCCTCACACACACACACAAACACACACGCACACCCACACCCACACACACGTACGCACACACACATACACAGCCTCACACACACACACACGTGCGCGCGCACCCTCACACACACAAACACCCTCACACACACACACACACATACACACGTACGCACACACATATACACAGCCTCACACACACACGTGCGCGCGCACCCTCACACACACACACAAACACACACGCACACCCACACACACGTACGCACACACACATACACAGCCTCACACACACACACGTGCGCGCGCGCCCTCACACACACAAACACCCTCACATACACACACACACACACGCACACAAACACCCTCACACACACACACACACACACACACACACACACACACACACACACATACACATACACACACACACACACACACACGCACCCTCCCCCCACAGATATTTCTTCATATTCACAACGCCTCGCCGCAGCACCCCATCCCTCTTCTCAAGACGATAAAATACGGACAGTCGTCAAATTTGTGAAAAGTCCTCTTGCGGAATTCAAAAACTTTAATCATTATAATTGTTTACGGCCTATTTCCCTCCAAAGTTATATGAAAGAAAGTTTATTGTTTCAATATGACTGATGTTCCTTTATTTCCAGAAAAAAACAGACTCTATCATCTTCTCAAAGACCGGATTTATATATAATCCACAGAACAGTAAAAGATTTACATCATACAAATTCGCGATGCTTTTTGAACCATATTTTGCAGCCAAACCGACCAAACGCTTCATATATAAGAATAAACAACCAAACTTTAATGAAATGCAAGACAACACGCCACCCATAAACACAACATAAACAAACCACGCACCAGCATAAACCCATATTATGCAAATTATCAGCAACAACAACAACGCAGACACCCTCTTTCGCGCAGCCCTCGTGCGCCGTAATCAAGGGCCGTCGGCGTGGTCTGCCTCTCCCGACTTCACAAACTTCGCCCAAGATAATGAGTAATCAAATATCTCGACAAGTGAATTCATCGGAAACGACAGATGCGTGGAGAGAGGGACGCTGAACACGCCCGGATGAGTGTGGCGAAACTGGAGGATTACGAGACTCAATAGGTATTTTAATTAGTGTTATTCGCGCACAAAGAAAAGCGTGGGGTAGATTTTTTTTATGACTTACGGGGGAATTTATTATCAGGAATCGTGTAATGAATTAAAGTACGCAAACACATATCGACCTGCCGCGCTCAGTTCCATTAGCAGTTTCATTTGCGAAATCATTAGTTAATGTCATAACAAGAATTCTGAGTGCTGTGCAGAAAATGGTTTTAGAATGGAAATTATTCCGTGCTAATTTTCCCTTAAGTGTTTCATCTGAATAATCGTCTAATTAACATTAAAAAAGACGGAAAAATGCGGCTACTGAGAACTACTCAAATCCTATCCTTTTCTCGACTTATTATTGCAAGAAACCCTATACTAAAGATGCAAAATGGATAGTAAAGATTTTTTAAAAAGCGGTCTACACATAGAACGGAAACATAATAAAGTGTCGACATTTTAGGAAACCCTGAACGACTAACGACGGTCGACAAGGCTTCCTCTTTCCCCTCATGTCACATACCGGCTACTCCCTCTGTTTGTGTAGCCGCGCGAATACGCAAACGGGGCAACGGTTGGATTAACATAACGAATCACGATGGAATTCCCGTTTTCTGTGGCGCCGAACGAGCCCGCCCGCCATAATCTGTTAACGCGGCCGTTACGGAATTGTTGCTTTGTCTCGGCCCGCCATTAGTGAGTTCGTGAGCGCCATTGCAGCTCCCCCGCAGACCGAGTCGCGGGGATGTAATTGCCTCTGCCATCTCAGACAGCGTAGGACCTCCTCCGCAATCAGCGCTGTAACGTCGTTGGAAGTTCGTTTAAGATTTTGGTGCGTCCAATAAGACTCGTCCGGATTCCTTGGCGGGTGCGAGGGCAAGGGGAGAGGAAGAGGGAGACGGGGAGAAAAGGGGAAAGAGAGAGGGGAATGGAGGGAGGGACAGAGATAGTAAAGAGAGAGATGGAGGCAGATATATAACAAGGGGAGAAGAAGAGGGATACGGGGAGAAGAGGGGAAAGAGAGAGAGGAAAGGAGGGAGGGACAGAAATAGTAAACAGAGAGGGAGATAGAGAGATAGATAGATAGATAGATAGATAGATAGATAGATAGATAGATAGATAGAGAGAGAGCGACTATAACAACCAATAACGCAACAACAACACAAAGAAACACACAACAGCGCGCCCGAGTACAACCCACCTCAGATTCCCAGCTCGACGCGAGATCAAGTAAGACTTCGACAGGAATTGGAGACTTAACCACAACTTGTCTCATCTCTGCGGCCAACTTGGTCTGACCTGTCGATGGCAATGCTCGAGGCCACAAAGTCATTCCTCTCGAACTTAGGGTTGCGAGAGCATTTCGTCGCATGTTTTTTACTTTTTTATTTTTCTGTTTCAGTCTTTGTCTTTTTTTTTGTCTGTCTTGATTTTCGATTTCATATTCAAAGTGGCCCATTCATTGTTTTATATAGTTTCTCTCTCACTCTTTTTCTGCCTCTCTTCCTCCCTCTCTCTCTCTCTCTCTCTCTCTCTCTCTCTCTCTCTCTCTCTCTCTCTCTCTCTCTCTCTCTCTCTCTCTCTCTCTCTCTCTCTCTCTCTCTCTCTCTCTCTCTCTCTCTCTCTCTCTCTCTCTCTCTCTCTCTCTCTCTCACTCTCTCTCTCCCCCCTCACTCTCTTTCTCTCTTTTCTTTCAGAGAGCAAAATAAATGTCAGAAATGTGATAAACACAAAAGCAGAATGCAACTTAATACAAGAACAAATATTTGCATAAACTCTTGTTGCCTGATATTACCAATGAGATATTTATCAGCTCATTATAGCTTTTTTGTTTTATTGTAGAAATGTGCAAACAATTTCGCGAGGAAGCAAGTTTATTGTGCTCCATCTTGTAAAGTGCACCGGCATCGTGAATAATTCGCGAGATTGAACATAATAAATGAGCTGGTTAAACAGAGCTTCATTTTTCTTTCTCTGTGGTCGATGCGCATAAATTATGAACTACATCTGCTCTTAATCAAATATTGCTTGATTTATTTATCTGAGGAAATGATTTGAGAGAGAAAAAAGAAGAAATCCGTACTATAAAGAATGAATGGAACGAGGATATAATCATGAATTAATGATATACAAAAAAAAACAAAAAAAAAACAGAAAACAATTGCATCATCGTCAAATCATAACAATCTTCGTAATCGTCCGATCGAAATAGTCCATAAGAATGTAAATTGCTCTGACAAACTGCCGAACCATTCAGGAAAAAGAGAGTGCGCCCGTTGTCCCCAAATGTTTAGGCAACGGTCCACATTTCAGGATAGTCTTCAAGGGTTACAATTCCACGCACATCAGAGCCCAGTGTAATCCTCTTGCCTGCTGTCAACCTGGTAAATAATTTTCGTAAAACCAACTCTCGGCTGAATTACCAAAAGGGACACCATTAACTAAGCATAATGGGCAATAGGAAAAGTCTGTTGCATGTTGAAATTGCAGTCCTTAAAATGTTAATCTCGGAACCCTCGCAAAACTTGATGTTTAAAGTCATCAGGTCGAGATGATGGCTCGTGGCGGACGCAGGCTCGCCGAGCGCCCGTCCCCTCCGCCCGTCATTTCTACTAATCATAAACCGAGCAAATATGTTAGTCCTCTTCGACCCCTACAAAACGTACACTCACATGCACACACACACACACACACACACACACACACACACACACACACACACACACACACACACACACACACACACACACACACACACACACACACGCACACGCACACACACGCGCGCACACACACACACGCACACACAAATACACTCACATACGTACACACACACACACGCACACACATACGTACACACATATATAAACACATACACACGCACGTACACAATGTCAACAATCATTAGTTTCGAGGTAGAGAAAAATGTGGAAAATTCAGTCAAATCCCTCCTGAAACTCCCCTTGGTATTGCATCTAATGAGAAATCTACACGAAGATTTTTTCTGTTCGACCGGATAAAAAGGGTTATTTTAGTGTTCATTTTTGCATCATTTTTTTCTCTCGATATCAAGCGTAGTATTAATGTTACGCCCTTATCGACATTGGTGTTTACGCTTGATGATTATCGGTTTGTTGTAAAATATTTACATTAACGATTGTGTTGTAAAATATCTACATTAATGATTATTTCGCATAATACCTATATCAATGACTGTGTTGTAAAATATCTACAGCATATTGATTATCAATATTATAACCGCAAAAATGAAATGGCAATGGCAAAATTATAATCACAAACACATGAAAGACGTCAGTATAAAAATAGACAATAACATTCAAAATAACAAGAATAATACGTCTATTAATGATCATGAATATATTAATGGCATCGATAATAATAACGATGCGAATAAAATAAATGAAAATGATTGAACCTCTACCAAAGGTTCACGAAAGACTTTTTTTGGTTTAATTAAACAGTTAAAGGGGTTAACGTGGAGGGAAAAAAACTTTATAATTTGTTAACAGTAATTGGCCATTAGTAGTCCCTTATATTAGTCACAGTACTTAGGGTCAAGGTTAAAGTCAAAGTCAAGGTCACCGAAGCCTTGAAACGAACACAACCGAACACCTGATTTGCGACGCAGTAGAAGGGAAGATAGAAATGGGGAGAAAGGGGGAATGGAGAAGGGAAGAGGGTAAAATAAAAATAGGGTAAGGGAAGTTTGAGACGGAAAAGGTAAAAACTAGACGAGCGAAAGGGGAAATGGAGAAAGGAAAAGGATAAAATAAAAAAGAAAAACAGAACGGAGAGGAGCAATAATAGAACAGGAAAAGAAAACAAAGCGAAGGGGAAAAGAAAAAAAATGAGAAAGAAAAGTAGAAAAAGAAAAGGGGATGTTTAAAAAAGTGGAAGAGGGAGAAGGGAAAATGAACATTAAAGAAGATGAAACGTAATCAAAAAGCTGAAAAACCGAAAAGGGAAAGAGAAAAAATAGAATTGGGAAAGCGAAAACTGATCACAGAAAAAGAAAAAGAATAGAGATAGAATAGACAATGAAAATGAAAAAAGGAAAAAAGAAGGAAAAATGGGGAGAGAATGAAAAGAACGAGAAAACGGAAAAAGGAAAAGAAACACGAAAATGGAAAAAAGGAATATAAGGTGAATATGAAAACGAAAAAATACAAAATCAAGCAAGCAAAAAAAAAAAAAAAAAGACTAAAAAAGAAACAAAAGGTACAAAAAACAACTACATAATAAAGACCTGATAACAGCGGCAATAAAGAAGACGATGATGATACCAACTGCACCTCCTTCCGCCATAATGACTCATCAATATTTCCCAAGATGAATTGGAAAAGTTCCTCAAAGATGAGATGCGGATTTTGAAGTATTTATTTTCCTTGGGCGAAAATGGCCCCGAAATATGCTCGGCGTTTGAGTCCGTCCGTGAGATTTTTTGGCGGGAGTTTGATGTCTAGTTTTTTTGTTGGTTGGCGGGTGTTTGTTTGTTTCCTTTTCTCTTCGTTGTTGTTTTCGTTTTAGTTTCTCTTTGTCTGTGTCTGTTTTGTCTCGGTTTTTCTCTTCTTTTTAACTTTGTCTTTCTCTAGGTCTTTTTTTTACTATTCTTTCTTTTAGTTTCGTTCTCTACTTTCTATTTCTTTTCTCTCTCCCTCCCTTTCTCCCTATCTTCATCTCCCTCCTTTTTCATGTCTCCCCCTCCATCTCCCTCTTTCCTTAAAATCCGAAACTACCCCTCCCATCCCCTCCCCCTAACCCGAGGGCGCGTTCACAACCCATGAAACTTTTTAAATGGACAGGGCTACCAACCGCAGCTATCATTGCCAGTGTTACCAACTGTAGTTATCGCCTCTGATTGTCACTTAACGGCGCTCAGCTTATACTATTATTGAAAAAGTTCCCGAGCGTTTAGTCTTTGTCAATTAGCTAACTTCATTTTCCTTCCGTCGAGCGAGACGAAAGAGGCGGGGTGACTTGCCACTTATCTGCGTCGCTCAGAGCGCCTTCGTGTCTGTCTGTCTTGGAAAATATTAATAAAACAAAGAGATTACGGAAAGTGTTTTTTTTTTTTTTTTTTTGGGGGGGGGTTAATTTGCTTTTGAGTGATAACGAAATAGAATATTTGAGAAAATTATAGGTAGACCAGGAGAAAGTGTGAGAAAATATTGCATGCTCATGAGATTAATCTTTTAAGGCTCAAGGATTGAAAAAAATTAGATAGGGAAGTTGATAAATGAACAACCATGATAATCGGTGAACAGATCAGTATCAGATTAGGAGACACAAGACATAAATTAAAAGTCATCCAGACGAGAGATACGAAACATACAAACACAAAAATATATTAACCAAGCAATCAACAAAAAATTATTTCCGGTACACAAGCTTTGTTTACACGCTTAACCTTGTAAAACTGGCGCCACAACAATTTCTGCAGAGTCAACTTTGCAAAAGACACTATCAAAGCCGTAACCAAATTTGCACCGGATAAAGATTGCTTAATTTAATACATGCGAGGAAAACAAGCTATTAAATCTACGTAATTGGCTAGTGGATACATGGTCACCGAGTCATCAAGGCATTTGGGGATAAATTATTTGTTCTTATTATAATTCCACGAGGTTTATGGCGCGTCAAGGTTTTCCCGCCAAAAAACTGTAAAGTCGAAGTTCGGCCTTTCAAACACACGATTCTTTACCGAATATCAAACATCATCAAAGATGGCGATGCGTTATTGTGGGAAAAGTGACAAACTTTGTTTAAAAAATGATAATTGAAAGCCACAGCTACTATAAACATCAGTTCCAACAAAATCGATTTCGAAGGACGCCACCGCCGCCGACAAACAACTTACGATCAGGTTTTGAGACCGGATCCTCCCTCGTGTTGGCTAAACCCTCTTAAAGTGGGATCGAATCTCAAAGAGTTGCCTCCAAGGGGGCGTTCCCTCCCCGTTCCTCTCGTTCACTCCTGTTCGACCAATCGCAGAGACCCACGAAGGGCGATCAAAACAACTGACGAGCGCCCCTGGGAGAGCGAGGAGCGAAAACAGACAGGCTAGAGAGAAGGGATTAAAACCGCTAGACGCTACAAACGAGCGATAAAAGGGCGTATGATCCCACAACTGTACTAAAGTTTAGAGTCAATAAGGGAGAGGAAGGCCCGTTGACCCGGGTTAATCCCAAGGGAGGAACCACGCGAACGGCACGCCCTCACGCGAGCCCAACTGCCGCCCGATGGTGAAATTACATGTTCTTACTTTCTTAAGAGAAAATACGGCGGAATTTGCAAAATCCTGGAGAGGGAATGAGGGAGGAAGAAGCAAAAAGGGAATACGATTATTTGCGCCTGTGAGATCTATTAGAGAGGTTTAGCGTGTAAATATAAGAAAAATAGAGAAAGAGGGAGGGAGAGAGAGAGAGAGAGAGAGAGAGAGAGAGAGAGAGAGAGAGAGAGAGAGAGAGAGAGAGAGAGAGAGGAGAGAGGGAGAGAGACACGACTAATTCTAAAAGAAAGCTTGGACATACGGAAACTTTCCTCAGAGCTTTT
>NC_091563.1:17961431-17966431 GCF_042767895.1 Penaeus vannamei
ACACAACACAACACACACACACACACACACACACACACACACACACACACACAGACACACACACACACACACATACATACTCACACACACACACACACAGACACACAGACACACACACACACACACACACACACACACACACACACACACACACACATATATGTATATATATATATATATATATATATATATATATATATATATATATATATATATATATATATATATATATATATATAGCACACACACACACACACATATATATATGTTTGTAAGCATGTACATAAATATATGTATGTATATGTATGCAAACACATACACATACACACACACACACACACACACACACACACACACACACACACACACACACACACACACACACACACACACACACACACACACACACACACACACACACACACACACACACACACACACACACATATATGTATATATATATATATATATATATATATATATATATATATATATATATATATATATATATATATATAGGCAAGGTAGTTTTACACAGGCATTTTCAGTCTTCATGCAACTTCCGATCTAAGCCCGACCTCAGTACCTTTATTCATTACAGATATCAAATATATATATATTTTATTATTATTATTTTTATCATCATTGATACTGTACCATTTTCAAAGAAAATGCACAAAAATACGGTATCGCACAGATTGACCGAAAAGAGGACGGAGACAAGGGTTCGCTAAGAGATGTCATATATAACTATATACCTATTAACTTGCATGATATATACGACATTGTTATAATCACCCTAATTAAAACCAAAATTCCCCTCCTTTATTTATGATAATGAGGAGTTCCTTTCCCATAACTGCTGCCAGAGTGCTCTTGGGAAAAGTTAATTTCATTTTTGAGTTCAACTGGCTAAATAAAAGTGACTTTGCCTGGTTAATATGCTCCTTGTATACACACACACACACACACACACACACACACACACACACACATATATATATATATATATATATATATATATATATATATGTGTGTGTGTGTGTGTGTGTGTGTGTGTGTGTGTGTGTGTGTGTGTGTGTGTGTGTGTGTGTGTGTGTGTGTGCTGTTGTGTGTGTGTGTGTGTGTATGCACACACACATAAAGACACACACTGTATATATGTACACATACACACACACTCACACTTTATATATAAATAATTATATATATATATATATATATATATATATATATATATATATATATGTGTGTGTGTGTGTGTGTGTGTGTGTGTATGTGTGTGTGTGTGTGTGTGTGTGTGTGTGTGTGTGTGTGTGTGTGTGTGTGTGTGTGTGTGTGTGTGTGTGTGTGTGTGTGTGTGTGTGTAAATGTGAACAAAACGCAATAATATGAATAACAAGGAAAAAAATCATAATAACATAACTTACTAAATGGCTTTCATTCACCATTATGTGATTCATGTATCGATCGGCACATATCCGAAGGGGACGCCGTATGCCTACTGACAAAGAAAAAAAGAATGTGTGTGCATTACGCCCACGGAATTCCCCCTTATACCACTTAGCGATTAACTCCCTATAATGATATAGTAACTGTTGTTTGGATCGAATCTCCCCGCGGCCAGGTATCGACTGCGGATCCGACACGGTTTCGAGACTTCGCCGCCAAGATCAACTAATGTCGAGCTTGGAAAGGAGTGTTTGTTTCGTAACATATTGGCTGTTTCTCACCTGCTTATGTGGCTCCTTTGCGGAAATGCTAGACACGCAAGTATTGCATGCTAGTACTGTATATCGATAGAATCCTTCTATCATTATGGCATGAGGATTTGTAACAGAAGCTGGCAATATTTTGGTTGTTTTATCATGACGTCACACGCGACGTACACATAGGTTAAGATATCAAAAATACTCGTTAAATGCAACTTTTATATTACTAAAATGCCACTCTCTTTGCTATCGTACACGTCAATTGATGTAATCTCGTTGATCGGCGGTTATGTGAAGGAGGTAATAACAATGTAATGTTTGCTACCACGGAATAAGTTGACTTGGTTTACTCGCGGGAATGCTGTGGTTGTGTGCCGTAAATACGCAGCGCTTAGTGAGATTAGATACAATATATATGTAGATATATGATTCATCGAATGAAATGATAATGAGTAAAGGTCGTACTGATTATTTTAATGACCAATATTTTCAAATTGACTTTCCATTAGAAAAAAGAGAGTGAAGAGAAACAAGTAAATTTATTTATTTACACACACACACACACACACACACACACACACACACACACACACACACACACATATATATATATATATATATATATATATATATATGTATTCATGGGGTTGCTATAATACATTAGTAGTGCACGTGGCTGTGGCGCGGGAGGGTCTCGGATCGCGTTGCCGGGGCTCGTGCGGCGGCGGCCGAGGAGCAGCCTCTCGGGAGCCTCTCGGGTCCGTCTCTTCGGCCAGAGAAGGACTCCGAGCAGGGGAGGGCGTGATCCCCGGATGTGTGATCGTGTTCGTGCATGCGGTGTACACACACACACACACACACACACACACACACACACACACACACACACACACACACACACACACACATATATATATATATATATATATATATATATATATATATATATATGTATATATATACATGTGTGTGTGTGTGTGTGTGTGAATGTGTGTGTGTGTGAATGTGTGTGTGTGTGTAAGTGTGTGTGTGTGTGTGTGTGTGTGTACATATACATGTATATACATATATGTGTTTGTGTGTATACATATACTTACACACACACACACACATATGTGTGTGTATACATGCTTACATACACACACACACACACACACACACACACACACACACACACACACACACACACACACACACACACACACATATATATATATATATATATATATATATATATATATATATATATATATATATATACAAAGCCTGGATACATAATTTGACGTCATTATCAAATCAGTACTGAACATACTCATCTTTCCAATAGACGTCATTACATGTCTCTTCTACCCAGGAAATAAGATTATCATACCCCCCTCCATCCCCATACTCCCGTCCCCTTTCAAAAAAAAAAAAAAAAAATAGATAAAACACGCACACAACATTTCTTGATGGATGAATCGAATACGGCACCGCAGCCATTGTTATCCCGCAGCCATTGTCCTCGGCCCTCCTGTTACGCGCAGAGAACATAAATAAAAGAATGCGTTAGGCAGGGATGTAAGACGATACATTATGAGAGCGGTTTACACGAGTCTCCCCGTAAATCTCGACATCATTGGCAGACGTTGATGGCGCCTTTTTTCTCTACGGGATCACTAATCTGCATCCGCCCGCCAAGGATCAGGGGGTTTGACTTTCTTTGTCTGAAAACCCTGTAAAAGCAAAGAGAACGTTTTGACTTTCTCATAGTCTAAACACCTTGTGAAAGAAGGAAGAAGGTTTTGACTTTCTTTCAGCCTAAAAACCTAGTGAAAGAAGAAAGAAGGTTGACTTTTTTTTAGTCTAAAAACCTTGTAAAAGCAGAGATAAGAGGGTTTTGACTTTCTTGTAGACTAAAAATCTTGTGAAAGCAGAGAGAAGGTTTTGACCTTCTTTCGGTTTGAGAACCTTGTGAAAGAAGTAAGAAGGTTTTGACTTTCATTACGTGATACAAGTTTAAATAAATTCCTCAAGTGATGGGTGATGCGCAGGAGAGCTAACAATAGCTACATTTCATTTTTTTGTCAGCTGAATGTTCCTTCTCTATGTCCCTTCCAATCAGTATTTTTTTTCTATGCTATCCCCTTCTCAACGGCAGAGCGCGCCCAGACTGAGAATAAAGAAGGTGACAGACGCAGTGTAAATGCTTGTATGCTTGTGTTTGTTTGCATGCATGTGTTTTCGTTTCGTTTCACGTCCGTTTGCGTGCAAGTGTGAGGACTTTTATCTACGGTTATTTTGAATACTGTATATATATAAGCACAAATGCGAAACTAAATCCTTTTATGATATTAACCAGGCTAGTCATGTATTCCATTCACTATTATTCGCACAGTCCGTACATTTACAGATATATCTCGTACAGTGGTACGTGTGTTATGCTATGTAGTCGTATGTTTTTTTTTCTTTTTCTTTTTCTTTTTTTCTTCTTTTTCTTTTCTTTTTTCAAATGTATTGAGATTTATTTATAATAGAGACTGTTCGTTCGTCTGCCTGTGTGAGTCACGGGGTGGCAAGGCGGCCCTCATTGCACCACTCGCAGGCACTCCCTCATACCCCCCCGCCCCCTCCCGCTAACATCTTCCCCCACATTCCCTCTCTCGCTCTCTCTCTCCTCCTCTTTCATATCCCCTTCTTACATCATCCTTCCATCTCCCCTCCGACTTCCCTCCTCTATCCCCTTCCTTTCTTCCTTTCTTCCTTTCACACCACCTTTCTCACCTCTTCCTCACCACCCCTCTCATTAGCCCTTTCCTCTCCCTCCCGGCCCTTCCTACTCCTTTCATTCTCTCCCGTCCCTTCTTCCTCTTACTCTTCCTCCTCTCTCTCCATTCTCCTTCTCCCCCTCCTGCCCCCCCTCCCTCTCTCTATCTCTCTACCTCTTCATGTCTCCTTCTTACTCCTTCCCTATCAATCCCTTCTCGCTCTCACTCCTTCCCCTTCCTCTCCTCCTTCCCCCTCCCCTCTTTGTTCCTACTCCCCCTCTTCCTTCTCCTCCTATCCTTCCACTTCCTCCTCCTCCTCCCCTCCTTCTCCCTCCCCCGCTCCTGCCCCCTCCCCCTTCCCCCTTCCTTCCCTCTCCTTCCCTCTCCCCCTCCTTCCCCCTCTATCCTGTGACAACCTGACGAAGTCAAATCCGCCCTGACCTTTCCAGTTCCCGGTCATCAATTATCCAAGATTCCGAAAGAACAAGAGGAAGAAAGGGTCAGAGAGAGAGAGAGAGAGAGAGAGAGAGAGAGAGAGAGA
>NC_091563.1:17983931-17988931 GCF_042767895.1 Penaeus vannamei
TTATGGGTCGTAGTCAGAGATTTAGTTTGCTTGAGTCTTGAGGGAAATGGTACCATTCCTTAGCTCTGGATCAACAGGAGAGGCATTTGGCTGATGGCCAGGCCTGCGTGACTTCTTTTTTTAATTTCTGGGAGGGGGAAATATCGAAAGGGTTGCTAGGGAAGGGGAGGAGGGGGAAGAAGACGTACAGAGATAGGGGGATTGAGAGAGGAAGGGCGGGGAAGAGGTATGTGGATGTATTGTGTATGTATATATGTGTATGGATATATAGATGTAGATGTATATACATATATATATGCATATACATATATACAAGTTAGCATTTAAAAATCCGGTTCCTTCAGATTTCCGGCAATTATTTCGGAGCGCATTTTCAAATTTTCGGAGTCGCCCTTTATGTTTTGATGACACTGCACTCTAGAATCAGCTGTTGGGTCTTCACTGCGCGTGCTAACAGGCAAAATTGCTTATTCGTCCTCCTTTAACCATGCCTTTGCCACTGTACAGGTCCATGATGGGTTCAGCAAGGAAAAGAGGTTATGCAATATCCGTCAATTTTAAAAATCCGGCACTCCTCAGCTTCGGAGGGTGCCGGATTAGTTTTAGGCCGACCTATGTATGTATATATATATATATATATATATATATATATATATATATATGTGTGTGTGTGTGTGTGTGTGTGTGTGTGTGTGTGTGTGTGTGTGTGTGTGTGTGTGCGTGTGTGTGTGTGTATATATATATATATATATATATATATATATATATATATATATATATATATATATATATATATATATATAGGCCCTATATTTATATGCATATATTTGTATACATAATATATAGATACATACATATATATATATATATATATATATATATATATATATATATATATATATATATATATATATATACATATCATATTATATATTATATGGAAATACCAATTTTCTTACCTAAACCTATCTCTGAATATATTTCGGGGTATATTCAAAATATTCCTTCCACAAAATGCTGTAATGTGATCCAGGCAGAGAATGACTTCGTAAAGAATCGCATTACTAATCAGCTGCCTTTTTCTATTTAAGAAAAAAAAGAAGAAAGAAAGTGCCTCTTGTTCCCCGATCCCGTCTGGCATTGAGGTCTGTTTGTTTTCGAACGATTTTGGTGGGAAATCTTTCTCGCCTTTTTACGGTATGACAATTCAAGAAAGCTGACAAACTCGGATAGAGAGAGAGAATAATAATTATTAGGTTAGCAACAGCCATTGTAATATTCTATTCCCACGTCACTATTAAGAAGGACAAAGGGTATCTTTAATTGGTCTATAGAATACTGTGTACAAGTTTTTGAGGCTTCTCACTTTGTTTAATCGTTTCTATTTTAGAAGAGCTATTGGGCAATGGCGATGTGACAGCCTGCTATTATTCGATGTTTAACGAAAGGGAGTGCGGCGAGCCATAAAGCGGCTTGTCGTAGTCTATGATATAGATAGATAGATACATAGAGAGAGAGAGAGAGAGAGACAGAGACAGAGACAGAGACAGAGACAGAGACAGAGACAGAGACAGAGAGACAGAGAGGCAGACAGAGACAGAGAGAGAGGGAGAGAGAGGCAGACAGAGAGAGAGAGACAGAGGCAGAGAGGGAGAGAGAGAGAGAGAGAGAGTACAACGAATCAGTTCGCGGTTGCACTTTATTAATCAAATAATCTATATCCTCTTACAGCCATTGCCATTTATCACCCATATATAAACCTCGTTGCGTATCAACCTCGCGTCTTCAGGGCATTCCACTCCCGGGATTACGATCACTAAGCCACAGATAGGGAATGCTTAGGGCGCCTCCTGCCCCAAGCTCCGGCTGCAATAACCCAAAACTGAAGCAGCAGATCTCGCTTATTAAGTCTTCACTGATGTTTATGTTCTGGTAGAGAAAGATGGAAATAGAGAAAGAGGGAGAGAGACGAACATAGATATATGGGGAGATAGACTGATAAACAGATATGCGCGCCCGTGTGTGTGTATGCAGAGAGAGAGAGAGAGAGAGAGAGAGAGAGAGAGAGAGAGAGAGAGAGAGAGAGAGAGAGAGAGAGAGAGAGAGAGAGAGAGAGAAAGGAGAAACTGAGATGTGACCAATGCCCGTCTTCAAACTAGCAAGACCAACCAGTCAAATCGTGCCTGCTGTGGGCCGACCAGTCATGGGCCAGGCCAGCGTCAGGCCACGCCCCTTCACTTATGACCTCTGACCCGGTTCCTGCAGTCTCTCCTCGCTCTTACGGAAGCCGCCACACAGCTTAGACGGGGCCTCCCCCCCAGGCCGTCGTCAGGACCCCCTTTCGGCCAGGCATCCTCCGAGGTAGCGCCGCGCGGACACCTCTCACTTCCACGCTAAGGCGTCTTAATAAGAACGACCGCAGCTGACCGTCCGTTTCGCTGACCGCATATTTCGGGGGACCTCTTTTGATTACGGAGCGTCCCTGATGGAGAAAGAAAGGGAGGGAAGGAGAGAAGAGAACAGACACATCTTTTTGACCTGTTCCCATCTACAAAAGGTCAACGTAATCTAACTTGACCTCACTCCTCCCTCACACGCGGAACAGACCCCAACTTTCAGGGACTTCTTTAGGGCTCTTTCGCAGATGAGACACACGAAACAAAGTAAAAAGAAAGTCATATGATAGAAGGGAAAAAAGGAAAAGATGAAAGATAAATCACACACACACGAAAAAAGGTAAGAAAGAAAAGATGAAAGAGAAATAAAAAAGGTAGGAGATAAAAGAGAGGAAAAAAATAAAAGCTGATAATAACCATATATAAAAACCCAAGAGAAAACAGAAGATAGAGAAGCCAAACGCAAGATAAGACAGACGCCCCATCACGCCCAGCATCTTCATCTTCCCCGCGTCTCATCTCCGCCACGTCGAGGTCCTTCCGGCAGCCTCCGCCCCGCCATCTCGCGCACGCCAGCCTCGCCGACGGAAGCGGAGGCGAAGGGGAGACGAACGGCATCGCGGAGGAGCGGCGGCGAGCGGGTCAGTGTGCCAGGGCGAGGCCAGGGCGGGGACGCGTGTCGGGCCGCCCTTGTCCTGGGGTTGTTGCGCTGCTTGTGAGGCGGAAGGCGTTCCTGTTTTGGAGAGAGGGGTGGGGGACGGGGGAGGGGGAGGGGGAGGGGAGGGGGGAGAAAGGGGTGAGGAGGGGGAGGGGGGAGAAAGGGGTGGGGAGGGGGAGGAGAAAGGGATGGAGAGAGGGAGTGGGGGAGGAGAAATGGGTGGGGAGGGAGAATGGGACGGGGAGGGGGAGGGAGAAACGGAGGATGAGGGGGAGAAGGAGAGAGAGTGGGATATATATATATATATATATATATATATATATATATATATATATATATATATATATATATATATATAGAGAGAGACAGAGCGGAGAGAGAGAGAGAGAGAGAGAGAGGAGAGAGAGAGAGAGAGAGAGAGAGAAAGAAAGAAAGAACGAGAGAGAGGAGAGAAAAAAAGAGAGGGATACGGTGAATGAGAGAGAAAAGGAAAAATAGGGGGAAATGGAGAAAGATTGAGAGAAAGAGAGAGTGTGTGAGAAAGAGAGAGATAAAAAAAAAACGAAAAAGAAACAAGGAGAGTGAGAGAAAAAAAATATTCACACAAAAGCGCTGAACAAAACGCGCCTCTCATTCCGAGTTCATTACCACAGCGAACGCAGCAGCAAGCACCAAGTCATATAAGTGCTTTCATCATCACAACAAACTCCGCATCCGATCTACAACACAACCCTGCAATAACGAAAACTCCTTTACTCTTCCTACCATTGCAATCCTCTATTCTTAACAGTGCTAAACGTACGATTTTCGTTATCAATCTAAGTACATTCGTCAGCACATGTACGTGGAGGAGAAGAGTACATTATAATAGGTCTGCTTTAATTAATTAAGTGTGGTTTGGGTGTAGGATTCGGCCTCGTGCTTTCTAGGTGTTGTTTGGGCGTATCGTGGGCGTCAGAGGGGTATTTATGATTGATCAGAGTAAGGATACCAGTGATTGTGAGATGATGTTGAGGATTATGATAGTGATGGTGATGATGATGATAATGTTGATAATGATAATTATAATAGTGAAAGTATTATCAGTAATAATAATAATGATGATAATAATCATATTCAATAATAATAATAATAATAATAATAATAATAATAATAATAGTATTAATACTAGTGATAATAACAATAATAATGATAATGATAATAATAATTACAACAATAACAACAACAGCAACAGCAATAATAACAATATAAAGAAATGATGATGAGGAGGAGGACAATAATAACAATAATGATAATAATAAAAACAACAATAACAATAATAATAATCATAACAATGATAATGCTGTTGATTATAACAATAATAATAACAATAATAATATAATATTCAATATCTTATCACTACGAATCCTTACTATTGGCAACTAGATCTGCCAGGCTGTGTTGTTTCCGATGTAGATTTATACAACTACTACTGCTGCTATTACTAAATATACTACTACTAAACCCACTATTAAACAATTACTACTACAACCACCATCACTACAACCAGTACTGCACTCTTCCTACGTCCACAACTGCAAGAACCACTATTACTGCCCAAACTACCAATACTAACAATACTATTACCACTCCTATGAATAACAACACAAAATCCGGCAAAAAGAATACTATACGCACTGCACATTAACACATTTCCCGAGCGAAGCCTCCGGGCCCGCCGCGGAAAAGCCTCGGTCTCACGCGCTCGAAATGGGCTCCGGAAAGGCTTCGAAACGGGCGAGTCGATAGGCGCGCAAAGAGAGAGAGAGAGAAAAACAGAATGAAATTAACTGAATGGCTAGCTTGCATATCATTATAGATCTGCGATGGATTTCTCTCTTCGAGTACGCACGGAGCACGACGAGTGATGCTAATATATTTTTGTGTAAAATTATGCTTCTGTTCAT
>NC_091563.1:18003931-18006431 GCF_042767895.1 Penaeus vannamei
GTAGGGGTAGGGGGGCTGGATTTACATAGGAAGGGGGGAGGGGGGAATAGCTAAGGGATTCACATGGGGGGATTTAGCTAAGTTGTATGGGTGGGGGTGGGTGGATAAGCTAAAGTATGGGCGCGGGGGTGGGTTCACATGGGGATGGGGGTGCTTAGCTAAAGTGTGGGCGTGGGGATTCGTATAGGAAGAAGGGTGAAGGATGATGGGGTCAGCTGGGGTGAGGGCTCCATTCATCACTTCTATTTTAGCCTTATCATACCAGGTCGTCTCTACCTGCATATATCTCATACCCTCACATCTATTTTCTCCCCAACAGCTCAAAATTAGATAAGAATAGATATGATAAAGAAATGAATTGAATAAACAGAATAAAGATAAAATAAAATAAAATGAAAAAATAAGAATAGATATAATAAAAAAGAAATGAATGAAATAAATCAATGCATAAATAAATAGAACAGGAATAGAAATAAGATGAAATAAAGAATAGAATCGAAAAAAATCACGGGCGTTCTCTAATTATGTTTTCTGAAAGGCCAGCATTGAACCGTCAAAAGTAATTTCTGGCGGAGTTTTCAACCTGCCTCCGTGCTATGTTACCAGGGGTCAGCGAAGACGACCACCAGGAATCTTCGGGTGATGATGATGATGAGGAGGAAGAGGAGGTGGATGGTGATGATGATGAGGAAGAGGATGGTGATGATGATGATGATGATGAGGAGGAGGATGGTGATGATGATGATGATGATGCGGAGGAGGAGATGGATGAGGATGGTGATGATGATGATGGTGATAATGATGATGATGAGTAGGAGGATGGTGATGATGATGACGAGGAAGAGGAGGAGGATGGGGATGATGGTGATAAGGAGAAGGAGGATGGTGATAGTGATGATGATGATGATTAGCGGTATAGCGGATAATGTTATGATGATGTTTGTGATACTGATGGTAGCATAGAATATAATAAGGAGATGATCATGATAATAATGACAATAATAATGGTACTGATAATGATGATAGTGATGATAAAGATAATGATAGTGGCAATGGTGTTGATATTGGGAATAACAATAATAACAATAATAAAAATAATGGTGATAATGGTATTAGTAGTAGTAGCAGAAATAATAGTATTAATTACAATAATAACAAAAGTAATAGTGATAATAATGATCATGATGATGAAGATAATCATCATAAAAAACAACAACAATAATGTTACCAATAAGAATACTAATAATCCTTTTTATAATAATGATAATAGTAGTAGTGCTGACTATGATAATAGTGATAAAAATCTTAATGACAAAGATAATGATCATTATAACAATTTCTACTGGGACGTTATATGTATCTGAAAAAAATTATATCTTTGTTCTCTTCCTCTTCTCAAATTTGTTTTCTTCTCTCGTTCCTCTGTCCCTTCTTTTCCTCCCTTTTCTTCAATTATTCCGGCTTGTTCTTGGTCTCCTTCTCTTTTCCATTTTTGTCTCCTGTTTCTCTTCTTTCTTCTTCGCCTTCCTTTTCTTTTTTGTAAATATTTTTCTCTTTTCTTTCTTCTTATTTTTTTTCCTTCTTTTTTTCTTCTTTATTCGTTGTTATTTTTTCCGGGAGAACCCATCTTTGTTCAGGCAAATTCTTCTATTTCCTTTCCTTCCTCCTCCTCCTCCTCTTCCCCTTCTTCCTATTCCTCCTCCTTCTCTTCCTTCTCCTCCTCCTCTTCCCTTTCTTCCTATTCTCCCTCCTCCCTCCCTCTTCTTCCTTTCTTCCTATTCTCCCTCCTCCTCCTCTCATCCACCTCCTCCTCCTCCTCCTTCTCTCATCCACCTCCTACTTCTCCTCTTCCTCCACTTCCTCCTCCACCACCACCACCACCTTCTCCGCTTCCGTCTTTCCTTTCCTTCTCCTCCTCGCCATCCGTTTTCTTCTTCTGTTTCTTTTATATGCATCCTTTTTTTCATTTTTTTCGGGGGGGGGGGGGCGGAAGAACCACCCCTGCCCAGCGAGCATTGCATTAGGAGGATGTCAGGTGATGTTACGTCATGGAGCGTGTCATTTTTGTAAATCATCCGGTGAGTCAGTGTCAAGAGCTGGGTTGTTTTCACTAACTGTTTGTGGCATTTTCGTGTTTTTTTTTTCTTTCTTTTTCTTTTTCTTCTATTTTCGGGGACTGGAAACGTTTGTGGCATTTTCATGTTTTTTTTTTCTTTCTTTTTCTTCTGTTTTCGGGGATTGGAAACGTTTGTGGCATTTTCGTGTTTTTTTCTTGTCTTTTCTTTTCTTTTCATTTTCTTCTGTTTTCGGGGGTTGGAAATAGAGCGAAGAAACGCGTATGCAGATGTAAACATAGAGGTGGAAAGGGACGTGTATGTACACCTCTCCTCCCCTCACACAAACAGTGAGAGAGAGAGAGGAAGAGGGTGGGAGAGAAAAGAGAGAGAGTGAAAGGAGAGAGAAGAGAATAAAGACAGATGAGAAAAGAGAGAGAGAGAGA
>NC_091563.1:18028931-18031431 GCF_042767895.1 Penaeus vannamei
ATGAACAGAGGAAGCAATGGTCAGGCGTATATGCAAATGTATATGTATGTGTGAGAATACGTATGTGGCAGACATGTAAGATTATTGATATGTACCATATAGTAATTAGATATAGATATAGCTGTGTTACATAGAGATAGAGAGAGAGAGAGAGAGAGAGAGAGAGAGAGGGAGGGAGAGGTAGAGAGGGAGAGAGAGGGAAAGAGAGGGAGAGAGAGAGAAACACAGACAAAGACAGACAGAGAGACAGACAGACAGAGAGAGAGACAGAGAGAGAAAGAGAGAGAGAGAGAAAGAGAGAGAGGGGGTGGGGGAGTGGAGAGAGAGAGAGAGAGAGAGAGGAAATAGAACAGAAAAGAACAGAAGAAGAAAGAAGAACAAATAAAAGAAGAAGGATAAGCGGGCGAATAAAATGAAATCAGAATAGGAAGATAGAGGGAGATAGAAGAGAGAGAGAGAGCGAGAGAGCAGAGAGAGCGAGAGAGCGGAGAGAGAGAGAGAGAGAGAGAGAGAGAGAGAGAGAGAGAGAGAGAGAGAGAGAGAGAGAGAGAGAGAGAGAGAGAGAGAGAGAGAGAGAGAGAGAGAGAGCGAGAGAGAGAGATGGAAAGAGAGAGAGAGAGAGAGATGGAAGTGACGCGGCGAGACGACCCCCAACAGCAACACCTGCTTGAACACCTGTGGCCGACCTGGTCCGCCTCGCTCCCGCCGCCTCTCCTCGCGCGCTTGGCCTCTCGGGGACCACGCCGTGTGTGCACCTATATTAGTTATATGCAGTGTGTATATATATATATGTGTGTGTGTGTGTGTGTGTGTGTGTGTGTGTGTGTGTGTGTGTGTGTGTGTGTGTGTGTGTGTACATATATATATATATATATATATATATATATATATATATATATATATATATATATATATATTTATTTATTTATATATGTATGTATGTATGTATGTACACACACACACACACACACACACACACACACACACACACACACACACATATATATATATATATATATATATATATATATATATATATATATATATATATATATATATATATGTGTGTGTGTGTGTGTGTGTGTGTGTGTGTGTGTGTGTGTGTGTGTGTGTGTGTTTGTGTGTTTGTGTGTGTGTCTACACCCACACATAGAGTGCAGTGGAAACAACGTTTCTGCATACAAGCACACCCTGCATACATGCATGACAAAATCAGTAGAGACTGACAGATGCACTTCCCTCCCCAACCAACCCCAAGCCCTCCACAGTTCATTCCTATTTCCCTCCCTCTCTCCTTCCCCCTCCCTCCCTCCCTCCCCACCACCCCCTTCCCCCCTTCCCACCCCCAGCCGACAAGACAAGCAGGCGCCTCACAAGAGAAACCGGAAGGAGGTGTGGCCGAAGACACAGCCTCCTTCTCCAGGTCGTTCTGTTCTGTGCGTGAGTGTAGCGGCGGCGAAGGGGGGCCGAGGGAGGGCCGGAGGGGGGGGGCGGGGCGGTCGCGGTGTCGAAAGGATGTGGTGATGAGTGTGGTGATTGACGTGTCGGGATTTTTATCATTATCAGTGCTATTATTATTGTCATTATTATTGTTATTATTATTATTATTATTCGTTATCATTATTCTTGTTATTATCATTATTGTTGTTTCTATTATTATTATTATTATTATTATTAATATTATTTCTATTATTGTTATCATTATTACTATTCATATCATATTTGTTATGACTCTTATTTTTATCATTATTATTATTATCATTATTATTTTTTTTTATCATTGGTGTTGTTGTTATCATTATCACCATCATCATCTTTATTGTCATTGTTATTATCATTATTGTTACCAATACCATTTATATTATTGTTATCGATATTGTTATCATTATTTTTAATGTTGTCTTCATTTTTATGTTGCCAATCATGATTTATTTTTTTCCTTGTTTTATGGCCATATTTTTGTTTTCTTCACAGTTATTGTACCAGAAGTTTGACTCATAAGGTAATAAAAATAATAAGATGAAGATAATGATAAACAAACAGACATGGTTATCTAAATAAGAAACAATAGCTTAGAGTCATTAAAGGAGGTCCTGGAATTAAAAAAAAGAATGTCGGAAGAATTTATAATCACCATCGAGACAAAGGAAGTTATGACAAGAAGAAGAAGAGAATAAAAAAGATAATAAAAATGATATCTGGAGTAGGTCAGCAACGACTCCGTTTGTTTCGGAGGGACTTGTTGTGTCACTCTTCCCCTCCCCCCCCTTTCTTGTCTTCCCCTTCTCTTTCCCTCTCCTTTCACTTCTTCTCTCCTTCTCCCATCCTCTCCCTCTTCCTTCTCCCCCCTTTCCTTCACCCCCCTTTCACTTCTTTCCCTCCTCTACCCTCCCCCTCTCCTTTCCCATTTCCCTTCTTCCCACTGCCCCTCTCCCCCTCGTCCTCCCCTCTCCTCCCCCTGCCCCGCCTCCCCCTACCCCGTCCCTCCCGCCCCGCCTCC
>NC_091563.1:18048931-18053931 GCF_042767895.1 Penaeus vannamei
AGAGAGAGAGAGAGAGAGAGAAAATGAAAATAAAAAAGAAAGAAGAAATATAACGCAAAAAAAAGAAAGGGCCAAAGAGAAAACAGACAGATGAATAAAAAGAGAAGGAAGAAGAAGAAGAAGAAAAAAAAATACTCGAAATGAAAATCATCGCCGCAATCTCATCTCAGGCGGTACATGTCTTTCTCATGGTCTCTTCCCACCCCCTCACCACCCCCTTCCCTCCCCCATAACTCCCCCTTCCCTCCTCCTTCCCTCCCCCTCTTCTCCTTCCCTCTCCCCCTTCCCTCCCCCTTCCCCCCTCCTTCCCTCCCCCTCTTTCTCCTTCCCTCCCCTCCCCCTTCTACCTCCCCCTTCCCTCCTCCTTCCCTCCCCCTCTTCTCCTTCCCTCCCCCTCTTCTCCTTCCCTCCCCCTCTTCTCCTTCCCTCCCCCTCTTCTCCTTCCCTCCCCTCCCCCTTCTACCCCCTCTTCCCTCCTCCTTCCCTCCTCCTTCCCTCCCCTTCTTCTCCTTCCCTCCCCCTCACCTCCCCCTCCCCCTTGATCAAAAAAAGGGACGTATTTGACCTGTGATTAAAACTGTAATTAAAACGATGAAATCCAGTTCATGTCGGCTCTTAAGATATGAAATTTTTTGTCTCTTAATTCTATTCCTGTTTCTCTCTTTTCTTTTTTTATCGTGATTTTAGATTAAAAAAAGGAGAGGGAGAGAGAGAGGGAGAGCGATAATGAGAGAGAGAGAGAGTGGGAGAGAGAGAGAGAGAGAGAGAGAGAGAGAGAGAGAGAGAGAGAGAGAGAGAGAGAGAGAGAGAGAGAGAGAGAGAGAGAGAGAGAGAGGAGAGAGAGAGAGAGAGAGAGGAGAGGAGAGAGAGAAAGAAGGGAGGGAGGGAGAGTGAGATAGAGAGAGAGAGAGAGAGAGAGAGAGAGAGAGAGAGAGAGAGAGAGAGAGAGAGAGAGAGAGAAAAGAGAGAGAGAGAGAGAGAGAAAGAAAGAGAGAGAGAGAGAGAGAGAGAGAGAGAGAGAGAGAGAGAGAGAGAGAGAGAGAGAAAGAGAGAGAGAGAGCGGGGAGGGAGGGAGGGAGGGAGTGGGAGAGAGAGAAAGAGAGAGAAAGAATTATTAAACATGCCTTCATAATTTGCATCTCTAATTAACTTCAATAATTAATTAATTACCTAATTAGATAGGGGTAATTAAGGAAAAAAAACAGAGAAATAAATAAACAAATGAATGAATGCGAAAAATAAACCAAACAGATGGATAAACAAAGACTGATAACAAGAAGACCTTCACGAATCATGAATAACAAACAATAACGATAATAACATCAGGTATTGACAAGGCAGTGACATCTCATTGTGATTTCTGTTGAGATAAATGACCCTTAATTGTACATACTGCCCCCCCCCCCTCTCCTCCCCTCCTCTCCCCTTACTCCCTATGCCCCCGTTTTATCCATTTTTTTTTTTTTTTCCTTCTTGCATTTCCTCCTCTTGTGTTTTCCTTCTCTTTCTTTTCATGTGTCTCTTCGTTCTCTATATTCTCTCTTATTCTCGTGTATCTCCCTTTCTTTCTGCTTCTTCGTCTTCCTTTTCTTTTTTTCTTTCTCCCTTCTTTTTCTTCCTCCATTCTGCCACTTCCTCTCCCATTCTCCCTTTTTCTCTTCTTCATCCTCTCTCTCTCTCTCTCTCTCTCTCTCTATCTCTCTCTCTCTCTCTCTCTCTCTCTCTCTCTCTCTCTCTCTCTCTCTCTCTCTCTCTCTCTCTCTCTCTCTCTCTCTTTCTCTCTTCTTTACCCTTTTCTTCTCCTTCTTCGTCCCTCTCACTTTCCCCTTCTTCCTCCTGTCTCCCCTCTCCTTCTTTCCCCTCGGAGCATTTTCCCCTCTCTGCTACTTCTCGTCCCCTCTACTCCCCCCCCCTCACCCCCCGTCTCTGTGATCATTTGTCGGTCCTTATTCCCCCTTGAGATTCGAAAATAAGAGAGGGGATGGAGGAGGATGGGGGGAGGGAGGATGGGGGAGGAAGGGATAGGGGGAGGGTGGGAGGAAGGGATAGGGGGAGGGGGGAGGGGAGTAACGCGATACTCTGCGCCAAATTACTGGAATGTTACCAATCCCACCCCAAAGGTTTTACCCCCCCCCTCCCTCCCCTCTCCTCTTTCCCACAAGCGTTCCTCCCTCCCTTTTCGCCCCCTCCTTTTCCCTCCATCCCTTTACTTCTTCTTTCCCTCAACAAAGTCTCATTCCCTTGTTTCATCGCCCTTCTTTTTTCCTCTCCTCCTTTTTCTCCAGCTATTTCTCTCTTCCCCTCTTTTTCTTCTTCTTCTCCTCCTCCCTCCTCTTCTTCCCCTCCCCCTCTTTTCCATTCATTCCCCATTCCCCTTCCTACTTCCCTTCTCCTCCTCCTTCTTCTTCTTCTTCCCCCCTCTTCTCCTCTCCTTCTCTTCCCCCTCCTTTTACTCCCCCTCTTTCTTCCCCCTCCTCCGCATCCTCCTCCCCTCCCTCCTCCTCCTCCCTTCTTCCCCTCTTCTCCTCCCTCCTCCCTCCCCTTCTCCTCTCTCCCCCCTCCCTCCCCCTTCTCCTCTCCTCCTCCCTTCCTTCTTCCCAGCTTCTTCCTCCCCTCCTCACAAGACGACGCTAATCGTGGCCAAACAACCATTAGTCAAGAGTTAGTAAACGTCAAAGGAATTACTTAGTCAATACAACACAGGTCTTTTGCTTGGTTTTCGGTTTCACTTTCGCCCGAGGGAGAGGGGGAGGGAAGAGGGGGGGGAGGGAGAGGGGGGAGGGGAGTCTCGGGTGGGGCTTTGAAGGGAGGGAGATGAGAATTAGGGCGCGGGGGGGGGAATGCTTAGATGGAGATAAATTGCGTTTTTCTTAAAGTCAGATTTTTTTCTTTCTTTCTTTTTTTCGGGGGGGGGGGGGGGGCGTTTTTTGTCGTTTGTTCGGTAATTCTTATTATTCAGTTTTCTTCATTCCCGAATCTGCTACTTCGTTTAAGAAAAGATAAAAGGCAAAGAGACGATAATCATGAGTCAAATAAGGAACTGGAATAAGAAGAAACGGAAATAATAATTATTAAAATATACGAACTATAACCGAAAACATAAATGGTAAATACAAGATATTCATAGATAGGGAATCAATGAAAAAAAAAAAATGATAAAGACTATTATGAATAATAGTAGTAATATTAAATAAAAGTAATGATGTTAAATAAAAAAAAAAATGATATTAAATCCATGATCAAAACATGATAATTAATAATGATAAATAAGTAATGATACCGAAAAAAGAACAATTAACAAATTAGGAATTACAAATTACACCCTCCTTCTCCCTCTCAAAAGAAACAGCAAAAAAAGTATTTAAAAAACTTCCCACCCATCGCCGAGCGTAGGCCTACCGCCCACGTAATTGTCGCTTCCGCCCACGAGATACCCCGTGACAGAGCGAGTCATATGGGCGTGCTGAAGGGTTAGGCAAACAATCAGACCGATGTGGCACTCGTCGGCACACCGCAAGCAGCTCTGGCGTGGCACTGTAGGCCTACTTTTTATGGGGGGGGGGGGGGCTGGGGAGGGGGAGATGTGTTTTGCGCGTTGGTGGGCGTGGCCAGTACTTTTTTTAATTATCATTATTACTATTGTTATTTTTGTTGTTATTATCATTGTTATATATTTCTAAAAAATATTATTTTTATTATTACAATGTTTGGTATTTTTCATAATCATTAGCATCTTCATTCCCATTCTTTTATTACAATGATTATTGTTATTATTACAATTATCACTATTATGATAATTATCCTTATGATCATCATTACCATTATTTGTTATTATTGTAATATTATTATTATTATTATTATCATTATTATTATTATTGTTATTATTATCATTATTATTGTTATTATTATTATCATTATTAGTATTAGTATTATTATAATTGTTGTTATTACTATCATTATTATTGTTATTGTTATTATTATTATTATTATTATTAATATTATTATTATTATTATTATTATTATTATTATTATTATTATTATTATTATCATTATTGTTGATGTCATTATTATTATTATCATTATTATTATTATTATTATTATTATTATCATTATTATTATTATTATCATAACTATTATTATTGTTAATGTTATTATCATCATTGTCGTTATCATTATTATTATAATTATTATCATTATCATTGTTGTCCTTATTGTTATTATTATTGTTATCATTACAATTGTTATTATTAGTATTAGTATTATCATTATTATTATTATTATTATTATTATTATTATTATTATTATTATTATTATTATGACCATCCTCCTCCTCATCATCATTATTGTATTATTTGGAATATCGGCAATTTGACAATTTTCCGTAAGATATTGGATTAAGCATAAGAGGTCTCTTCCTCAGCCTTGAAATATGTAAGGAAAATAAACCGATGAAAAGGGTTACAGTGATGCCAATATTCGACCGGTTTGATAACCCAACGAATATTTTTTATACGGACTTACGCATATACACAGAAATAAATACGTGTCTATCAGCCTAGACGTGCATATCTATCGGATAAATAGATAGGTAAATGTATATCAATCAGGCAGATAGACAGATGTGCATGTATTTCTGTGTTTATGCGTGTCCGAATATATGAATAGTCACTGGGTCGGGACTCAATTCGAACAGACTGGCCGATTGTGATGACTGTGGTGGTGGTGTTCACGATGATTCTGTTGAACAATTTTTACCATTATCATTATCATAAGATGAATGGGGAATGTGGTAAAGATGTTGATCAGAATGATGATGATAGCAATGAAGAAGAGAAAGATAATGGTAGCAATAATGAAGGTTATGATGATAGCAATGATTAAGATAATAATGATGATGACAGTAATGAAGATAATGAAAATGATGATATTAACAGTGAAGATAATGATAATGACAACAACAAAATTATACCATGATGATGATGATAATAGCAATAGTGATA
>NC_091563.1:18063931-18068931 GCF_042767895.1 Penaeus vannamei
GGGAGACAGGATCAAACAGAGAGAACAAAGAGAGAAAGAGAGAGAGAGAGAGAAAGAGAGAGAGAGAGAGAGAGAGAGAGAGAGAGAGAGAGAGAGAGAGAGAGAGAGAGAGAGAGAGAGCGAAAGAGAGGGCCAGAAAGAAGAGATAGTGAAATAGATATAAGAGAGAAAAGGAAGGATAGGATATTAAAGGATGGTAAATCGAGATATACGAACAGAGAGAAAATATATCTTCAACAAAGAAGCAAACATACTGAACAACTAAGCATCGAAGGAAACAGATGGGCTTTTCATGTTTTGAATAGGAGAAACACAATCAAGGAAATGAGAACACAGAAAACGGAGAATTATGCGAAAGCAAAGAAAACTAGATGAGCGATGAAGACAAAGAAAACGGGAAGGATGTGAAAACAAAGAAAACGCAATAGCCCATGAAGAAAAGAAAACGGGAAGTATGAGAAAAACAAAGAAAACGCGACGGCCCGTGAAGACAAAGAAAACGGGGAGGGATGAGAAAACGAAGAAATCGGAGAAAGAGCAAACAGCGAAAAGACAACAAGGTTAAATACCGGAATTAACAGATGCCGATCGAGAAAGGGAAGAGGAAAATGGGGGGGGGGGGGGGCGCTGGTGACGAAAGGGAAGAGGAAGAAAACGGATTATCGAGAAAGGGGACAAGGGCCAGACACAGGCGCACAAATGAGGAGGGATTAACATGAAGAGATAATGGGTGGATGGTGATTGTGCGTTAATGAGGAGGGGAGAAGAGAAAAAGAAAAACAGGCGAAGTGAAGGATAAATACGGGAAGAGAGAGAAAAAAAGATGACAGAGGATAAAAAGAAAAGCAGACGAAGGAAAGGAGAAACAAAGAAAAAAAATCGGGAGCAATGGCGATAAAGAAAGGAAAAAATGAAGAATAACAGAAGAGAGACGAACAAATTGATAAAATAAAAGTAGAAACGGTAATAAGAAAAAATAGGTGAAGTTAGGGAAAAACGGGGAACGAGAAAGACTAAAAAACACGCAAAACAGAGAAATGAAAGAGATAAAGAAGCTCACACACACACACACACACACACACACACACACACACACACACACACACACACACACACACACACACACACACACACACACACACACACACACACACACTCACACATACACGCACACACACACACACACACCCTACACCACCCCACACACACTCGCCCTCCCCTCCTAACAGACACACGCAACAACAAACAGACAAACAGACCGACAGACTGGAGAGCTAAAGCCCAGGCAAGGGCAATGGTGTTGACACAATGCTTTATCATGGGAGAAAGGTCATTAGTTAGCTTCGTGTGACCTGAGATGCGCGGCAGTCGTTACCGAGCTTAATTCGCTAACTGGCAACTTAAAGTGGTTAGTTTCCAGATGCCTTCGGAGACGCTCATTGGGGTGGGATTTGTGACATTTATCGACTATTTTCGTAAAGGTATTTTTTAATAGATTTTTTTTGGTTTATTTTTTGTGTCATTGCATAGGCTGATTTATAGATAGAAAGATAGGTAGATATATATAGATATTGATAGACACACGCCCGCACACACACACACACACACACACACACACACACACACACACACACACACACACACACACACACACACACACACACACACACACACACACACACACACACATACACACACATACACACACACACACACACACACACACATATATATATATATATATATATATATATATATATATATATATATATACATATACACATATAAAGCATATACACATGCCTTTCGCTTAGCATCGGCATATCAAAGCAACCAACCGCCGGACAGCGCCCCCCGCCCGGCAGCCAATCAAAACAAGCAAATCCAGCCCCGGCGCCGCATAGTACCAAGGGGGGGGGGCGAAACCGAGCCGAGCTGAAGGGCGCCGGTTTGCAATCACGCAATTCCAGGGAACTTCGCCTCTCGTGTCGCGTTTCTCTCTCCTCCTTCCTTCAATTACTCGCCTTCCCCCTTCTCTCCCTTTCTCACTCGAGGAGAAAAAAAATAATGAGGAAGGTTCCTCTCACTTAACCCCTCTCTCCCTCTCCTTCCTCTCCCTCTCCCTCTGTTTCTCCCTTTCCTTCCTCTCCCTCTCCCTCTCTCTTCCTTCGCTTATTCTCCCCCTCCTCTCGCTTCCGCCCGTTTTTCCTCTCTTCCCTTTATCTCCCTCTCCACCTTCTCTTGTTTTCTTTCTCTTTCCATTTCTTCACCGTCTTTTTTCTTCGTTCTCTCTTCTTCATTATCTTAATCTTCCTAATCTCTTTTCTCTCTTCCGTTTAACTTCCTTCTCTTTCCTTCTTTTGATCTTTTTCTTTCTTTCTTTCTTCTCCTTTTCCTCCTCGTCCTCCTCCACGTCGTCCTCCCCCTCCTCCTCCTCCTCCTCCTCCTCCTCCTCCTTTCTCTCCTTCTCCTCCCTCCCTCCTTCTCCTTCCTCCTTCTTCTCCTCGTCCTCGTCCTCGTCCTCGTCCTCCCCTCCCTCCTTCCCCCTCTCCCCCTCCCTCCTCCTCCTCCTCCTCCTCCTCCTCCTCCTCCTCCTCCCCCACCTCCTCCTTCCTCCTCCTCCCTTCTCCCTCTCCCTCCCCCTCCCCCTCCCCCTCCTCCTCCTCCCCTCCCCCCTCCCCCGTCCCCCTCTTCTCCCCCGCCCCCTATCTCCCAGCGTCTGGAGCCAGGTCATCCCAGGGCGGCCTCTCCCTACCAACGAGGGGAATAGAGAGGGAATCGGAGAAGGGAGAGCGAGAGGGGAGCGGAGAGGAAAGAAGAGAGGGACAGAGAGGAAAGAAGAGAGGGACAGAGAGGAAATGAGTGAGGGAAGGAAAAAGAGGGCAGAGAGGGGAGAGCGAGAAAGAAACAGAGAGGGAAGAGGGGAAGGAAGAACGAGAGGGGACCAGAGAGGGAGGCAGAAGAGAGAGCGAGAGGGAAGCAGAGAGGAGAGGAGAGAGGGACGCAAAAAGAGGAGCAGAGAGGGGGAGCGAGAGGGGAGCAGAGAGGGGGAGCGCGAGGAGCAGAGAGGGGGAGCGAGAGGGGAGCAGAGATCAGAGGAGAGGGAGCGAGAAGAGAGCGAGAGGGGACCAGAGATGGAAGCAAGAGGGCAGAGAGGGAAGCGGAGAGGGGAGGAGAGAGGAAAGCAAAAAGAGAAGCAGAGAGGGAATCAGAGGAGAGAGCGAGAGGAATGGAGAGAGGGAAGAAGAGAAAAAAGCGAGAGGGGACCAGAGAGGGAAGCCCCCCCCCCCAAAAAAAAAAAATGGACAGAGAGGGAAGCGGAGAGGGGACCTGAGAGGGAAGCTAAAAGAGGGACAGAGAGGGGAGCAGAGAAGAGAGCGAGAGGGGACCATAGAGGGAAGCAAAAAAAAAAAAAAAAAAAAAATGGACAGAGAGGGAAGAGGAGAGGGGACCTGAGAGGGAAGCAAAAAGAGGGACAGAGAGGGGAGCGGAGTGGGGACCTGAGAGGGGAGCTAAAAGAGGGACAGAGAGGGGAGCAGAGAAGATAGCGAGAGGGGACCAGAGAGGGAAGCAAAAAAAAAAAAAAATGGACAGAGAGGGAAGAGGAGAGGGGACCTGAGGGGGAAAGAAAAAGAGGGGCGGAGAGGGGAGCGGAGAGGGGACCTGAGAGGGAAGCTAAAAGAGGGACAGAGAGGGGAGCAGAGAAGAGAGCGAGAGGGGACCAGAGAGGGAAGCAAAAAAAAAAAAATGGACAGAGAGGAAGAGGAGAGGGGACCTGAGAGGAAGCAAAAGAGGGACAGAGAGGGAAGCGGAGAGGGGACCTGAGAGGGAAACAAAAAGAGGGACGGAGAGGGGAGCGAGAGGGGAGCGTAGAGGGAATGCGAGAGGGGACCAGGGAAGAGTCATCTTGTTTCAGCAGATAATTACTGGCTACGATCTCGGTCGGGCTTAACAGGGGGGGGGGGGGGGGGGGGCAGGGGGGCTAAGGGGATTCCTATCTCCATCTTGTTTCTCCTTCTTCTACTTCTTCTTCTTCTTCTTCTTCTCCTTTTCTTCTTCTTTTTTTTCTTTCTGATATTTTTTTTCTTTTTTTCTTTTCTTTTTTCCCTCTTATTCTTCTCTTTCTCTGGCTCGTTCTTTAAGATCCTGTGGCTGACCTCATCATTTTTTTTCCTCTGCTTTCATCCTCTCTCTCTCTCTCTCTCTCTCTCTCTCTCTCTCTCTCTCTCTCTCTCTCTCTCTCTCTCTCTCTCTCTCTCTCTCTCTCTCTCTCTCTCTCTCTTTCTCTCTCTCTCTCTTTCTCTCTCTCTCTTCTCTCTCTCTCTCTCTCTCTCTCTCTCTCTCTCTCTCTCTCTCTCTCTCTCTCTCTCTCTCTCTCTCTCTCTCTCTCTCTCTCTCTCTCTCTCTCTCTCTCTCTCTCTCTCTCTCTCTCTCTCTCTCTCTCTCTCTCTCTCTCTCTCTCTCTCTCTTCTCTTTCTCTCTCCTCCTCCTCCTCCTCCTCTTCCTTCTTCTTCTTCTTCTTTTCCTTCTCCTCTTCCTTCTCTTCCTTTTCCTCCTCCTCCTCCTTCACCACCTCCTCTATTGTTTCTATTCTTCTTCTTCCTCCTCACCCTCCTTCTCCTTCTCCTCCCCTTCCTCCTCTTTCTCCTCCTACTTCCGGAGTGGTCCTCCTCCTCTTTCTCCCCTTCCTTATTTGAATCTCGCTTACCCCCACCCCCTCCCCCTCCCCCTCCCCCATGTCCTATCCTCCCAGCAGCATCGCCTTAGCAACACATCCCACTCACATCACGACATCTTTTCTTTGCAGTTTCGTTAAAAATAGAAAGAAAGAAAGAAAAAGAAAGAATAAATGAAAAAAAGAAAAAGAAATAAATAAAGAAAAAGAAAAAAGAAAAAAAAACAATAAGAAAGAAAGCTAAAAAGCAAGAAAGAAAGAACCAGAAAGAAAAATATCAAGAAAGAAAGAAAGAGAAAGAAAGAAAGAAAGGGAAGAAAATTAA
>NC_091563.1:18081431-18083931 GCF_042767895.1 Penaeus vannamei
AAAAATATGAAGGGAAAAAGGAAAAGAAAAAGAAGAAAAAAAACGAAGAAAAAAAAGAAAAAAAAATCCGATTACGTCAGGCTGCCTATGACGGCTCATTAAATGTCTTAAGTATCGTAATTAGCGAGAATCATGATGGATATTTACCCAGCAAAGGGAAGTCGGAAGGATAAATAATGATTATATAGCTGGTGTTTTTTTATTTAATTACTTGTTTAATTTGTTTATTTTTGGTTCATTTGTTTATTTTTAAATTTTTGTTTAATAACAATAATCATTTTTACCAGTTAACTATCATTATTTGAATTATTATCATTACTATTGTTACATGATTTTACAACTAAAACAAATAAAATGAACTGTAAAAAAAACAGAAAATATTTTTTTCTGTAAGTATTTTTTTTGGATTTTTTTCCTTTTTTTTCGTTTTTTTTATTCTTGTTTTATTATTTTTTTCTTTTTATTCTTTTTTTTCTACCTTTGGCACGAGGAATGATTTCAGTGCTTATTTTAGACGTTAATGTTGATGAGAGCGACATTGCAGATCGGCATTAATTATGCTGATGTTGCATTGATTTTGCAATATGCTTTTTGCTTTTTCTCGGCCCAGCCATTCTATATTGCGTGATGTTATTATTGTCATATTGCATAATGTCATATTCTAAATTACTTTTTTTGTTATATAATGCGTGATGTTATTATTGTCACATGTTACACAATGTCATATTCCGAATCACTTTTTTGGTTATATTTGCATGCTGATTTTGAATTATAACGGACAGAAGCGAAATGATTTCAATTCTGATTATTATGGGGTAAACTATGACATAATTATCCAATTGATAAAGACCTAATGATGATGTAATGAACGCCCTTTTGATGACGTAATAAACACCCGTTGATGACGTAATAAACATCCGTTGATGACGTAATGAACACTTATTGATGGCGTAATACACACCCATTGATGACGTAATGAACACCCGTTGAAGACGTAATGAACATCCGTTGATAACCTAATAAAACACCCATTGATGACGTAATAAACACCCATTGATGACGTAATGAACACCCGTTGATGACAAAATCAAGAAATAACGATGACGTAATGAATACCCATTCATGACGCAACGGAAACCAAACCAAACCTCATATTACCTCCTCCTTCCCCACACCTTTATCGCTCCTTATCTCATGTCCAGCGTTTATCGCCAGTATCCCTATCCACGTGTTCTTGTTTATTCGCAACGGTGTAAGGTGTCCAGCTCGTGTTCTATCCAAACGACATGATGATTTAAGAGAGAGAGAATAAACTAAGAATAGACTTGTGATGTACCTTAAGGTTTATTTGAATTTCTTATGATCCCGTGGCGTCGATACAGGACATAAAATGCCATGTTGATAGATAAGGAATCTTTTTTTTCTTTTTTTTTTAGAGAAAGAAGAGAGATGATTATTATGGAGATACGGAGAGCGAGTGTGTGCGTATGTGTGTTTGTAGGTATTGACTTTTGTTTCTCAGTCTATCTCTGTCTCTTCTCTCTGTCTCTGTCTCTCATCTCTCTCTCTCTCTCTCTCTCTCTCTCTCTCTCTCTCTCTCTCTCTCTCTCTCTCTCTCTCTCTCTCTCTCTCTCTCTCTCTCTCTCTCTCTCTCTCTTTCTCTCTCTCTCTCTCTCTCTCTCTCTCTCTCTCTCTCTCTCTCTCTCTCTCTCTCTCTCTCTCTCTCTCTCCCTCCTCCCTCTCCCTCTCTCTCCCTCTCCCCTTCTCTCCCTCACCCCCTCTCTCCCTCTCTCCTTCTCACCCTCTCTCCCCTCTCCCCCATTCTCCCTCCCTCCCTCCCTCCCTCATTATGAGATAACAACGTTTCCATAGCAATTACGACTTAAGTTTCAAAGAAAATATAACGATTTAATGATATGAACAGATTTTGAAACCTTTCTTCTGATTTCAGGTACGTTTAGCGAGGACGAAACAGCGCAGAGATACACAGGTAGAGTGTCCTGTGTTGTCATAACTAAGATACATTTCATACAATAGAATTCTTGAACCATTTCCTTGTGACTTGCTGTGAATAGTGTTCGAGACACATGTCAAGGAGGGTATTGTTCGCATCAATACATAGGCAAAGACATACATACAATAAATAATGTGTGTATATTCTCAAACAAGGGCATGTGTGTGTGAATTACTCATGTGTGTGTTCCGTTTGAGTGTGTAACTACTTTCAAGTGAGGTTTGTGGATGTTTATATATTGTTTTCTTTTCTTTTCTTTTCTTTTTTTCTTTTTAAGCGAAAATGACTTAGGCATATGATCGCTTTATTTCACATAGCTCAAGCTGACATCCCTATCTTTTTACCCCCCCTGCTCCCTCTCCCCTATCTTTCTACCCCCACCTGTTCCCTCCCCCCTTTGCCACTCTCCCCGCTCCCTTCCCCCCTTCTGTCCCCTCCCCTCACCCATGTTTCATCCTACCGTTATATACGACAATGACAAAAAAA
>NC_091563.1:18093931-18098931 GCF_042767895.1 Penaeus vannamei
CCCTCTCCCTCCCCTTCTCCTACTCCACCTCCTCCCTCTCCTCCTTTCCTCCCCTTCCTCTTCCTCCTCCTCTCTTCCTCCTCTCTCTTCTCCTTTCCTCCTCCTCCTCCCTCCACCTCCCCTTCCTCCTCCTCCTCCTCCTCCCCTTCCTCTTCCTCCTACACCTCCTCCCTCTCCTCCTTTCCTCCTCCTCCTCCTTTTCCTCCCCTCGCCTCCCTTCTCCTCCTCCTCCTCCACCTGCCTCTCCTTCTCCTCCTCCTCCCTCCTCCTTCCTCCTCCACCTGCCTCTCCTCCTCCTCCTCTCCTCTCCTCTCCCTTCCCCTCCCCTTCTCCTCCTTTCCTCCCCTCGCCTCCCCTTCCTCCTCCCCCTCCTCCCTCTCCTCCTTTCCTCCACTTCCTCCATCCGCCTCCTCTTCCTCCTCCTCCTCCTCCCCTTCCTCCTCCTCCTCCTCCTCCTCCTCCTCCTCCTCCTCCTCCTCCTCCTCCTCCTCCTCCTCCTCCTACTCCTCCTCCCCCTCCTCCAGCGAGACGGCTAAACAGTTTATTAACCTGCGAGAAGCAACAGTTTTGATGCGCTGTGGATCTCGCCCCAAATCCACGTTCTGTTCTTAAATCTCCTCTTGATCTTCATTATACACACGCTGGGGCTGAATTTCTCCTCTTCCTCTCTTCTCTCATTCTCTCGTTTCATTTCCTTGTCGTTTATTTTTTCTTTGTTTTTTTGGTTGTTTGTTTGTTGTAAGCTTTGGTGTTGTCTGTCTATGTGAATCTTTTTCTCTTTCTTTCTTTCTTTCTTTCTGTCTTTCGCTTTCTCTCTCTCTCTCTCTCTCTCTCTCTCTCTCTCTCTCTCTCTCTCTCTCTCTCTCTCTCTCTCTCTCTCTCTCTCTCTCTCTCTCTCTCTGTCTCTCTCTTTCTCTCTCTCTCTTTATCTCTCTCTCTATCTCTTTCATTCCGAGTTATTCCTTTTCCTCCTTACTCCTCCTTACTACATATATTCCTTCTTTCCTTCTTTTTCAACCCTTTTTCTTTCTTTCTTTCTCTCATCAATTCACCTTCGCCACGCAATCCACGAATCGAATTACATCAACAAATCCACCCTTGTGTTTGCTCACGTGGCAGGTTGCAGGGAATGCACTCGGCGGTCGTCTGGGTCGTCCTCGTCCACGGGAGGGGAAGGGGGAAGAAGGGAGGTAAGGAGGGAGGAAGAGGGAGGGAGGGAGGGAGGAAGGAAGAGGGAGGGAGGGAGGGAGGGAGGAAGGAAGAGGGAGGGAGGGAGGAAGGAAGAGGGAGGGAGGGAGGGAGGAAGGAAGAGGAGGAAGGAGGGAGGAAGTAAGAGGAGGAAGGGGAGAGGGAGGGAAAGGAAGAGGGAGAGAGGGAGGAAGGAAGAGGAGAAAGGAGGGAGGTAAGGAGGAAGGAAGAGAAAGAAGAAGGGAAGTAAGGAGGGAGGTAAGGAGGAAGGAAGAGGAGGAAGAAGGGAGTTAAGGAGGAGGAAGGAGGGAGGAAGAGGAGGAAGGGGGGAGGTAAGGAGGAAGGAAGGAGGGAGGAGGAAGGAGGAAGAAAGAGGGAGGAAGATGATGATGAGAAAGTCGTGCACGCTCTCCCATGCGATTTGAGGTCCATGTCATGATTGCAGTGCATGGCAGGCCTATCACCCCCCCCCACTCCCCCCTAGCAATATTTCTTTTCTCACTCATTTTTCACCTCCTTCCCCTACATCCCTTCTCCCCCCCCCTCTCTTATCATCTTTGTTTATTCTCTATTAACTCCTATTATTCCCCTACCCCTCCTCTCTCTGCTGTCCTTTCCTCACTTCTCTTACTCCTCTCTTCAGCTCTTCTCAATTATCCTTCTCCCCCTCCTCCCTTCTTTTCTCGCATATTCTCATTTACTCTCTCTTTAATTCTCTCTCTCCTTCTCTGTCTCTGTCTCTACCTGTCTATCTGTCTATCTCCATCTCTCTCTCTCTCTCTCTCTCTCTCTCTCTCTCTCTCTCTCTCTCTCTCTCTCTCTCTCTCTCTCTCTCTCTCTCTCTCTCTCTCTCTCTCTCTCTCTCTCTCTCTCTCTCCATCTATCTATCTGTCTATCTATCTATTCATCAATCTATGTATTATCTATCTTTTTATCTATCTATCTATCTATCTCAAAACACTGAAAAACATTTGCAAAGCAGAAAGCAGAGTAATAAATGTTTATTCGCACGAGGGAGGGAACTGCCGGGAGGAAATAACACTACCTATTTTCTGACGAGGCTTCCCCACCAACGGCTCATTTATCTGTGCTGAGAAGATAGGAATTTCGGCCTAATGGACAATGGGAAGAGGGACCTGAGGGGAGGGAGAGGAGGAAGGAGGGAAGGGGAGGGATAAGGGAGGAGGGAAGGAGGGAAAGGAAGGGGTGAAGGGGGAGGGAGGGAGAAGTAGGAGTGGAGAAGAGTATAGGAGAAGGAAGGAAGAAGAGTATAGGAGAAGGAAGGAAGAAGAGGAAGGTAAGGAAAAGAGATGTGTGAGGTAAAGAGGAGAAGAGATACATAATGGAGGAGGTTGTGATAGAAGAAGGGGGATGAGGAGGGGGCGAAGGAGGGGAGTAGGAGGAAGAGGAAGAAGAAGAGGAAGAGGAAAAAGAAGAGGAATAAGACGAGGAGGAAGGAATGCACAGGCGCTCCGGCAACAGAGCTCCTCCCCCAAATTACACTCACGTGATATACAAGCGCAATGAGCGATCCGAGTTCCTTGCGGCGCAGCAGCACGCTCGCTCATGCATCACCTGGCCCTCGGACCCCCGCGCCGCCGAGTGCCGTGGCGGAGGCGCAGCGAAGGCAGTGGCCGCGGGAGTGATGTGGCGGAGGGTTTATCGAGATGGAGCGCAAGTGGGCGTCGCCGGGCTCGATAGTTCAATAGAGCTGGTTGATGGATAGCGCCCGTCGGCGGTGGGGAATGGGCGGGGGTGAATCTGGGGCGTATTGTGTCGCGGTGATGAAGGCGGTTGCGGTCATTACGGGCGGCGCCGAAGGTCGCCCGGACGGCTGCCCTGAGCGGGGTCGCGGGACCGTCGTTCGGGGACTTCGAATGGGAGAGGTCGGGAGAGAGAGAGAGACAGGCGGAAAGAATGAAATAGGTAGGTAGATAGATAGATATATATCTATCTACCTATCGATAGAAAGGTAGAGAGAGGGGAGGGGGGGCTGAGAGAGAATGGAGACGGAAAGAGAGAGAAACAGAGACAGAAAGAGAGCGACAGAGAGAGACAGAGACAGAGAGAGAGAATGAGAGAGAAACTGAGTAAGAAAGAAACAGAGACACAGAAAGAGAGAGTAAGATAAAACGTTCCATTACAGCACGGAATGTAAATACCCGAAGGAGGTATAATATAAAATGCAAAGAGTGCGGCTTCTGCGACACGCGCCCAGAAGGGGATCGAAGCCTATCCACGGGCGGCTCAGCACACCTCAGGGTGGGCGGGAGGGCGTAGGGGGGAGGAGTAGGAAGGTAGGAAGAAGGGAGGAGGGAAAGGAAAAGAAGAAGATGAGGAGGAGGAAGAAGAAGAAGAAGAAAAGGAAGAGGAGGAAGAAGAAGAAGAAAAGAGGAGGACGAGGAAGAAGAAGAAGAAGAGGAGGAGGAGGTGAGGGAGGAGAAGGAAGAAGAAGAAAGAAGAAAAAGAGAAGGAGGAAGACAAGTAAAAAAAAAAATAATAAGAGAAACACTAAAATGAAGAAAAGAAGAAAAGAAGAAACGGCGCTACAGACCCTTCAGAAAACTCCCCGCCGGGCCATCGCATGCCAAAGTCTCGCCCAATTACGGATTTTTCAACTCGACACCAAATGTCTTCTAATTTTCTGTTTTTTTTTTTTTTTGCTATTTTTCTTGTTCCCTTTTTTGGGGGGTGGAGGAGGTGGAGGGAGGATGGAGTGGTCTCTCCTTTGAGCTAAGGGTTAGCGCGAGTGTGAAAGGAGTGACTCTTTCGTGAGCGAGTGTGAGTTAGTGTGCTGAAGGGGTGAGAGTGTGTGTGTGTGTGTGCGTTAATACAAAGAGCAATGGAAAGGACAAGAAGCATTATGCATGAGAGTTATTTTACGTTTTTTTAAAGTTACGTGAGAATGTTCTTACGTGTTAAGAGAATATTTCAAAGTCAAAGTCACACGATTTTGTTTTTCTTTCTTTTTTATTTTTTTGCAATGATATGAGGAATGTTGCCAAATTCGTAAGATTATTTTTTATTTATTTATTTATTTATCTATTGGAGGGGGAGTCGTTTTCTTTCTTATTCTTTTTTATTTCTTTTATTATTTTTATTCTTTATTATTATTTTTTTTACTTTAAGAAATATTTCCTCATTCCGAGTGTCTGCAGAATGCCTTCGTTACTTTACTTTATGGGTCTAATTCCTGGGAGTGCAATTGATAAGAGGCGCTTATGTTGCACAGTTAATTTTAGTTTCGTTCTCTGTCTTCCTCTTTCGTTTGTCTTCCTCCCTCTCTTTTTATTTCTTTCTTTTTTTTTATTTCTCTTTCTTTCGTTCTCTCTCTCTCTCTCTCTCCATTTCTCTCTCTCTCTCTCTCTCTCTCTCTCTCTCTCTCTCTCTCTCTCTCTCTCTCTCTCTCTCTCTCTCTCTCTCTCTCTCTCTCTCTCTCTCTCATTCTCTCTCTTTCTCTCTCTCCCTCATTTTCCCCCTCCCTCCCTCTCCCTCCCTCTGTCCGTCTCCTTCCTTCCTTCTTCCTCTCCCTCCCTCCCACACCTACACCAACCTCCCTCCCTCCTCCTACCCCCCCCTCAGAAAACTCACTTGTTTATCATCCGAATCGGGCGGCAGCAAATTTGGCCGCAGGATAAAATTTGCGAAATATGCTGAGCTCACGACGTGTTCTCTGCTGCGGATCCTCGTCGCGCGTTTGTTAGAGAGGAACAGGTGGTAATTAAGTGCTATTGATGCCACTGTGTGTTATGCTGAGGGTGTGTTGTATTAGGAAAAAAATGTAATTGCTTTTAAAGGGAGTGAGGATTTTT
>NC_091563.1:18118931-18123955 GCF_042767895.1 Penaeus vannamei
CCCACCCGCTCTATCTGTAGCTTCGCACACACCCAAATTCGCGTGTATTAAAACTTTAGCGAGAAACTTACTCAATTTGCATCGCGTACAGTTTTCTTTCGCTCCCGTTTTTATGTATTTATTTTTTTTACCATCCCCGTTTTCTTTGATTTTTTTTCACTCTCTCTTTCTTTTCTGCTTCTCTTGCAAGAAATTATAACTATCCTAACAGGTCTGATCTCTAAGATTAAAGAAGTTATTTTTTTTTTAGGCGGAGTTTGTGTGTGTGTGGTAGAACTGATATGGGTAACTTTTTTATATATTTTTTTATCGCATCACTAAACCGATATTCACATTAGCGCGAAGAGGAGGGCGCGGCCATTTCCCTAGGCGGGGGAGGGAGGGTCCCACTGGATGAGGGTGGGGGAGGGGAAGGGGTGGGGAGGGAGGTGAGGTTATGAGTTAGGGGGTGTAGGGGGATGGGGTGGGGTGGGGTGGGGGGGTACCAAATATGGCGTTCACTGGGGACTTGTTATGCAGAAGGGCTGTGAAGGGGGAGTTGGAGAGGGGAAAGCAGTGGAGAGAAATGAGATGTGGAGAGAGAGAGAGAACAAGGAAGAGACAGAGAGAGAGAAAGAGAGAGAGAGAGAGAGAGAGAGAGAGAGAGAGAGAGAGAGAGAGAGAGAGAGAGAGAGAGAGAGAGAGAGGAAGATAACGCGGGAAGCAAAAAGAGAGTTAAACGTGATCAAGAAGAAAGAGAGGAAAGGAAAGCAAGGGATAGCGAATAGGGAAGGGGAAGGAGGAAGGAAGAGAGGGAGAGAGGGTCAGGAAGGAAGGAGTAAATACTAACAATATGTAATGATCCGTTGAAATTGATGATATGACAGTGAAAATGGAAGAAATGATATTCGTAATGACAGCTTTTGGTATTGTCATCATTGTCATTATTTTCATAATTGCTTTTGCTGTTGCTCTTGTTGCTGTTATCATTATCATAGACATTATCATTGTTATTTTAACTCTTATTATTACTGCAGTTCCGATAGTAATGATTATGAAGATAATGGTAATGTTAATGAGAATAATGATAATGATTATGATGATAATAATGATAATAATAATTATGATAATCATAATGATGATAATGATAATAATTAAAATAATAATAATAATAGTGATAATGATAATAATAGCAACAACAGCAACAATAATAATAATAAAAAGGATAAAGATGATAATAATAATGATTATAATAATGATAATGATAATAATAATAATAATAATAATAATAATAATAATAATAATAATAATAGTAATAATAATAATAATAATAATAATAATGATAATAATAATGATAATAGCAGTGACAGACATAGTAGTGATGATAATGATGATAATTATAATAGCAGTGACAAGAGCAATAATGATAATGATAGAAATAATGGTGATGATAATGATAATGATAGTAATGATAATGATAATGATAATAATGATAATAGAAATACATTTGATAAAAGTGATAAAAGTAAAACATAAAGGAGAATCAACGCTTTTGCATATAGAGTGAACGAATGGGAGGGGGGGGCAGGTAGGGTAGGGGGTAGCAGGGGGAGGTGGGAGGAGGGAGAGGGAAAGAGGAGGGAGGAGGGACGAAAGGAGAGTTAGGACAGAGGGCGCTCTGGTGGGGGGGGTGGAGGGAGGGGATGGGGAGGAGGGGGTGAAGGGGGAAGGGATGAAGGGAAGAGGATGGGGAGGAGGGGAGTGGAGGGAATTGGGATGGGGAGGAGATGGGTGAAGGGAAGGCGATGGGGAGGAGGGGGTGAAGAGGAGGAGGGGGTGAAGAGGAGGGGATGGGAGGAGGAGGGGGGACAAGAGCAGTTGGGTTTGTTTAAAGGCAATTTTTCTCCTTCTTATCTCCTGGGATTGGGGGATAGGAAAGGGAGGGAGGGAGAAAGTAAACGATTTATTTCTCTTTTTTAAAGACAAATAGTGAGGAAGGTGGGGAGCCAAGGGGTGAGGGGGGAGGGGGGGGAGGGAGAGGGGGAGAAAAAGGGAGAGGGAGGGAAGGAAAATATATGGAGGGTGTGGGAAGGAGAGAGAGAGAAAAAAAGAGAGAGAGAGAGATAAAGAGATAGAGAGATAAAGAGAGAGAGAGAGAGAGAGAGAGAGAAAGAGAGACAGAGACAGACAGACAGACAGACAGACAGACAGACAGACAAAGACAAGAAGAGAGAGACACAGAAAGAAGAAAGGTAAACAAGACAAAACAAGTAAAAGACGAATAAGATAGAATCCAAAATTGTAACTTTGACAAAACAAAACATAAAAGAAATTAATCATAATTAAAACAACAGAAATGAAGGAGGCTTCTGAGAGGACGCCGACTAGATGCTAAAACCGGCAATAAAATTAATAATGTAATAATCAAAATTATATTTGTGGTAATAAGGATAACGCTGAATACGATAATACTAAATGATAATTATATGAATAAAATTAACAATAAAATGATAGTAATAATATCCCAGTAACGACAGCCACAAAAACAACAACAACAAATAACAACAAGGGAAAAAATAACGAAGGAAGCAATAACTGCAGTAAAAGGAAGAAATAGGAAGAAATGAGGCGGGTAGGGAGGAACGGGAAAAGGAGGGGGGGAGGGGGGAGGGGGCAATGGCAGTAAAGGATTAATTAGTTTATCAACTTGTGGTGGCGGTGTGGGCGGGGACTGGGGGGGGAGAAGGGGGAGGGAGGGAGGAAGGGAGGAAAGGAGGAAGGGAGGGAGAGAGGGAGAGAGGAGGGCAAGGGAAGGAGGGAGAGAGGACGGAAAGGAGGGAGGGAGGGAGGAAAGGAGGAAGGGAGGGAGGGAAAGAAGGGAGAGAGGGAAGAAGTGAGGGATGGAAGAAGGGATGGAGGGAAGGAGGTAGGAAAGGGAGGAAGGGAGGAACGGAGGGAGGCAGGAAAGGAGGAAAGTAGGGAGGAAGGGAGGGAGGGAGGGAGAGAGGAGGGCAAGGAAGGAGGGAGAAAGGGCGGAAAGGAGGGAGGGAGGGAGGAAAGGAGGAAGGGAGGGAGGGAAAGAAGGGAGAGAGGGAAGAAGTGAGGGATGGAAGAAGGGATGGAGGGAAGGAGGTAGGAAAGGAGGAAGGGAGGAACGGAGGGAGGCAGGACAGGAGGAAAGTAGGGAGTAAGGGAGGGAGGGAAGAAGTGAGGGATGGAGGGAGGGAGGAAAGGAGGGAAAGAAGGAGGGAGGGAGGGAGAGAGGAGGGAAAGGAAGGAGGAAGAGTGAGAGGGAGGAAAGAAGTGAGGGATGGATGGAGGGAGAAGAGGAAAGAGGAAAGGAGATAGGAAAACAAGAAAAGAGAAATAGCGACAGACAGACAGACAAGACACAAATCAAAAAGCGAGAAAGACACAGCAAAGCAGGCAAGCAGAGACCAAAGAGACAGAACAAACAGCCAGTAAGAGAGACAGAGAAAGACATTGAAAAGCGCACAGACAGACATTCACCCAGACAGCCGTAAGATGAGGGCGACACATCCTGGACAGCCATCCTTCGCACGTTAATAGAGACAAGACTCTCCAGTGCGGGACTTCATACTCGAGTGAGGGCGAGATATGCGGGGCGAGAGGAGCCGTTCACGCTGCCACGCCCCCGCTTCCTCTCTCTCTGTCTATCTGTCCTTCTCTCATTTTCTATCTTTTTTTCTCTATCCCTCTCTATTTATCTCTGTATCTCTGTATCTATCTATCTATCTATCTATCCCCCCCTCTCTCTCTATTTATCTATCTCTCTATCTATCTATCTATCTATCTGCCCCCCCCCTCTCTCTCTCTCTCTCTCTCCCTGTCTCTCTCTCTCTCTCTCTCTCTCTCTCTCTCTCTCTCTCTCTCTCTCTCTCTCTCTCTCTCTCTCTCTCTCTCTCTCTCTCTCTCTCTCTCTCTCTCTCTCTCTCTCTCTTTCTCTCTCTCTTTTCTCTCTCTCTCTCTCTCTCTCTCTCTCTCTCTCTCTCTCTCTCTCTCCTTCTCCTTCTCCTTCTCCTTCTCCTTCTCCTTCTCCTTCTCCTTCTCCTTCTCCCTCTCCCTCTCCCTCTCTCCCTTCCCTTTCCTCTCCCTCTCCCTCTCCCTCCCTCCTTTCTGCCCTCCTCTCCTCCCACCCACAACCCTCTTCCTTCTTTTCTTCTCTCTTCCCTCCCTCCCTCCTCCTCTCTTCCCTTCTCTTCCCCTTTCTTCTCTCCCTCCTTTCCTCCTACCCCCTTTTCTTCCCCTCTTCTCTCCCTCCTTTCCTCCTACCCCCTTCTCTTCCCCATTTCCCCCCCTCTTCCCTCCCTCATTCCTTCCTTCCCTCCCACCCCTTCTCTTCCCCTCTTTCCTTATTCCCAAGCCCCTCAAATCCCCTCTCCGCTTCCCCTCACCGCTCGACGAGGATGATTGACACCCGCCTTATCAGGTCACGCAGGGTCATAGGAGTGACCACGAAGGCCCGGGATTATTCATATTAACCGGAAATCACTCGGAGAAAGAGATAGAGGGAGAGAGGCAGGCTGTTGGGCAAACCGCACGGAAAATGAGGCGGGAGGGAGGGAGGGAAAGGAGGAGGGAGGGAGGGAGGGAAAGGGGGAGGGAGGGAAGGAGGGAAAGGGGAGGGAAGGGAGAAGGGAGAAGAGGGAGGGAAGGGAAAGGAGAGGGGAAGGGAAGGGAAGGTAAAGTGAGGAGGGAGGAGGGTGGAGGGGAAGAGAAAGAGAGATAGAGAGATAGAGAGATAGAGATAGATAGATAGAGAAAGAGAGTGAGAGAGAATAAGAAAAAAAGAGAGATTAAAAAAACGAGAGAGAGACAGAGTAAGAGAAAGAGAGAGATTAAGAAAACGAGAGAGAAAGAGTAGGAAAACTAGAGAGAGAGAGCAAGCATACGCGAGCGCGAGCCCAGAGTGAGAGACAGGACCCGTACTACATCCGAAACCATCTAAATGACTTCATAAAGCGAGTCATTTCATCCAGTAGAACCCCACACGAAAAAGGGGTCCATTACGCATCCTCCTGCAA
>NC_091563.1:18124455-18141955 GCF_042767895.1 Penaeus vannamei
ACACACACACACACACATATATATATATATATATATATATATATATATATATATATATATACAAATATATATACAAGCATACATATATATATATATATATATATATACATATATATATATATATATATATATATATATATATATATATATATATATATGTTTATGTATATACGCACACACATATGTGTATACATGCATATAAATAGATGGACAGACGGACAGATCTTTGTGTGTGTGTGTGTGTGTGTGTGTGTGTGTGTGTGTGTGTGTGTGTGTGTGTGTGTGTGTTAGTGTGTGCGTGTGTGTGCGTGTGTGTGTGTGTGTGTGTGTGTGTGTGTGAGTGTGTGTGTGTGTGTGTGTGTGTGTGTGTGTGTGTGTGTGTGTGTGTGTGTGTGTGTGTGCGTGTGCGCGCGTGTGTCTGTCTGTCTGTCTGTCTCTGTCTAATCCCTCCCTCACATTTCTCGATATAATGAAATCTTCAACATTCCATTACTTCATAGGCAGAAAAAAACCCGCAGCCGCATATTGGAATTCCACGTGCAAAAATATCTCCCTTTCTCTCGTCTTCTTCACTGCCCCGCGAATGAAGGCAGCCGCCCTGTTATTCACTGGGTCGCGTGTCCGCCTGCACTCCAGCTGGTTCAGGGTTGACTTCGGTCGAGTGGGTGGATTTCCAGGGATTTTGATGTGTGTTATTACTGCTGCTTATTACGTGGACGGTATTAATTGTTATTATTATTGCGAGTCTGTGTCACAGCTATTGGGGGCCTTGCGTTATTGCATCCGCCAAGGAGGTTGTGTTGTTGGTCACGTTGGTTAGTTAGTGCGTTTGTTTGTTCGTTGGTCAACAGGGTAACAAAAAGTTATGAACAGATTTTTAAGATTTTTTTTCTTTTTCTTTCTTTTCTCTCTATCCCTTGTTCCCTTTTCTCTCCCCTTCTACTTCTCTCCCTCCCTCCCTAAAACTCTCTCTTTCTTTCTTACTTCTCTCCCTCCCTTTCTCCTTCTACTTCTCTCTCCCATCTTCCCTCATTCTATCTTTTTATTACTTTCTGAATTCCATTTCTCTCTCCCTCCCTCCCTACTCTCTCTCTTAATTTCTATTTCTCTCTCTTCTCCCAACCCTCCTTCCTTCTCTCTCTCTCTCTCTCTCTCTCTCTCTCTCTCTCTCTCTCTCTCTCTCTCTCTCTCTCTCTCTCTCTAAAACTCTCTATTTATCCTCCTCCTTCTCTCCCTCCATCTCTCTCATCTCTCTCTCCTTCATTCCCTTTCCCCCTCTCTCCTCCATCCCTCTCCTTTCTCCCCTTCTCTACTTCTCTCCTCCCTCCCTCCATCTCTCTCTCTTCTCCTCCTTCTCTACTCCTTCCTCCCTCCCTCCCTTCCTTCTCTCCCTCCATCTCTCTCTCTCTTTCTCTCTCTCCTTTTCTCTTACTTCTTCCCTCCCTCCCTCCTTCCTCCCTCTTCTTCCCACTTACTTTCCTCCCTCCCTCCCTCCTTCTCTCTCTTCATCTCTCTCTTTCCCTCCTTCTTACTTCTCCCTCTCCCTCCCTCCTTCCTTCTCTCCTTCATCTCTTTCTCTCCTTCTACTTCTCTCCCTCCCTCCCTCCATCTCTCTCTTTCTCTCCTTCTACTTCTCTCCCTCCCTCCCTCCTTCTCTCCATCCATCTCCCTCTTTCTCCCCTTCTACTTCTCTCCCTCCCTCCCTCCTTCTCTCTCTTTCTCTTCTACTTCTCTCCCTCCCTCCCTCCTCCCCCTTCTCTATCCACCACATCGCACCTTAACAAGGGCTCGGCTATGTCCATCTGCTAATACTGTTTACGTAGAGCATCAATATTCATAATCATTGTTCCGTCTTTGTTATAGTTCGGTCTGTGTTCTGTTGTCACTATACCATGTGCCTGTGTTTATGTTTCATTACTGGTTTTGTAGTTTTTTTGTTTGTTTGTCTTTGTTGGTAATCATTGATGTTATTGGAATTTGACATCGTTAGTGTTGATAGATTTTTTGGTGATTTTATTATTATTGATGTTGAGTGTTATTTGTGTATGTGTGTATTTTTAGAATTATCTTTATTAGTATTTACAATGCTGTTATCATCAGTATTATCGTTATCATTATTAGTATCATCGTTAACATCATCACCATCATCACCATCATCATCGTCATCATCCAATATCTTATCACTATCATCTCAACTTTCAAATCATCATAATATTCATAACATCATCTCTCATTATCCACAATATCATCATTAGTCACAAAATCATTTCATTAAAAGAACTGAATATAATCACCGTTGTAATAATCGTCATTAATTATTCTTCGACCGTCGATTATCATCATCATTCAGTGTTTAATTAGTAGAACGAGTCGATTGGATGTTAAATATTTAACCCTGACACAGTCATTACATGGTGGGGGGGAGGAGGAGGAGGAGGTGGAGGAGGAGGAGGAGGAGGAGGAGGAGGTGGAGGAGGAGGAGGAGGAGGAGGAGGGAGGAGGAGGAGGAGGAGAGGGGGGTGGTGAATAAAGGGAGGAGGGAGGAGGAGGAGGAGGTGGGAGGGAGGAGGAGGAGGGAGGGTGAGGGAGGGAGGAGGAAGAGGAGGAGGAGGGAGGAGGAGGAGGAGGAGGGAGGAGGAGGAGGAGGGAGGAGGAGGTGGGGGGTGGTGGAATAAGAGGAGGGAGGTGGAGGAGGAGGAGGTGGAGGAGGAGGAGAGGAGGAGGAGAGGAGGAGGAGGAAGAGAGGGAGGAGGAGGAGGAGGAGGAGGGAGGAGGAGGAGGGAGGGAGTGAGGAGGAGGGAGGGGGTGGTGGAAGCAAGAGGAGGAGGTGAAGGTGGAGGAGGCAGGTGGAGGGTGGGAGGAGGGGAAGGGAGGAGGGAGGAGGGGAGGGAGGAGGGAGGAGGAGGGGAGGAGGAGGGAGGGAGGGGGTGGTGGGAATAAGTGGAGGAGGTGGAGGAGGAGGGGGAGGGAGGAGGGAGGAGAGGAGGAGGAGGAGGGAGGAGGAGGAGGAGGAGGAGGAGGAGGAGGAGGGGTGGGTGGAATAAGAGGAGGAGGTGGAGGAGGAGGAGGGTGGAGGAGGAGGAGGAGGAGGAGGGAGGAGTGAGGAAGAGGAGGAGGGAGGAGGGAGGAGGAGGGAGGAGGTGGTGGAATAAGAGGAGGAGGTGGAGGAGGAGGAGGTGGAGGAGGAGGAGGAGGAAGAGAGTGGAGGAGGAGGAGGAGGAGGGAGGAGGAGGGAGGAGGAGGAGGGAGGGAGGAGGGAGGAGGTGAGGAGGAGGAGGAGGAGGAGGTGGAGGTGGTGGTGGAATAAGAGGAGGAGGTGGAGGAGGAGGAGGTGGAGGAGGAGTGAGGTGTGCAGAGGAGGTGGAGGTGTGAGAAGGGAAGAGGGAAGAAGATGAATAGGGAGGAGGAGGGGTGGAGTAGAGGAGGAGGAGGGAGGAGGTAGGGTGGAATAAGAGGAGGAGGTGGAGGAGAGGGAGGCAGGAGGTGGAGTGAGGGAGGAGGAGAGGGTGAGGGAAGAGGGAAGAAGATGAATAGGAGGAGAGGAGGGAGTGAGGAGGAGGAGGGTGAGGAGGGCAGGGTGAATAAGAGTGGAGTGAGGTGGAAGAGGAGGAGGTGGAGGAGGAGGAGGAGGAGGAGGAGGGAGGAGGAGGATGAGGAGGAGGGAGGGAGAGAGTGAGGAGGAGGAGGAGGAGGTGGTGGTGGAATAAGAGGAGGAGGTGGAGGAGGGAGGAGGTGGAGGGGAGGAGGGGGAGGAGGAGGGAGGAGGAGGAGGAGGAGGAGGGAGGAGGAGGGAGGAGGAGGAGGAGAGTAGTGGAGGAGGGCAGTGGTGGTGGAATAAGAGGAGGAGGTAGAGGAGGAGGTGGAGGTGAGGAGGAGTGAGGGAGGTGGAGGTGGAAGAGGAAGAAGATGCAGAATAGGAGTGAGTGAGGTGGAGTAGGAGGAGGGGGAGGAGGAGGAGGGAAGAAGAGGAGAAGGAGGAGGAGGGGAAGGCGAGGGAGGAGGAAGAGGATGCAGAATAGGAGAAGGAGGTGGAGTAGGAGTAGGAGGAGGAGGAGGAAGAAAAAGAGGAGGAGGAGGAGGATGAGGAGGATGAGAAGGAAGGGGTGGAGGAGAAGGAAGAGGAAGAAGGGGAGGATAGAGGAATATTGGAATAATATAAATAATGATAAATAGTGAAAATGATAATGGTGATGACGAGGAAAGGGATTAGTTATGGTGATGAAAATGATGTCGATAGTGATGATGAAAATGATATCATGATGATAACAATTATGATACCAATAATGATAATCAGTTTTGATAATAGTTATATTTGTAACATCAAGAACAAAAATATTTATAAAGATAATATAGTAATGCTAATAATGATAATAGTAATAAGGATAATGACAATAATAATGATGATGATAATGATAATGTTAATGATGATAATGATAATAATAATAATAATAATATGATAATACTGATGATAATAACGATAATGATGATGATAATAATGATAAGAATATTGATAATAATAATGATAGTAAAAACAAAACAATGATAATGATGATGATGATAATGATGATAATAAAGATGATAGTAATGATGATAATAATGATAATAATAAAAATGATAAAGTTAATAATAATGATAATAATAATAGTGATAATAATAGTAATAATAATAATAATAATAATAATAATAATAATGATAGTGATAATGATGATAAGAATGATGAAAATAAAATGATCAAGATAATGATATTATGCTATAATGATAATAATGATAATGATAATAATAATAATAATAATAATAATAATAATAATAATAATAATAATGATAATGATAATGATAATAATGATAATAACAATAATAATGATAATGATAATAAGAATGATCCTAATGATGATAAAGAAGATGAGGATAATAATTATAATTACCATCATACCGGTGATAATAACAGTTAGGGTAATAATTACAATAATGAGGATAAGAATAATAATGATGATGATGCTAATAACAACCATAGCAGTAATGATTATGAAAACTATGTCATGAATGATAAAACATAATGTTAATGGCAACAAAGACAACCATAATGCACTTTGCCTCTGACACAATAAACAGAATTGCTAAGCCAGGCTGTTTGCCAGATCGTTATTCCAGTGATAAACATCCACTCCGCATATTCCAGGTTAACTCCATCAGCATTGTATATGACTAGTTTAATGATCGCAGTTCTGGTAAGAGAGTTGCTGATCAGGCTGCAAATTTCATAGATCATAGGATTATTTACTTTCTGATTATTATTGTTTGTTGTGATCGCCGAGAGAAAACGGGACGAGTCGAATGGGAGGCCAGGATGACCGAGCAGAAAATGGGGAGGATGAAGAGGAACGGAAGATGGGATTTTGCGAACAGAGGAAACAGAGAGTTTAACAGGACCGTTGATGATCCATCAGATAACGGAGATCCAAATGCAGGTTGTGAAAGAGGATGATAGCTCCAAAGTGAGAGAGAAAACGCGAAAATTTTAAGGAAATCTGCATTGGATTTAAACGATAAAAGAAAAATCCGAACAAAAGTCACAAAGATTCGTCTAAATAATTGCAAATTTTAAGATAAAACTCATAGATCCGAACAGAAAAATCGAAATCTCAAACAGAAAATATGAAAGCCTGAACAGAAAACGCAAACTATTCAATACAGAAAACGCGGACTCGAACAGAAAACGCAAACAGCCGGTTAGGACTGACTGATTATTCAAAATTTTCTGCCGCGTCAACAGCTAAGGTCATTAGCGGCAAGTCGTTTAGGAAACGCAAACGACCCAAAACAGTAAACCCAAAAACCTAAACAGAAAACGGGAAAGTTCAAGCAGAAAACGCAAACGACCCAAAAACGGGAAAGTTCAAACAGAAAACGCGCAGACCTTAACAGAAAACGGGAAAATCCGAACAGAAAACGCAAGCAGCCGGTCAGAAACAGCGAAAGACCGCGAAGGAGAGCGCGCGCCCCCGTAACGCCAACCCGGACGGCGGGCGAGGCGGCGGGCGAGGCGGCGGGCGAGGCGGCGGGCGCAGACGACCCAACCACCTCATTCCAGTCGTTTCCCTCCGACCAGTGTTTATGGCAGCGTAATTACATTTGCTGGGGAAGGGGGTCATTACGATGCCTGCGTAAATTACTATAATTTTCGTCCGGGATTAGCGAGGTAATTGTGTGTCGGGCTTTATGTCTTTGCATTTTGGCTTAAAACATGCACTCGCGTTTGATTACGTGGAGAATTTAGGGCTTTTCGTCTCTCTAATTATTATTCTTTCGTTTTTTATCGCTCTCTCTCTTCATATGATATATATATATATATATATATATATATATATATATATATATATATATATATATATATATATATATATATATATATATATTTCCTTTTCTCCCTTCCTTATTAGGTCCCTGCCTAGTTCCCTTCCCACTCCCCCTTCCTCCTCCCCTCCTTCAATTCCCCTATCTCTCTCCCTCCCTCTTTTCTCCCTCTCCCTTCCATCCTCTCCTCCTTCCTCTCTTTCTTCCCTTTCTCGGAATTTCGCAAATGGCGAATTTTTCCCGTTTTATTTTTCCTTTTTTTTTTTTTTTTTTTTGAAAACAGATATATAACGAGAATGTGTCGTGACAGGGAGACACTTGAGAGAAAGAGGGAGAGGGAGAAAGAAGGACAGATTGTTTGAATTCTCCAAAGTGCAGTAATTCGCCCTTGATGGGAAATATTCCCTTGGGTCGCCCACCTTTGCGACAAACGTAATTTCAGACGTAAAAGGTTTCCTTTTTTCTTTATATGATTTTGGGTTTATCAGCATCTATATTTTTGCGGAATGCGGAGTTTATATTCCTACTTGTGTTAACTTATTTATTTCTCGGTGCATTTGTGTGGGGTATTATATATATATATATATATATATATATATATATATATATATATATATATATATATATATATGATATGTGTGTGTGTGCGTGTGTGCATATTTATATATGTGCAAACGCGTGTGTGAATATATATATATATATATATATATATATATATATATATATATATATATATATATATACACATTTATATACACATATATACATATACACACATATACGTGTGTGTTTTTGTCTACATGTGCAAGTATGCTGACATGTATGACTGTGCGCCATAAAGCGTGCACATGGGCGTGTAGATCGTGCACGCAGGAGGGAGGGAAGGAGGGGGGGGGGAGAAATTTACGATAAACCGAGATAAGATATTGGAGGCGGGGAAGCGCTCTTGAAGATTATCAAAGTTAACCGAAGAAAAACGCAGCCATTTCTTAGACTTAAGGCTGAGAGCATCTGATAGAGGACGCGGATTAAAACATCCATGTTTTTTTTTTTTTTTTTTTTTTTTTTATCTCTCTCTTTTTATGCGCGTGTATTTTTTGTTGTTGTTTATTATCTCTTTCTCCTTTTTTTCTTTCCATCTCTCTTACGAAGGGTTTCGTATCCCTTTATTTATTTAGTATAATTGTTTTTTTTTTCTTTTTTATCTCTTTTTTATGCGCGTGTATTTTGTTGTTGTTGTTGTTGTTGTTTATGATCTCCTTTTCCTTTTTTTTCTTTCTATCTCTCTTACGAAGGGTTTAGTATCCCTTTATTTATTTAGTATTTTTTTATCTTTCTCTTTTTTATACGCGCTTTTTGTTTTTATATATAATCTCTTTCTCCCTTTTTTCTCTTACGAATGGTTTAGTACCCCCCCCCCTTTCCTCCTTTTTAATAAATGAGCAATTATAGTCTTAATTGCCCTGTTTGTGAGTTGTTGGGATACGGCTGGTCGTAAACATTAAGATTTCCTTTTTCCAGTATTACATTTTCTTCTAATTACGCCCTGTTCACATTATATGCTTTGTTTATTTCTTATGATTTTCAATTATAATTATCATCATTATCCTTATCCTTGTTCTTTTCCTTATCCTTAACAACTATCATTGTCATTATCTTGATTATCATTCTCAAAATTAGTATTATTGGTTTCATTATCACTTTATCATCCTTATCGATGTCTTTGCTGTGTTATTATTTATGTTTTTATTATTTATTCATCTATTCATTGATTTTTATTAGCAGTTATATCCTCTCACTTTTGATTTCGTTTGCTTATTTGTTTTTTCTTTTATTTTCATCTCATATTACATGCATTCCATGATATATTTTCTCTTTTTCTTAATTGTTTTATCTTTATTTCATTTTGCTCTTTCTTTCTGTTTTCGTTTTCATTTCCTCCTATTCGTTTTATTTGCCTTTGCCTCTTGCCTTCCGGTATGTTTTCCCTTTATAAACATTCCCTCTTCTTCATCTCCTGCTTCGCCTATCTTTCTGTTTTCTCTCTTCTTTCATTCTTTTCTTTGAGTTTTTTTCTTCTCATCTCGCTCCATTCCTCTCTTTCTTTGTCTCTCTCTCTCTCTCTCTCTCTCTCTCTCTCTCTCTCTCTCTCTCTCTCTCTCTCTCTCTCTCTCTCTCTCTCTCTCTCTCTCTCTCTCTCTCTCTCTCTCTCCTTCTCCCTCTCTCCCTCTCCCCACTCTTAATCCCTCTGGCTTTTGCTTCTCCCTCAGGGTTGCTTCGCTTATCCCGTTTTATTGCTGTTTACCTTCTATTCTATTGGTTCCTCAGCCTCTTTTCCTCACACTTGGCGCAGTCCCCTCACACTTGCCACTTTTTTCCGAACACTTCTCGAACGGTTCCTCGGGAGGACTTCACGCTTTTATTGGTCTCTAAATCCTCCCAAACTCCTTCGTTTTGTTTTTCGGTCCCAAATGACGCCTTTAATCTCTCACGCTTCCTTTGGGGTCTCGGGCCTCCTGTGGTCATTTGGGCTTCATTACATGTATATATGGATATATATGTATGTGTATATGTACATACGCATGCATCTAAATGGATAGATAGACAAATAGATGTGGATGTGGATGTGTATGTATATGTGTGTGTGTGTGTGTGTGTGTACAAATGCATATAAATAGATAGATAGATATAGATGTGTATGTGTGTGTGTGAGTGTGTGTGTGTGTGTGTGTGTGTGTGTGTGTGTGTGTGTGTGTGTGTGTGTGTGTGTGTGTGTGTGTGTGTGTGTGTGTATGTGTGCGTGTGTGTATGTGTGTCAGTGGGTAGGTAGGGATGCATTATATGATCACGCATATACTGTATATATGCATGGATGAATAATTCATGCCCATCAATATTTTTTCTCTTTTACTCATCAAGTTACCTCAGCCACAAGTTTCCCCACCTGCATAATGAATGAGTCCCCCCCTCCCCCACCCCACCCCGACCACCCCCTCAGCGACACGTGCCCAAAATGCGTTTCGGGCGATGCCTTGTTCCCTACAAACGGTTTTCGATAATCAGGGTAAGGAGGGACTCTCCCCTCCTTCTCTCCTCCACCCTCCTCTCTTTTCCCTCCTCCCTCCTTCCTCCATCTTTCTCCTTCCTCTATCTTCTCTTCTTCCCTTTCTCTCCTCTTTCGCCTTTCACCCTCGCTTCTCTTTCCTTTCTCCTTTCTCTTCCTTTTTTCTTATTCCCTCTTTCTGCTTCCACTTTCCCCACTCCTACTTCTCCTTACCCTTCCCTCCCTCCCTCCTCCCTCCCCAATAAAAAAGAGATCGCTGGTAGCTCTAAAATAGGGGGAGCAAAAGAGGGGTGAGAAAGGGGGGAAGGGAGGGAAGGGGGGAGAAGGGAGGGACGGAGGGGAGGAAGAGTAAAGAGGGAGGTGGAGAGGAAAATCCGATAGGCCTGGCCTCCAGAGGGCGGTGCGAGCAGATGGGACAAGAAGGAAACGTTTAGGTATTTCCTCCCATTTACCTTCACCCCCTTCTCTCCCCCTCTTCCTCCCCCTCATATCACTCCCTTTTCCTATCCTCCTCCTCCTCCCCCTGTTCATCACCCTTCCCTTTCTCCTCCTCCTCTTCCTCTTCTTTCTCCTCCCCTTCCCCCACCCTCCTCTCGCTCCTCCTTCCCCCTCCCCTCTTCCCTTCTTCGGCCTCCCTCCCCCTCTCCTCCTCCTCCTCCTCTCTCGCCCCTCCCTTTCCCCCCCTCCTCCTCCTTCCTCCCCTTTCCCTCCCTTCCCCTCATATCACACCCTCCTCTCACTCCTCCCTCGTCTTCTCACCTCCCTGCTCCTATCACCCTGCCACCTGTAAAACGATTGTCACTCGATTGCTCTTTTCCACGTGTCCCGTAATTGGTCTTTTGTAAATGCACTCTTTCTCTCCCCCTTTCTCTCCGTCTCGCTATCTATCGGTCTGTTTGTTTGTCTAGACTGTCCCTCTGGCTGGTCTATGGTGTCTGTTTGCTTGTGTGTTTGCTCTTTCTTTCTTTTTCTCTTTCTGTCTCTGTCTCTGTCTGTCTGTCTGTCTGTCTGTCTCTCTCTCTCTCTATCTATCTCTTTCTCTCTCTCTCGCTCTCTATCTCTCTCTCTCTCTCTCTCTCTCTCTCTCGCTCTCTCTCTCTCTCTCTCTCTCTCTCTCTCTCTCTCTCTCTCTCTCTCTCTCTCTCTCTCTCTCTCTCTCTCTCTCTTCCTCCTCCTCCTCCTCCTCCCTCCTTCTTCTTCTTCTTCTTCCTCTCCTTCTTCTTCCTCTCCTTCTTCGTCTTCCTCTTCTCCTTCTTCTTCTTTATCTTAGTCGTCTTCCCTCCTCCACCTCCTCCTCCTGCTCCTCCTCCACCACCCCCTTCCTCTTCCTCCTCCTCCCTCTCCCTCTACCTTCCTCCTCCTCCTCCTCCCTCCCCCCCTCCCCAATTCTCTTCGTTTACAGTTAAAGACCACTCCATTTTATCCCAAGGGTTTGTCACCTCGCTTTTGAAAGGTGTTGGAGAGCTCTTCCGGCCCTCCTCTTTAGCAGGCCTTTCTTGCTATTCTTTTCCATTTTTTCTTCTTTTTTTAGGTTTTCTTTTTAAAAAATTCGCAGTGTGTATTTTTTCCAGTTAATTTTCTACTTCTTTGTTTGTCTGTTTGTTTGTTTGTTTCTTTTTATCTGTTTATCTTTGTCTGTCTATCTTTATATATATATATATATATATATATATATATATATGTATATATATACACATATATATGTATATTGATATGTGTATGTGTTTATATATATGTGTATATATATGTATGTATGTATGTATGTATGTATGTATCTATCTATCTATCTATATATATATATGTATGTATATATATATATGTATATATATATATATATATATATATATATATATATATATATATATATATATATATATATATATATTCCCTTTTGTGTTCTTCCTATGTCATCTCCCTTTATCTCTCCCTTTCCTATTCCCTTCTATCCTCTCTCCCTATTTCCTCTTCCCTTTCTGCCTTCTTTATTTTTTTCTTCTTCTTTTCTCCCTTTATTCTTTATCTTCTTCATAATTCTTCTTTCTTTCTATTTAACACTCTTTTCCTTCTTCGTATATTTTGTTGTGTATCTCCTTTTGCTCTATTTTTTGTCGTGATTTTTAACAATATTTTCTTGGTTCATTTTTTTGTACCTTTTTTCTTATTTTACGTATTGTTAATAATTGTATTTCTTCGTTCTTTCATTTCTTTTTCGATCATTTTTTCTTTCGCTTTTTTTTCTCTTCTATTTTCTCCATTTTTCCTTTTACCCACATTCTATGTTCTCTTTTCCATCCCTCCCCGTTTTTAAACTCTTCATAATTCTCTCTCTCCATCTCCATCCCTTCCTCTTCTCCTTTCCTACTTCCTTTCTCTCTCTCTCTCTCTCTCTCTCTCTCTCTCTCTCTCTCTCTCTCTCTCTCTCTCCTCTCTCTGTCTCTCCGTCTATCTCTCTCTCTCTCTCTTTTCTCTGTCCTTCCAACACCCCTTTCTTCTCCTTCTCCTCCTCCTCTCCCAATCTCTCTCTCCTTCCAACTCCCCTTCTCCTCCCTCCTCCTCCTCTCCCTCCTTTCCTCCCCTCCCTCTCCCTCTTTTTTCCCCTTTTGGACACCTGCACGAAAGCAACTCTTATTACTTCCTCCCCTATTTACCTGCCACACCCCCTTCACCCCCTCCTCCCCCCTATCGCCCTCTTCACCCTCCCCCTCCCCCATCTGCCGCGCGACCCCCTCCCTCCCCCCATCTGACCCCTCTCCCAGCGGCAATTTCCAGTCAATGGTCGATTCGAAATCCCTTCGCATTGCTTTTATCTTCCTCTTTTGCTCTCTCCTCTTTCGCTCCTTTTCGTTTTCGCAAGTCGGATTCTGCGTTGCATCCTCTTGTATATGTGTGTGTGTGTGTGTGTGAATGTATATTTATAAATATGTATTTATATATGAACACACATACACACACACACACACACACACACACACACACACACACACACACACACACACACACACACACACACACACACACACACACACACACACACACACACATACACACACACACACACACACACACACACACACACACACACACACACACACACACACATATATATATATATATATATATATATATATATATATATATATATATATATGTATATATGTATATATATATATATATATATATTTATTTATACATATATATATATATATATTTATATCTATATATATATATTTATATATATATATATGTATATATATATATATATATGTATATATATATATATATATATATATATATATATATATATATATATATATATATATATATATATATATATATATATATATATATATATATATATCTTGTACAGCGGCATTTTCCTCCCACCCCCCTTCCTATCCTCAAAACCATTCATCCCTTTAAAGATCTCCCATTTACCCTCTAATCTTCCCACTTCTCTCCCTCCCCTCCTTCCCCCCCCCTTCTTTCCCCTATCTCCCATTTCTTCTCTCCTTCTCCCCATCTCTCCTTCCCCCTTTTCTCCATCAGCGAGCAGCTTCGTAATCAAAATTGGCGAATTAAAACGATTAAAACGGAAAATGGCTCGTCATCTCATTGCAACAGAATCGGGAGCTAAGCAGATTATTTGATAAAACGAGTTAAAATGTTTATCTAGGGTTTTTATTTATTAATTTTTTCATATCTGTTTATCTCTTTTTGGAGTGATTTTGTATTTTCTTTTTTTCGATCTTTTTTTTTATTTCTTTATATTTTTCGTTTATCTCTTTCATAAATAAACGGTTTCTTATTCCCCTTCTTTTATTCTTAGAATCGTGTGCTTCTTCTTTCTTAAGTTTTCTCTTTCCCTTCTATCTTTATCGTATGTTTCCAGTTTTCCTTTTTTTCTTTTATGCTCCCAATTCCCCTTCTCTTTTTGCAATGTTTTGCATTCCTCCTCTCTTTTTTTCTGCATTCCAACCTCCCTCCTATCTTTATCATATATTTCCAATCTCTTCTTTCTCATTTTCTATTATATTCCAACCTTCCTTCTCTCATGTATGATATATTCCCTATCCTCTTTTTTTCTACTATATTCCAGTCATCATTGTTTATTTCTGTCATATTCCTACTTTCTTTCTGTCTTTTTTCTCTCTCTTTCTTATATCATACATTCCTATCCCTACTTCTTTCTCTATACTACATTCCAACCTTCCCTTCTATCTTTCGTCATATATCTACCAATCTACATTTTTTTCTCTCTCTCTTTCTCTTTTCTTCCTTTTCTAAGCCCAAATCCCTACATTCTATCCTTATCTTTCGTCATATATCTACCAATCTACTTTTTTCCTATCTCTCTCTTTCTTTTTTCTTTTTCTTTTCTAAACACAAATCGCGCCGTCTGGCTTTTACGAGTTTTGACTGCGGCCTAAAGAGATTTCCTGTCGGGGGGGGAGGGAGTGAGCGGGCAGGGAGAGAGAGAGAGAGAGGAGGGGAGAGAGAGAGAGAGAGGAGGGGAGAGAGAGAGAGGAGGGGGACAGGTAGAGGAGAAAGAGTGGAAAGTGAACAGAAGGGACGGGGGTCAGGGAAGTGAGAGGAGAGGAGGGTGGGCAGGGGAGAGGGAGAGAAGAGGGGGGCATGGGAGAGAGATAGAGGGAGGAGGGGCAGGGGGTAGAGGGAGCGGGGGAGAGGGGGGGGGCGTCCCGAGAGCGTCCCGGTAACCAGGTTTGGCCGCGGGAGTTGCCACGCACTAATAACTGGGGATTTTGCAGTTTGATACGATTACGGGGACGGGGTTTCGGCCCGGCGGCCTTTTCCCAATTTGACGCTTAATTTCGCTGATTGAATTATTGCTTCTTCTCCTATTTCTATGTTTGGATAGTTTGTCATACCCTTTTCCCTTTTCTTTTTTCCTGCTTCGTTTCAATCATCCACTCCTTCCTCTCTGCCTCTCCCTTCGCCTCCCTTTCCTCCTTTCTCCTTATTCCTATTCCTATCCTAATCCTTCATTCTGTCTATTCCTTGCTCGTTCCTTCCTTCCCTCCCCTTCTTCCTCTCTCCTTCCCTCTCTCTCTTCCTTCCTTCCTCCTCCCTTTCCTTCCTTCCTCCCTCCTCCTTCCCTCCCTCCCTCCCTCCCTCCCTCCTCCTTCCTCCCTCCCTCCCTCCCTCCTTCCTTTCTTCCCCTCCTCCTTCCTTCATTCCCCTCTCTCCTCCTCCTTCCCTCCTCCCTCTCCTCCCTTACCTCCTCCCAATCCTCCTCTTCAGCACTCTACCCCCCCCCGGCGCCCTGAGTTGACCCAGGATCCATTGGCTTGATTTTTGGGGGGAAGGGGGAGAGGGGGGAGGGGGCAGGCGCTTCGGATTTTGTTAAGTGGAATGCGTATTTATTTTTTTTCCTTTATTTATTTATTTATTATTATTATTATTTTTTTGAACGCGAGGAGGGTTGCGTGAGGTATTTTAGCGGGGGGGGGGGGGTAGAGAGGGAAGAGAAAAGATGATGAAAGGGAGCAGGAAAAGAGGGGAAAGGACAGGGAATAGGAATGACGAGGGAAGAAGGAAGGGAAAAAAGAAAAAAAGAAATAAGAAGTGGGAGGGTAAGAGAGAGTTAAGGAGAACTGGAGAAGAGGGAGAAAGTGGAGAAGAAAAATGGAGAGGAGGAAAGATAATAAGGGAAGAAAAGGAAGAAGAAAGAAAAAAGAAGAGAAAAAGAAAAGTAAGAGGAAAAGAGACGAGACTAGCGAAATGAAATAGAAATGATCAGGAGGGAAAGGAGATTAGAAGAAGGGAGAAAAAGAAGGGAGAAAACATGGGAAGGAAGAGGGGTAGGAGAGAGAAAGAGAAGAAGAGAGGAAAGATTAGAAGAGGGGAAAGAGAAAGAAAGATGAGGAAAGGAGAGTGAAAGAGGAGGAGAGAAAAAAAGAAAGAAAAGGACAGGATAGAGAAAGAAAGAGGAGAGGAGAGAGAAAGAAAGGGACGGAGAGGAGAGAGAAAGAAAGAGGAGGATAGAAGAGAGGTGAAAAAGAAAGAGAAGGAGATTAGAGAGAAAGAGGAGGACAGGAGAAAGAGAAAAATTGGGGAAAAACGAATTAAAGAAGAGGAGGAGAGTAGAGAGAAAGAGCAGAGGAGGAGAGGAGAGAAGAGAAAGAGCAGAGGAGGAGAGGAGAGAGAAAGAGCAGAGGAGGAGGAGAGGAGAGAGAGAAAGAGCAGAGGAGGAGAGGAGAGAGAAAGATCAGAGGAGGAGAGGAGAGAGAAAGATAGAGTGAGAGAGAGAAAGAGCAGAGGAGGAGAGGAGAGAGAAAGAGCAGAGGGAGAGGGAGAGAGAAAGATCAGAGGAGGGAGAGGAGAAGAGCAGAGGAGGGAGAGGAGAGAGAAAGAGCAGAGGAGGAGAGGAGAGAGAGAAAGAGCAGAGGGTATGAGGGAGAGAGGAAAAGCAGAGGAGGAGAGGAGAGAGAAAGAGCAGAGGGGAGAGAGGAGAGAGAAAGAGCAGAGGAGGAGAGAGTGGAGAGAGAAAGAGCAGAGGGTATGAGGGAGAGAGGAAAAGCAGAGGAGGAGGAGAGAGAAGAGCAGAGGGGAGAGGGAGAGAGAAAGAGCAGAGGAGGAGAGGAGAGAGAAAGATCAGAGGGGGAGAGGAGAGAGAAAGAACAGAGGAGGAGAGGAGAGAGAAAGAGCAGAGGAGAGAGAAAGAGCAGAGGAGGAGAGGAGAAGAGAAAGAGCAGTAGTGGGGAGAGGAGAGAGAAAGATCAGAGGAGGAGAGGAGAGAGAAAGAAAGCAGAGGAGGAGAGGAGAGAGAGAAAGAGCAGAGGAGGAGAGGAGAGAGAAAGAGCAGAGGGTATGAGGAGAGAGGAAAAGCAGAGGAGGAGAGGAGAGAGAAAGAGCAGAGGGGAGAGGAGAGAAAGAGCAGAGGAGGAGAGTGAGAGAGAAAGAGCAGCGGAGGAGAGGAGAGAGAAAGAGCAGAGGAGGGAGAGAGAGGCAAGGGGGGGGGGCGAGGTGTGAGGGGGGGGGGGGCAGCAATGAACCCTCGGCGTGCGATTGCAGAGTAGTCGCGCGTTCAATTTCTGCTCTTTGCAAACTCACTTGCACGGCGCTTCATTGCACGGGGAATTTTCTTATCCGAAGAGCTAGCGAAGGAGTGAAAAGTCGGATGTCGGGTCGCCTATCAATTTGCCGACTCGTGCAATTAGGTGAAATATGAATTTGATTGGGTTTTTGGACGTGGGTCGGTGTCCCCCTCTCTTGGCCTCTTCCCGTCTCATCTGTCCCTTCCCCCTCTCCTTTCTCTCTTCTCTTTTCTCTCCTCGACTGTCTTCTCTCTATTCTCTTCTTTCTCTTCTCCTTTCTTTCTCTTATCTTCTCTTTTTTCTTTCTATTCTTCACTTCTCTCTTTTCTTGCCTCTTCTTCCCCTTTTAATTTTCTTTACATCTCCTCTCCTCTCTACCTCCCACTCTCTCTCTCCCTTTTTTTCCTCCTCCCCTCTTCCACCTTCTTGCTACCTCCCTTTCCCTCCTCTCCCTCGTTTTCTCTCCTCCTCTCTCTCTCTGTCTTCTCCCCTTTCTCTCTCCTCCTCTCCATCTCAATCCACCCTTTGCTACCTCCAACTTCCCTCCTCTCCCTCTCTTCCTCTACTTCTCTCTCTCTCTCTTCCTCCCCTTCTCCTCTCTAATCCACCCCCTACTACCTCCTTCTTCCTTCCTCTCCTCTTCCTCTTCTCTCTCGCCTCCTCTCTAATCCACCCCTTCTCCCTCCTTCCCTCCCTCCCTGTTTATTCATCAGTCCTACGCATCCCTGTTGCTGAGGCAGCGCAACCCGGAATTAATATTTGCGTGTGTGTGTCTCAATAGTTCTGAAGCCATGTTGATTCTGGTAATGTTTTGAAGGGGGATACGAACTCAAACATTTATTAGAAAATCAAGCACACGAGCGCATTTTTTTTATTTATTTATTATTATTATTATTTTTTTTTTGTCTATTTTTGTATGTTTTTCCTTTTTTTTCTTTTTTGGTTTGTCTGTCTGTCTCCTTGTATTTTTTTCCTGTTTTTCTTTTTGTTTGTTTTCCCCCCTTTTTTGTCTGTTGTCTCGTATATTTTC
>NC_091563.1:18167621-18170121 GCF_042767895.1 Penaeus vannamei
ATATATATATATGTGGGTGTGGGTATGTGTATATAGATAGATAGATAGATAGATAGATATGTATATATAAACATATATATATATATATATATATATATATATATATATATATATATATATATATATACATACATATACATACAATTATTTACATATCTCCTTCTGTGTCTCTTTCTTCATTCCCGACGCCCCCTAACCGCCCCCGCCCCCTCCCGCAGGCCGCTGGAGGACGGCGACAACCGCTGTCCTGCCGACACCAACGGCGCCTCCATCTACGTCGCCCTCAGGAACCTGGACTACGAGGCGATCACGTCCTACAAACTCATCCTGCAGCTCGTGGTGAGTGGCACTGAGGCACCTGCAGGGAAGGGAGGGGGCGCCTCTGTGTGTGTGTGTGTGTATGCATAATTTTAATTAACAATAATTAATATATATATATATATATATATATATATATATATATATATATATATATATATATATATATATATATATGTATGCTTATGTACTTACATACATACTCGCTTAGAGTATAGTGTGGTTACTTATGCTTATATCTTAATTTGTTTGTTGATTTATCTAACTGTTTATTTATTCATTTCGATGTATGTATATGATATATGTTGTACATAGTACAAACAATTATCCCGCATAGGTAAGTTAAACATGGATCTCAGTACCGTAGACTTTCTCTCCAGATAATGTACTTGATCAGCGCACTAGACCCTTTTTTTAGATTTCGTTTTTATTCATTAATTTAATTTATTTTCTTATTTACTTGGTATCCCGAGAAAATACTAGAAAACGTAATTCTTACCTTGTCTGAGGTATTAGAAAATGAATGTTTTTCACGTTGATTTTGTTGTGTAACTCGAAGTGACGTTAATTCACAGTAAGAGTAATATTGATTCGGCTTTAGATACAACAATTCCCTCGTAGATTAAGTTCCGGCGCCTGAATTTCACCAATATCAATTTCAGAAATTCAATCTTTCAGTGACAGACGCTGTTGTGCGTTTTCTAAAGGGTTGCTGCCAAGACCCCCCCCCCTCCCCTCTCCCCGACCAGCGAAATGGGTCCTGTAAAACGAAACACTAAAATCCGTTTCCGACGAAGCTGTAAAACTCACATTAGAATGTTTGCGAAGTCTTCAGGAGTTCAGGCTGATTGGGCCGCTGTTCCGGTTTTTTTCCTGCGCTTTTTTGGCTTCTTCGGATTATTTCTCGCCTCGGGTTTGTCTCCTTTTAAAGTCGCAGCCGCCCTCACGCTGCGGGGACGGAATAGCGCACGCACACACACACACACACACACACATACACACACACACACACACACACACACACACACACACACACACACACACACACACACACACACACACACACACACACACACACACACACACACACACACACACACACACACACACACACACACACACACACACACACACACACACACACACACACACACACATTCATCCGTTCGTGCACCTGAACACCCGCCCTACACATCCAGACGATCCCTGAGCCCGCCCCCTTCGCCCCCAGAACGAGGAGAACTCCCGCCATGACGAGCAGATCCTGGTGGAGATCCTGGACGTGAACGACAACCCGCCGCTGCTGCAGCCCTACGACGGCGCCGTGGTGGAGAACGCCGAGCCCGCGCTCATCACCACCATCCAGGCCGTCGACAAGGACGCCACGGAGGCCTTCAGAAACGTAAGGAACGCCGACTTACGTTCAGTTCGCTGGCTTGGTTTGGCTTGGTCGGCTCGAACTGGCTTGACTGGGCCAGCTCAGTTGGCTTGAGGTACCTTGACCAGTTCGGGTTGGCTTGAGTTAGCTGGAGTTGAACTAGCCTTGGTTATAGCGTAGCTTTTGTTTTTGTTATTCAGTATTTAAGATTTTGCAGTGTCCTTTACCGACAGTAGGATCTTCCTGTACATCACTTACCCCCGCCCCCTTCCTTCCTTCACCTACCCCTTACCCCTCCCCCTCTTCTCACCCCCTCTGTCTCGCCCTTCCGCAGCTTGATTTCTCCTTCGACGAGGAGTCCGTGACGCAGGACGTCAAGGACAAGTTCCGGCTGAGGACCAACGGCGAGCTCAGCACCCTGATGAAGCTGGACAGGGAGAACGCGTCGCAGTACCGGGTTCCTGTCATAGTCACCGACGGAGAGCCCAGTGAGTAGGGGCGGGGAGGGAGGGGGGTAGGGAGTGGATGAGAGCTGGTTGGAGGGAGGGAGGGAGGGAGTGGAAGAGGGCTGGCAGAAGGGAGAGAGGGAGTGGAAGAGGGCTGGCAGAAGGGAGGGAAGGGGGGAGGGAGTCGAGGAGGGCTGGCAGAAGAGAGAGAGGGGGAAGTGAGGGAGGCCTAGCGGGAGAGAGGGAGGGGAGTTGGGTGTAGAGGAGAAAGACTGACATGCATCTATTTTATTTATTTGTGCGTTCGTTTGTTGGTTTGTTAGTGTATATGCCCTACATGTTCGCCGAAATCTCAATT
>NC_091563.1:18172621-18182621 GCF_042767895.1 Penaeus vannamei
CCACCAAAATCACAACCACAACCACCAAAATCACAACCACAGACACAACCACCAAAATCCCAATCCCAGCCACAACCACCAAAATCATAACCACAGGCACAACCACCAAAATCACAACCACAACCACCAAAATCACAACCACAGCCACAACCACCAAAATCATAACCACAGCCACAACCACCAAAATCATAACCACAGCCACAACCACCAAAATCACAACCACAGCCACAACCACCAAAATCACAACCACAACCACCAAAATCATAACCACAGCCACAACTACAACCACCAAAATCACAACCACAGCCACAACCACCAAAATCATAACCACAGCCACAACCACCAAAATCACAACCACAACCACCAAAATCACAACCACAGCCACAACCACCAAAATCATAACCACAGCCACAACCACCAAAATCATAACCACAGCCACAACCACAGCCACAACCACCAAAATCACAACCACAACCACCAAAATCATAACCACAGCCACAACTACAACCACCAAAATCACAACCACAACCACAACGACCAAAATCACAATCACAGCCACAACCACCAAAATCACAACCACAACCACCAAAATCATAACCACAGCCACAACTACAACCACCAAAATCACAACTACAACCACCACAACCACCAAAATCACAATCACAACCACCAAAACCACAACCACCACAACCACAACCACCAAGACCACAACCACAACCATTTATAACCCCCGCTTCCCCCCCCTCCCCAGTCAACTACAACGAGTTCCAGATCGTGGAAGGCAACCAGTACCAGAAATTCCGGATCGACCCCACCACCGGGGACGTGTTGGTCAACCAGCTGCTGGACTACGACGCGCCGACCAACGACAGGAACGTAAGGAATCGTGCCTGGAATGGGGTGGGAATTTTGGTGGGAATTTCGGATTAGGGAGAGGGGGGGTGGGGGTGGATGGGGTGGCTTTGGGTGGGAAGTTTGGTGGGAATTTCGGATTAGGGAGAGGGGGGGGGGGGGGGGGTGTTGGGTGGTTAGATAGGGTGGGACTTCAGGGGTTGGAGTAGGTGGGAATTTTTAATGGGGGATTTGAGGGGAATTTTTGGATTGGGTGGGAATTTTATGCCTAGATTTGTTGGGAATTTCGTGTTTGGGTTGAGAAAAAAGAAATTCTGGTTAGAATGGAAATTAGGGTTAAGATTTTGTAGGAATTTAGTACTTTGTTTGGATGGGAATTTCACGCTAGGACTGGATGGGAATTTAGTGCTTGGATTGGGTAGGAATTTGAGGCTTGAATTTAGTAGGAATTCAATACTTGGAATGAGTGGGAATTTCATGCTAGGATTGGGTGGGAATTTAGTGCTTGGATTGGGTAGGAGTTTGAGGCTTGACTTTGGTAGGAATTTAATACTTGGCGTGGGTGGGAATTCAGTCCTTGGTTTGATTGGGAATTTCATGCTTAGATTTATGGGAAATTGAATGCTTCTTTTCCTCCTCCTCTTCCTCCTCCATCTCCTCCTTTTCTCCCCTCCTTTACCTCTTCTTCCTCCTCCTACCTTCCTTTTCCTCTATCTTCTCCGTCACTAACTTCCTAATCTCCCCATCCTTCCTGTACCTCCTCCTTCCTCTCTATCTTCAACACTACCATCTCCCTTTCTGCCTTTTCTTTCTTCTCCCCCACTCCTTTTCCCCCACTACCTCCCCTTCCTCTTATCTTCTTCTCCCCTTTCCTCCTCTCCCACTACTTCCCCATTTTGTACTCCTCCCTTCGTCCCATTCTTCCCCACCCTCCTCCCTCACTTCCCTCCTTCCTCCCCTTCTTCCCCTCCCTCCTCCCTTACTCCTCTGACGCTGTCCCACCTCTCCCGTTTCTCCCCCTACTCACCCTTCCTCTTCCCTCCCTCACTCCCCCCTCAAACGTCATCCCTCCTCTCCCCTTTCTTCCTCCCTCCCTCACTCCTCCCCCCTCTGACGCCGCCCCTCCTCTCCCCTTTCTTCCTCCCTCCCTCACTCCTCCCCCCTCTGACGCCGCCCCTCCTCTCCCCTTTCTTCCTCCCTCCCTCACTCCTCCCCCCTCTGACGCCGCCCCTCCTCCCGCAGTTCACGATGAAGGTGCGGCTCTCGGACGGCGCCAACCAGCCCGCGGAGACGACCATCACGATCGCCGTCACCAACGACAACGACCAACAGCCCGTCTTCATCCCCAGCAACTACAACTTCACCATCACCGAGAACGTCAACTGCAGCATCCAGATCGGGAAGGTGAGGAGGTCGTCGGGTGGTCGTTGGGGGGTCGCTGGGAGGTCGCTGGGAGGGGGGGGGGTAGAAGGTCGTTTGAGGTAGGACGCATCTAGAGTTGCAACATGGAGTTAATACGACTTTGAGTACATGTAGTTGGACCACCAAAGGGAATTATCAGATTTGATTATCATTGAGAGAAGATATTTGATGAATGAACGAATTTGTAATTTACACTAATTCCATAGAGTTTAATTTACCTTTTCTCCTCTGGATCGAGTTTGTAATTTACACTAAATCCATAGAGTGTAGTCTATCCTCTTCCCCGCTGAACGTGTTGAACGTGTCTCCCTTAGGTGACGGCCATTGACCCCGACCTCCCGAGCACCGCCGACCAGAACATCCAGTACTTCCTGTCGACGGACGATGAGAGGAACTTCACCATCGCGGAGAAAACGGGAGACCTCACTCTCAAGGGCGTGAGTATGGAGGGGAGACTACTCTGTTTTGGGCGAAAGCGGCGCTCGAGGACTGTATTGGCATGAAAGCGCAGCGTGTGAGGTTGAAGAGTGTTTGTGAGTTTGTAGAAGGGTTAGAGTGGTCATTGATTAGACGCCTTGAGAAAAGATCCTGAGAAAAAGGACAGTTTCCTGGCCTCCGCTTCGTCGGCTAATTCATCTGTGTGTTAAGAGAAAAAAAAATCATTTACCCACACCACAACCACATCCACAACATACCACAACCCCAATCACAAACATAACCGCACCACAACCAAAATCACAACCACAAAAAACAGCCACAACCACAACCACCAAAATCACAATCACAACTACCACCACCAAAATCACAACCACAGCCATTGTGGTTGTGATTTTGGTGATTCATGCATGTGTTAAAAAGAAATTTTCCCGTTGCTGTTTCTAAAGCCGAATGACCGACATCCCCGGTCTTCCTTCGGTCCCTAAGACCCGCTCCCTTCCCACCCCCAGTGCCTGGACCGCGAGGCCGCCACCCGGGGGACGATGACCCTCTATCCCTACGCCATGGACGAGGGCGGCAACGGGCTGGACGCCATCCCCGCCATGGTCACCATCAACATCAACGACATGAACGACAACCACCCGTATATTCAGAGCCCGGTGAGTGTCGTGGGCGTGGTGGGCGTGGGGGGAACTTGGCTCGTTTTTTTTTTTTTTTTTTTTTCGTTTTTTGGTGATTTTGTCTTTTCTCCGTGACTCTTCTGTTACGGAATCTTCTGCTCATTTTTTCTTATCTCACTTCTTTCTCCCTCCTCCTACTCTCCCTCGCTTTCTTTGTCTGTCTTTCTCTCTTTCTTTCTCTCTCTCTCTCTCTTTCTTTCTTTCTTTCTTTCTTTCTTTCTTTCTTTCTTTCTTTCTTTCTTTCTTTCTTTCTTTCTCTCTCTCTCTCTCTCTCTCTCTCTCTCTCTCTCTCTCTCTCCCTCTCCCTCTCTCTCTCTCTCTCTCTCTCACTAGCTTTCTCAATCTTCTCTCTCTCTCTCATATATATATATATATATATATATATATATATATATATATATATATATATATATATATGTATATATATATATATATATATATATATATATATATATATATATATATATATATATATATATATATATATATATCCCTCCCTCTCCCGCAGGACAACAGCTTCGCCGTGCTGATGGAGAACCGCGAGCCAGGGAGCCCCGGCCACAGGGTGGTGATCCAGCTGGACGACTGGGACAGCGACGAGAACGGCTGCCCCTGCACCCTCTCCTTCGACCAGAACACGCCCTCGGACATCATGCAGAAGTTCGACGTGACGGGAGGGTGAGTTTTCGAGGGAGAGCTTTGCGAGGGTGGCTGGAGTAAGAGGTGTGAGTTTTTGAAGGGTGGTTGAAGTAAAAGGAGTTTTTGATTGATTTTTAGGGCTGGTTGGAGTAGATTTTTTAAGGTTGGTTGGAGTAAAAGGAGTTTTTTTATGGTGGATGGAGTTAAGAGAATTTTTAAGGTTGGTTGGAGTAAAAGGAGTTTTTAATTTCATTTTAGGGTGGACGGAGTAAAGGAAATTTTAAAGGGTGGGTGGAGCAAAGGGAGATTTTTAAGGGTGTTTGGGATCCTAGGAGGGGAGGAGTGTTACAGGTGGTAGGAGTGGCAATGAGTGACCTTTAAGAGAGAAAATAAAGTAACAGGAAGGTGAGTTTTAAGAATGCAAGAATAGGCAGATTAATTTTAAGGGTAAAGAAAGCGGCAAAATGATGAGTTTTAAGAATACACATATACGATGTTGCTGTAGGTGGAGGGGAAAGAACAACGAATCGAGGATTTTTTTTCGAATTGGACGAGGTTCCCTATCAGTGGTGTCTGATGATGAGGATTTGGTCCGACTCGAAACGTGGCGATTTATTATCCCCTTTGCTTGGCATTTTTGATGCGTGGTTTTGTTGTTATGGTCGCGTTTATTCTTGTTCTCCTTTCGTTATTTCCGTCTTATCCTCTTCCCTTTTTTGTTTCATTCTCTCTTCTGTCAATTCTTTTCTCACCCCCCCCCCCACCTCCATCTAACCGCCCCCTACCCCTCTCCCCTTCCAGAGCCAGCTCCCAGTACGAGCTCAGCCCCAAGGTGGTGCTGGACCGCGAGCAGCAGAAGGTGTACCGCATCCCGTTCCGCACGAAGGACCGCTGGGGCGTCTCGGGCACTCGCATCCTCACCCTCGAGGTCGGCGACGAGAACGACTCCCCGATGACCGACGGCGAGAGCTCCATCAGCGTCTATAATTATCAGGTGCGCGCGGGAGGGAGGGTGAGGGTGGGGTCGGGGGTGTGGAGAAAAATGGGGGAGGAGAGATTGGGAAGAAAGGTGAGGAGGTGGAGGGGGGTAGGGTCAGTGGAGAGGGAGAGAGAGGGGGCAGGGTTGTGGGGAATGGGGGGAAGGGGTAGGGGGTGGTGTTGTGGAGGGAGGTGGAGGCGGGGGGGGAGGGGAAGAGAGGGTAAGTGGAGAGGGAGAAAGAGTTGGGGGAGGGTTGTAGGGAATGGGGGGAAGGGGTAGGGGGTGGGGCGTAAGTGGAGAGGGAGAGAGAGGGGGCAGGGTTGTGGGGAATGGGGGAAGGGGTAGGGGGTGGGGGCGTGGAGGGAGGTGGAGGGGGAGGGGGAGGGGAAGAAAGGGGAAGTGGAGAGGGAGAGAGAGTTGGGGGAGGGTTGTGGGGAATGGGGGGAAGGGGTAGGGGGTGGGGGTGTGGAGGGAGGTGGAGGGGAAGGGAGGGTAAGTGGAGAGGGAGAGAGAGTTGGGGGAGGGTTTTGGGGAATGGGGGGAAGGGGTAGGGGGTGGGGGGTAAGTGGAGAAGGAGAGAGAGGGGGCAGGGTTGAGGGGAATGGGGGGAAGGGGTAAGGGGTGGGAGTGGGGAAGGGAGGAGGGAGAGGAGGTGGGGGAGGGCGAGAGGGAGAAGCAGAGGGAGTGGGCGTAGGATTGTGTTGGCTGATGATAAGATGATGAAATGATATTTGCATAGATAAAAGTAGCATATGCTTTTGCAGGGGATGGTCGGCATGTTTTTGCACTGAAATAGGAAAATGGAATAAATAAAATTCAATAAAAAATTCGTTCTCACTCACCCACCCACTCACTCGCTCTATCTATCTATCTATCTATCTATCTATCCGCCTCAGGGTCAGTTTCCCGACATCGTGATCGGCTCCGTGCACGTCACCGACCTCGACGACCATGACGTCAACGACAAGATCTTCGAGCTGGACCCGTCCTCGCCCTCCGACGGGACGTTCTTTGACGTCAACCTCAACACGGGCAACATCACCATGAAGAAGGGCACGCCGGAGGGCACGCACACGCTCAGGGTCAAGGTAGGTTGGGCGCCGCTCCTCGGCTGCGGGCGGCGGGGCGGCCTTCGGGGGGTTGTGTGGCCATCTATATATGTATATGTATATGTGTGTGTGTATATATATATATATATATATATATATATATATATATATATATATATATAGGTATTTTATGTATATATATATATATATATATATATATATATATATATATATATATATATATATATATATATATGTGTGTGTGTGTGTCTAGAGATGTGTAAATACAAAGAGAGAGAGCGAGCGAGCGAGCGAGCGAGAGAGAGAGAGAGAGAGAGAACGAGATAGATAGAGAGAGAGAGAGAGAGTGAGAGAGAGAGAGAGAGAGAGAGAGAGAGAGAGAGAGAGAGAGAGAGAGAGACAGAGACAGACAGACAGACAGAGACAGAGACAGAGAGAGACAGAGACACAGACAGAGAGAGACAGAGACACAGACATAGAGAGGAAGAGACTGAGAAAATCAACCCCCTCCCCCTCCCTCCGCCAGGTGACCGACACCTTCCGTGACGAGACGGCCTTCGGCACCGTGCACATCCACGTGGTCGACCTGACGGAGGAGGCGGTCATGCAGTCGGGTTCCTTCCGCGTCGCCAACCACACCGCCTACGATATCGTCAAGCAGAGTGAGGTACGTGTAGAGTGAGAGATAGAGAGATGGATAGATAGATAGATAGGAATATAGATATGTAGGTATAGATAGATAGATAGGAATATAGATATGTAGGTATAGACAGATAGATAGGAATATAGATATGTAGGTATAGACAGATAGATAGGAATATAGATATGTAGGTATAGATAGATAGATAGGAATATAGATATGTAGGTATAGACAGATAGATAGGAATATAGATATGTAGGTATAGATAGATAGATAGGAATATAGATATGTAGGTATAGATAGATAGATAGGAATATAGATATGTAAGTATAGATAGATAGATAGGAATATAGATATGTAGGTATAGATAAACAGTTAGATATATAAATAGGTAGGTGGATAGATATGTAGGTATAGATAGTTAGATGAATAGATAGCCAGGTAGATAGATAAGATAGATAGATAGATAGATAGATACGTGGATAGGTAGATAGATAGATAGATACGTGGATAGGTAGATAGCTAGATAGATACGTGGATAGGAAGATAGATAGATAGATATGTGGATAGGTAGATAGATAGATACGTGGATAGGTAGATAGATAGATAGATACGTGGATAGGTAGATAGATAGATAGATACGTAGATAGGTAGATAGATAGATAGATACGTAGATAGGTAGATAGATAGATAGATACGTAGATAGGTAGATAGATAGATAGATACGTGGATAGGTAGATAGATAGATACGTAGATAGATAATGATCATGACTAATATATAATGAAGATATACCCATGAACTTACTGAATAGTCACGGATACAGTTAAAACGCAATATTTCGGGAAGAGTGAATCGCTAAAAGACCGGCTCGTTTCCGGCGCAGTCCGGCGGCGCCAGCCTGTACGCGCGCCTCCGCCAGCGCATCGGCCAGGTGCACGGGATCGCCGCCGAGAACGTGGACGTGTTCGGCCTGAAGGACGTGGCGGACGGCGTGGACGTGCGCTACAACTGCCACAGCTCGCCCTACTACACGGCGGCGCGCCTCGACGGCCTCATGCTGGCCGCGCGAGAGGAGGTAGGGGCGTGCGTGTGTGTGTGTGTGTGTGTGTGTGTGTGTGTGTGTGTGTGTGTGTGTGTGTGTGTGTGTGTGTGTGTGTGTGTGTGTGTGTGTGTGTGTGTGTGTGTGTGTGTGTGTGTATGTGTATGTGTGTGTGTGTGTGTGTGTGTGTGTGTGTATGTGTATGTGTGTGTGTGTGTGTGTGTGTGTGTTGAATAGTCCAAGGTCTAGATCAGAACCTGAGCCCTTGCCATAACCAACCTTGCTATCGGCCGACCCGTCCCCAGATAATGGCCGACCTGGGCATCAGCATCCCGCTGGTGGACATCAACAGCTGCCTGTACGAGTCGCTGTCGCCGTGCCAGGAGAAGTCGTGCCAGCACACTCTGCGTCCGAACCTGACGTCGCCGCTGGTCGTGGCGTCTGACGTCACCACGATGGTCGGGGTGGACATCGCCGACGACTACACGTGCGACTGCGGCGCCCTGGAGCCGCCGCACACGGTGTGCCACGACGGCTTCTGCCTCAACGGCGGCACCTGCGTCGAGGCCAACCAGACGCTGACGTGTCTGTGCCCCGACAGCGCCAACTACGGCCCGCGCTGCGAGCTCACCAACGCGCGCTTCGAGAGAGGCTACGCGTGGTACGAGGGGCCCAAGGTGTGCGACAACTCGTCCTTCTCGATGGCCTTCGAGACGCGGGACCCCGAGGGCCTGCTGCTCTACGCCGGCCCCATGCTGACCAAACCGTGGCAGGACTACCCGAAGGACTTCATCTACGTGGTCCTCAGGGACTGGATCCTGGAGGCGTACCTCGACCTCGGCACGGGCACCGTCGTGATGAAGGTCAGCCTCGAGAAGAACAGCGCGCGCTCCTTCGACTTCGTGCTCTCGTGGGCCGACGACGGCATCAGCCTGGAGGTCCCCAACTGCCTCGGCAACAGCAGCTCCTCCGCCACCGCCTGCAAGAAGACCACGCCCCTGCCCGGCACCGTCAGCCCCAGCGTCCTGCTCAACTCGCCGGGGCCCCTGCAGCTGGGGGGCGTGACGGCCATGCCCTCCTTCGAGCAGCTGGCCGCCTCCTACGAGTGGACGATCGTGCCGCCGGTGGTGCTGCCCTTCTTCGGCTGCATCTTCGAGGTCCGCTACAACGACTACCTCTACGACCTCAACTCCACCGACTACACCAAGTCGACGTACCTGCCGTGCAACGCCCCCACGCCCGCGAAGGTCATCCTGGGCCAGCAGTCGATCATCATCATCGTGGTCAGCCTGCTGTGCCTCATACGTGAGTTGTGCGGACGTTGGAGGAGCCGTGTTCGATTAAAAAAAAAAATGGTGACTTTACCGAATGCCTCTTATCAGGTTTTATCATCGTAGTACCTTGTTCATTCCTTTTTTTCTCATAATTCCCTGGCAGTTTTTCTTTCCCTCTGCTCTCTGTTAGGGATATTCTTCACTCTGTGTCCATTCTGTGAATCCTTTTGCCTCTTTTTGCGTTCTGTTGTTTCCTTTTTGTCAACGCATCTCTCCTTCCTTTAGACCCTCCCTTCCTCCTTCTCTTCATCCTTTCCTCCCTCCTCCCTCACGTTCTTCTTAGGTAATCTCCCTCCTCCTCATCCTTTTTATTCAAATTCCCATCCTCCTTCCCTTCCTCTTTTCCTCCTCTCTCTCCTTCCACTTTCATCCCACATTCCCTTCCTCCCTCCCCTTCCCATCCTCCCTCACCCATTCCCACTTCCACCCGCACCCTTTCACCCCCAATTCCTACCTTCCTTCCCTCCCTCTCTTTCCCATCCTCCCACCCACCCTCTCAAACCAACTTAATCTGTCTTCCCTTCCTCCCTCCCTTCCCCACCCTCCCATCCACCCTTTCACCCCAACTAACCTCCCTCCCTCCTTCCCTTCCTCCCACCCTTTCAAACCAACTTAACCTGTCCTCCCTTCCTCCCACCCGTCCCTCTCTCCCTCCCCCACCCTCCTACTCACCCCCCACCTTTCACCCCACCCTCACTTACCCCTCTCTCTCCCTCCCTCCCCTACTTCTCTCCCTTCCCCACCCTCCTACTCATCCCCCACCCTTTGACCCCCAACTAACCTCCCTTCCTCCTCTCCCCACCCTCCTACTTACCCCCCACCCCTTCACCCCCAACTAACCTCCCTCCCTTCCTCCCCTCTCCTCCCTCCCATCCCTCTCTCCCTTCCCCACCCCCCTACTCACCC
>NC_091563.1:18192621-18195121 GCF_042767895.1 Penaeus vannamei
CTGCGTGCCAGCTGGTAGAATCTTCTAGAATGGGTTGTGAAAGTAAGTCAGGTGATATGTATACCCTTCACTTGCAAGACAGCTGCTTCCTATTAGCTAGATGATGATGATTATGATGAAAAACACAAAGACACCATAGACTGTAGACATACACGTGCACAGAGTAGTTAAAATCACCAAACTGGAAGAGTACAGTTTAGGCTACACTTCCGGTGTTACACGCGAGGGCTCTGCACGCCGTCGCACTTCGTCCGGGGTCGCACCTGTTTAGCGCTTCTTTCACGCTTTTTTTTTTTTTACCTATTTTGCCTTTCCGGTATTCGAGCCAGAAGTATTCTTTTCGAAACCCTGCTGGAGACCAGAATCTTAGATTTCGAAACCCTGCTTGTAACCAGAGGAATAGGTTTCGAAACTCTGTTTGTGGCCGGTAGGAATGTTTTCCAAACCCTGCTGGAGACTAGAATCATAGGTTTCGAAACCCTGCTTGCAGTTGGATCCGCGAGATAGTTGCCAAGCAGAGCGATTAGCGGCGAGGCGAAGTCGCCATAATTGCCGGGGCGGGAAGGGCGCAGGCACGAGGCAGCCAACTTTTTCCCCCTCTGTGCCTGGGAATTTTGCTTCCCCTTTTTCTGCTCCTCCAGTTTTCTGGGAGGATAAATGTTATCATGTTCTAGAAGAGTATGTTTATATATTTTTTTCCGGAATGCGCGTTTAGTTCAGGGATGTCGTGATGAAGGCTAAGGTTTACGGTTTTGTGTGTGTGTATGCGTGTGTGTACGTGTGGGTGTGTCTGTGCGTGCGTGTGTGTACGTGTGGATGTGTCTGTGCGTGTATGTATGTGTGTGTGTCTGTGTATGCGTGTGGGTGTGTCTGTGCGTGCGTGTGTGTACGTGTGGATGTGTCTGTGTGTGTATGTATGTGTGTGTGTCTGTGTATGCGTGTGGGTGTATCTGTGCGTGCGTGTATGTGTGTGTGTCTGTGTATATGTGTATGTGTCTGCGCGCGCGCGTGTGTGTGTGTATGCGTATGTGTACGTGTGTATGTATGTGTGTGTGTGTGTGTGTGTGTACGTATGTGTGTTTGTGTGTATACGTATGTGTGTTTGTGTGTATACGTATGTGTGTTTGTGTGTATACGTATGTGTGTTTGTGTGTATACGTATGTGTGTTTGTGTGTGTACGTATGTGTGTTTGTGTGTATACGTATGTGTGTTTGTGTGTATACGTATGTGTGTTTGTGTGTATACGTATGTGTGTTTGTGTGTGTGTATACGTATGTGTGTTTGTGCGTGTGTATACGTATGTGTGTTTGTGTGTATACGTATGTGTGTTTGTGTGTATACGTATGTGTGTTTGTGTGTATACGTATGTGTGTTTGTGTGTATACGTATGTGTGTTTGTGTGTATACGTATGTGTGTTTGTGTGTATACGTATGTGTGTTTGTGTGTATACGTATGTGTGTTTGTGTGTATACGTGTGCATCTGTCTGTCTCTGTATAAACGTACACTTCCCCGCCCATCCTCCTTCTCCACTCGGCCCCGAACTGATTCCTCCGCCCACGACATGTTGTCCCCCGACAGGCGAGTCGTGAGGCCGCCGCACCCCGCTAAACCACTCCCAACATGGCAACATACCTCCGCAGCATCTGGTTTACGAGCAAAGTCTTCGCTTTATAGTAAATCTGATGATGCAACTCCGGGGAGAAAATTCCTCTCTGGTCGGAGCGATGGCGCCCGATTTTTTTTTTTTTTTTTTTTTTTTTAGGAGGGGGGGATAATGTTGATGAGGATGAGGATGGTGGCGAATTTTTGTTCTTGTTGCTATTGTTGTCGTTATGATTAACGTTATAATTAGTTTTTATGAATGTTATCATTATCATTATTATTGTTGTTATTGATGTTGCTATTATTATCATTATTATTATTATTATCATCATTATTATCCTTATTACTTATTATTATTATTAGTTTATGACCATTACCAACTTTGCTAGTATTTTCTCGTTATCCTATTCATTACTACTACTTTTATCATCATAATTTATATCAAGAATACTCTCGCCATCATTATTATCATGTTAACGAATTTGCTATAATTATTTTGATAAATTCCTTATTATCATCATCTTTATTAGGATACTTTTTATCAGCATCATCATGTTATTTTATTTACTATTATTATTATTATTATTATTATTATTATTATTATTATTATTATTATTATTATTATTATTATTATTATTATTATTATTATTATCATCATCATCATCATCATCATCATCAGTATCATAGCTATTCCCGTTACCTCATTATCTTTATCGTTATTGATGTTGATATCACTACCATCATAATGTTATCAGAGTAATAACAAAAATAGTAATAATGTTGCAAGTGCTAACCATGAGAATGCTCATAATGATGATTATGAGAAAGAAAAAAAAAGAGAAAAATAGACAACATGGAAACTCACGCGGACACACAAGTCGAGTTGCCAACGCGC
>NC_091563.1:18202621-18207621 GCF_042767895.1 Penaeus vannamei
GCGTTTGTCTGTCTGTCTGTGTATATGCATTTATAAATATAGACAGAGTATTCACATTGTTAATTCTCATCTTTTCTCTTTCTCTCTCCTTCTACTCTCTCTCTCTCCCTTCCTCTCTATTTAACTCTCACTTTCTCTTTCACTTCTATCTCTTTCTTTTTTATTTATCTCTTAACCGTAGTTCATTGCTTATTGTCTCATTCCCCCGCCAGGTGGACAAGGAGCCGACTGATTTCGATGATGTCCGCCACTACTGCTTCGAGGGAGATGAGATGTCCATCGCCTCCCTGTCTTCCATCGACTCCAGTGAGTTCCTTTTTGCGTGTGTGTGCGTGTGTGTATGTATGTGTGCGTGTGTGTTTGTGTGTGGGTGGGTGGATGTGTGTGTGTGTGTGTGAGCGAGGGCGTATGCGTGTGTGTATGTGAGAGAGAGAGTGTGTGTGTGCGTGTTTTTTTTTTCTTTTGTGTGTGTGTTTGTGCGTTTGTGTGTGTGTCTTTGTGTACGACTGTGTACGTGTGAGTTTGCATGTGTACGTGCGTGCGCGCATGTGTATGTATGTGTGTACGTCCGTACTTTTGTGTTTAAAGTAATTGTTTATTTTTTATTTTTCAACTCCCCCTCCCCCCTCCCTCTCTCTCTCTCTCTCTCTCTCTCTCTCCTTCTCTCCTTCTCTCCTCTCTCCCCCTCCCCCCCTCCCCTCCCCTCCCTGCGGCGCCCTAACCCTCCCTCTCCGCAGACGGCTCCACGGACAGCGGCAGCCAGGCCTTCGACTACGCCACGGACTGGGGTCCTCGCTTCGAGAAGCTCAACCAGATCTACCGCCGCGACTCGGACGAGGAGGAGGACAGCGAGTTCGACTTCAATATCCCGAAGGGGCGCAAGAGGGACACGCTGCCCGGCGGGAAGCCCAAGAGCTCCTCCCCCGCTCAGCCCCCTGCCGACGGCGCCCCCGGCTTCTCTTCTGGCGACGCTCAACGGCCGGGGCGCCCTCGGGACGGGCCCTCGGTCACCTTCGCCACGCCCGAGACGAAGGGCAGCCGGGAGGGCCTGCTGCCGGAGTCGCCGCAGCGCCGGGACTACCACGAGGCCGTCAACCCCATGGCGGACCTGGACGAGGGCGCCGAGTCCTGGTGCTAGGGGCGGCGCGGTCGGGCAGGCGGTCGGGCGTGTCGGGGCGGGGGCAGGTCGGGGCGAGTCGGAGGGGAAGAAACAAAAGTAAATGGATATCAGTGTCAATAACAGAAAGAATAGGTGTGTGTTGCATGCTCTGAAGCCGCCTCGTGCATCGAAGGGGATCTTGCACTTAGATTTGGAAACATCGCCGGAGGGGAAGAGAAAACCGTAGATGATTCGCTCATGTTCTGGAAACTTACGTGTGCCCTTTGTGTGAATGGAAAATCATTGTCCTATCATGGCTTCCCCTCAAAAAAGGAAGAAAATCGTACCATCTTATTCGATCCCAGCGCATTCACCCTCCCCCCTCTCCCCCTGCCCCGACCTCCGCCACACCGACCACCCTTGACCTGCTTAGAAAGAAATCATTTTCCAAGTGTGACCTCGACCGTGCGGAGAAGTGTGTGCCTGCGGGAAGGAGGAAGACAAGACGATTTTTGCTCCAGACGCCAACTTAGCCTTGTGTGTAGCCGAGTCGCTTAGTGTAGGCCGAACGTGAACCAAAGGTGCTCCAAGCTAGACGAGTCAGAGTTCGGGACGTCGCTGCGTGGCCTCTGCGGCTGCTGCCGCCTCGGGTCTCATTTCCGCTCATCTGCTGTTTCTGGTCTTTTTTTTGTCTGTCTTTCTTCTCTCTTTCTCTTTCGCGCTTTCTGTTTCTCTCTCTCTCTCTCTCTCTCTCTCTCTCTCTCTCTCTCTCTCTCTCTCTCTCTCTCTCTCTCTCTCTCTCTCTCTCTCTCTCTCTCTCTCAAAGTGTATCTTTCTCCTACTTTCTCTATCTCTGTTTCTCTGTATCAATCTGTCTTTCCAACTGTTTTGCTCTCCATCTATCTCCATCTCCCTCGCTCTCTATCCCATCTCCCTCAGCAGAGGCTGGCATGTGGGCGGCGTCCCCGCGGTGAGTCTTAGGTGATTTTTTTACCCTTGAGGAATATAGGTGTAGATTATGATGATCATGATGATTATGATGATGGTGGCGAGAGTGACAAAGACTCTCTCAGGGTTCCTTAGCGAGTAGAAGAGGAGGAAGAGTGTATGATTATGGATTTTCTGTGTAGCGATAAGAGTGATGAGAGATAACAGGGGGACAAGTGCATGTATTGCGATGATAATGTAAGGCCTGTCCCATAAAGATGAGGAGGGGGAGGGGGAGGGGAGGGGCGCTGACAGGCCTTGGACGGGGTCCTCGTCATAAAACGGATTCATAATGTTGTGAATTTTTCGCCTGGCGATGAGCGATGGCAAAAGAGACTGGCCTTACGTATACATGTACCGTATATATATGTATAAAAAGATATCGTAATTTAAAATGATCATTCAGATGATGTTGATGTGTAACGGACGAAATTGTGCAAGTGTTGTGGCCGTTTTTTTTAGAATAAGATATTTCGAAGGGAAACCGATGTATCATTAAAAAAATGTCGCTTCGTTTGCGGAATGTAAAATGTTGAAGACTTATTACCGGGAGTTTTCTGCAAATCAAATGCTCTGATTTCCATTGCTAAATAATCACAGTAATTAACGAAAATGTTAACATGTAAGACTCACTTGATTTTCCAACCAACAGAGGCACGAGGAATGAAATTTCAGCGGAAACGAAAGCCGAGGCGGGAACAAAGATGGCCGCGCGCTCGTATCCCCCGCGCGCTCGTTCCCGCTAAATATTTCTAACTAATGATTACTTACATACTCATTATTTGTGGCTCTCAAACTTACTAAAGTCGCATGGTAATTTGCTAATTATGCAGGATCATTATTGTGATTTTTTTTTACTTGTGCCAGTGGACGGCGTGACGTTAATTTTTACGTTTTGAGTCCGTGAATTTGAATTAATGTTTCGACAGTGAAAAATTAACATGGTCACATTCTGATCTCATGTACATTTCTCTCTCCAAATGCCTCTCTATTTCTCTTTGTCTCTCTCTATATGCAAGTATATAATTGTGTGTATATATACTTATATATATATATATATATATATATATATATATATATATATATATATATATATTTATATATATATATATATATACATGTTTGTATATATATATATATATATATATATATATATATATATATATTTATATATATATATATATATACATGTTTGTATATATATATATATATATATATATATATATATATATATATATATATATATATATATATATATATATATATATATATATATATATATATATATATATATATATATATGTATGTATGTAAGTATATACTCCTTCCCACCTTCCTCACTCAATAAATGTACATACAAACACATCGGCTCAACAGAAGGATGAATTACTGCACATCTACAATTTGCCTTCGTTGTACACTCCCCTTTGCCCCGCCCCTTTCCCTTCCCTTGTTCTAATATATCCCTCATTTCCCCTTCTTCCATCCTCCCCTTTATCCCTTCTCTGCTATCCTGTCTCCTTCTTCCCCACTTCCTCGGTCTCTGTTTTCCTTCCCGCTTCTCTTACCTCTCCTCTTCTATTCTCTCGCTCTTTCGTTCCTTCTCCTGTCCCCATTTCTTCTCTAACTCTTCATCCCTTCCTCCGTCTTCCCTGCTTCCTCTGCTCGTCCCTCTCCCCCTTTCTTCATCCGTCTTCTCGCTCTCTCTCTTTCTCTCTCTTTACCCTGCTCCTCTCCTTATCTCCTCCTCATCTTCCCCAACCCTTTGCTCCCGTCTCGCTCTTCCTCTCCTACTTATCCCCTTCCCCCTGTTCTCCGCCCTCCTCCTCCTCTCCTCCTTCTCTCTTTCACACCTCTCCCATCCCCCTGTTCCCCGTCCCCCTCCTCCTCTCCCCTATCTCTCCTCCTCTACATCTCCCCCTTCCCCAGGTCCCCGTCCTCTTCCTCCTCTCCTCCTTCCGTCTTTCACATCTCCCCCTTCCCCCTCCTCCTCTCCCCTATCTCTCCTCTACATCTCCCCCTTCCCCAGTTCCCCGCCCTTCTCCTCCTCTCCTCCTTCCCTCTTTCACATCTCCCCCGTCCCCCTCCTCCACATCTCCCCCTTCCCCAGTTCCCCGTCCTTCTCCTCCCCTCCTCCTTCCCTCTTTCACATCTCCCCCGTCCCTCTCCTCCACATCTCCCCCTTCCCCAGTTCCCCGTCCTCCTTCTCCTCTCCCCCCTCTTCCCCGCCCCCCTCCTCCCATTCTCCACCCCATCTTCTCCCCCAATCCCTCTCCTCTTCCCTCACCCCTTACCCTTTCCCCCTCCCTTCTCCCTCCCCACCCCGGGCCTGAACCACGGAATCACTGCCAAAGGATCATTTCGAAACCAAAAAAGTGCGGTCGCTAGTTACATGTTTATGACTAGTCGACCAATTTTTCTCTTTTTCTTTCTATTTTTCTCGTCTGTTTTTCTTCGCTCTTTCTGAAAAGGAAATAATGATGGGTTTTATGTATTTGATTTTATGTAAGAAGGGTTAGATAAGTAAGGAAGATTAGAAAAAAGAGAGTTTTGATATTACGTGGAAAAACAGGAGAGAGGCGACATTTAGTCTCGTGTTGTGTTCCAGACGGGGCCACAAGCCAAACTTTGTGATTTTTGTACGATTTTCTTTAAACATGTGATGATCAGTTTTTATTGTCATTATTATCATTATCGGTATTATTACTGATGAGAGTGTTATTATGGTGTGACTTGGCTCTGCGAGCCTGGTCTGCTCTGTGGTGAATCTGTGTTGCGTGCTTTGTCCTTGCCTTTTGTTTTGCAAATTCACCATGTCTTTTTTTTTCTTTCTTTTTTCTTGCATCTCTTTCTCTTTCTCCTATTTTTTAGTGTTTTTTCCTGAAATTTTCTTTCTCTGTCTTTTGTTTGTTTC
>NC_091563.1:18212621-18215121 GCF_042767895.1 Penaeus vannamei
ATACATACAAGCGCAGACACGTGTCCTCACCATCCCCGCCCTCGCCGCCCTCCGCCACCATCCCACCATGGACATAATACCCGCGTGCCATCATTAGCTGCATCAAATAAAATATGGATGAAACAGAATTTGATATTTAATGACCTACAAAAGGCAAGCGGATAAGGTTTAATCATTATCATTAAAAGATTAAAATAATGATCATAATAATAATAATAATAATGATAAATAAAATCATCGGCAGAATTCTTTTTCCAAGTGTGTGTTTAACTAAAGAGCCGTTTGTGATAAATATGGATAGGAGTAATTTATGAAAGCCGCTGGAAAAATATATTTTTTTGTTTATTGGTAATATTTGCCGATTTTATATCCATAAAATATGTGATGTTGGTTTGCTTCTCTATTTACAACACCCGCCCAGCGCTGACGTCACGCATGGTAATTGGCTGCACCTCTCTATCTCTCTCTGTCTTTTGGTCTCTCTCTCTCTCTCACTCTTTCTCTCTCCAACTTCTCTTTTTCTCTTTCTTCTCTCTTACTGTTTTCTGCTTTCTCCCTCTCCCTCTCTCTCTCTCTCTCTCTCTCTCTCTCTCTCTCTCTCTCTACATATATATATATATATATGTATATATATATATATATGTATATATATATGTATATATATATATATATATATATATATATATATGTGTGTGTGTGTGTGTGTGTGTGTGTGTGTGTGTGTGTGTGTGTGTGTTTACCTTTTTCTTCACTGTCATTTGGTCCCTCATATCTCTACCTTCTTTCTCGCTGTCTTTTGGTCTCTTTCTCTTCTCTTGTTCTCTCTCTTTCTCTCACTAACTTTTATGTTTATATAATAGACAATGCACAATCATAAAAAACAAATTTATAAGTTCATCAGTTAAGTAATTACTGAGGTTTCGAAGGTTTGTAGTGATGTGACATGGAGTAGCTGTGTCTTCTGCACCAAGCGGTTCCACATTTTTGTATATTTTGGAAGCAAGGATCACAAGGTCTCTGTCCTGGCGAAGGGGACGGCGATCGGTCGGTCCCTGGCGTTGGCAGCGCGACCTGTTTAGTTGCCAACGGCTGTCGGAGCGAAGGGATACGTGGAGAGAGCTGCTTGTGCACTTTCTACGTGACATATAGATCCGCCACGTCGCGTCGTTGCTGTAAGGGTTGCAAGCGAGGAGCCGGTTGGTCTGATCGGGGTTTTTGGACGAACCATTTGCTGAGTTCTGTTTAAGAGGCTGAGGTACGACGTGGACAGGAAAACCATGCGTGGGGTCTGCATTCCACGAAAAAGCGGACTATGCCCCGGGCATCCAGGAGGTGAGAAATGCGCCGCACACAGCTGTCTCCACGCGGCTTTTTTGGCAATATTACGAAGGCCATTTGTGAAAGTCAGGGGGTCCATTGACTTCCACATCCAGGATGGCGATGGATGCCTGGAGTGGCAGTGCTCTCACTTCCAGCAGAATGGCGGGAATGAATGGATCAAGGGTGCTTTGACCTCGAGATATAAGCATTGGCTGTGTTTCATCTGGGGCTAAATCGACTTGCCAGCGTCTACCCCATGAGACGATGGTTTGTAGAATTATTTTCAAGTGTGCGATGGTAGCATGGTGATTGCCAGTGAAACAGGGAAATGTAAGGGTGCAGTCATCAAAGCATAGGTTTGTGCCTCTGGGGTAATGCGAAGGTCATTAAAATAGATGTTCCAGGGGAGTGGCCGAGGACATTACTCTGCGGAACGCTGTCGCCTATCGGGTTTCCCTCCGAGGTGCGACCGCTCACCGCTACTCTGAGCGATCTACCTCTCAGGTGCTGTTGCATAAGGCGGAGGAGGTCGCTGCACACTGCCACTCTGTTGAGTTTGGAGGCGAGGCCGAGGTGCCACACCCCTGTCAGATGCCCCTGCAATGTCGAGCGCTATGGCGAAGGGGTTCTTCCCTTGGTCAAGGGCCTTGTGTCCAGCAGTGGTCATGTGCAGCAGTAAGGCAGCTGCTGACCTATTCATTCGTAAGGGGCGGTGAAATTTTGGCTGCTGTGATGGCCTCAAAGATCTTGCCGAGAACTGAAATGAGGGATAGGTCTGTAGTTCTTAGAATCGGTTTTCCTCTGTTGTGATGTCCAGACTCCCAATAGTGAGTATCGGTACATTTCCTGGAGGGCGCTTGGGATCAGGCGCTGTCAACTTGCTTGAGGCTGCAAGCACCTCGGCTTCATCTTTGCTCTCTCTCTTTCTCTTTTCCTCACCAATTCTTCGTGAAGTCTCTTCACCACAGCAACCATAGTCAGTGATTAGTCGTAATTCAACCAATCACCACCCAATACCTCCTCGCCTAAAAAATAAATGTACTTTATGAGCGTCATTTTAGATATTGCCCTCGCTACACCCGCCCACACCCTACGTATGGGTACCCTTCTTCCACATTCAGAGCACACGCCACTCAGTGATGAACACACACTACTGACTCTGTAATACAAAATTTCTCGC
>NC_091563.1:18230121-18242621 GCF_042767895.1 Penaeus vannamei
CTTTCTCTTTCTTTGTTTTTTTCTCTCTCTTTCTCTACTCTCTCTCTCCCTGTTTCTCTGTTTCTCTGTCTCTGTCTCTCTCTCACTCATTCACTCCCTCCCCCCCCCCCCCTCTCTCTCTCTCTCTTTCTCTCTCTTTTGCCTCCGTCTACCTAAACGTTGATCGATATTCCTATCTCTCTCTTCCTTTTATCCTTCTGTTGTTTACTCTATTTCTCCTTACTCTAAATCCACCTTTATTCTGCCTTACCCCCCCCCCCTCTCTCTCTATTTTGCATCCCCTTTACCTAAATATTGATCGATCTTCTAATATCTCTCTCCTCCTTTCATCGTTCTGTATCTTACTCCATTTCTCCTTGCTCTAAATCCATCTTTATTCTCTCTCTCTCTCTCTTCCCCTCATCTTTTTTTCCTTCCTCTCACTTCCCCTAATCCTCCTCATTTCCCTATCTCTCCCCATCTCCTCTTCTGCCTCTCTCTCCCTTCGTGTTATGCCCCCAGCCTCCCTCCTTTCCCTCCTCCCTCTCCCCCAGTCTCCCCTTCTACCTCTCTCTCCCTCCTCGTTTAGCACTTCTTCTCCCTTCCTCTCCTTCCCTCCTTTCCCCTCCGTCCCTCCCTCCCTCCCTCCCTCCCCCTCCTCCCCTCCCAACCCATCTCAATATACATCCGCCATCATCACTCCCTCCTTTACCTCCCTCCTACTCCCCCCCCCTGGCTTCTCTCGCCGCCAGCACGGATATGCAAATCAGTTCCCAAAAGCCAAAGTGTCTCTTGTATTACAGTTCCCGCCATCTCTATTCTCCACATTACCCTATTTATCAGCGCCATTAGCATCGTCTTCAACTGTCAGCCGCGTCACCATCCAAGCGACCATCACCACAGCCAACACCACCATCAGCCACCGGCCCTGTCACCATCCTCCCCCGGGGGCGGGAGTGACAGAGTTCCGAGCGTGGTTTACAGGGAGGATATCAAGAGGAGCATTGAGCAGGAGGGCCGGCCTGCGGGAGCGCCGTCGCTTGTTGCCGCGGAGGCCGACGGCGGCGGCGGCGGCGGCGGCGGCAGGTGGGGGGGGGGTGCTTTAAGGGCGGGTCTGCGCGGCTCGGCTTCTCTTGTGTCACTGGCTCTGTCTGTGTCTCTGTTTGTCTTTTTGTGTACACGAAAACACACACACACACAAACACACAAACACACACACACACAAACACACACACACACACACACACACACACACACACACACACACGCACACACACACACACACACACACACACACGCACACACACATACACACACACACACACAAACGTACACACACAGTGCAGTACAGCGCTTACAGGTTGTTAAATGCGAAGATCGAGCAAGGGCTGGTCTGCTCTACAAGCCTACTAACCATGGGTTCTGTCAGGATCACAAAGGAAGAAATAAAGACGGGTTTCAGAGACGGTACAGGAAGGGCAATTTAAGCCACACCTTGGGCACCGCGGAAGGAATATTGCTAATTTGGCTAATGGGAACAAGGACATAGCCATAGTGAGTAACGAAGAAAAAGTCGTAGAACGAGACAACGAGGACAATAAATTGATTGTCGATATTCTCAAGGTCATAAATCCCGGATTGTCGGAGCAGAATGCCATAGCTCACAGGAGGTTGGGATTATTCAAAAAGGGAGAGAAAAGCCCTTTTAAAATGACATTTATGAATAAGCAAATGGTAACTGCTTTAATAAGGAAAGCTAAAATACTGGCCACCCACGAAGAATATAAGAAAACTGGAGAGGAGAAAAAATGACAGAGAAATGCTGTAGGAAAAATAGAAGAGGATAAAGAACAAAAACGAACAAAGGACTGAATAAGAAGGAAAAACATGTTCATTTGGACGGTGAGAGGTCTCCACGCAAAAGAATTCTACTATCGGAACCAAATTGTAGAGGCAGACGAACATTAGCCTTACAGCCAAAAGGAAATCTGAAAGATATAGAAATAATCTATATAAATGGTTTGTCTTCGAAGTTTCTAGAACTAGATTCAGAAACTGAAATTTATAAACCAGATTCAATATATATCACAGAATCCAAACTGGATCCCTCCATAGACTATGTAACATTAGGACTCACACAGACTATAATGTTTGGAGAAAAGATAAAGCAGATGGAAATGGAGAGGTAGGTAGTAATATTTACAAGGAAAGGAATTATAAAGTTGAAGCAAGACCCTATAGTGGAACAAGACAATTCAGGTAGAAACAAATGGGGTAAACAGAATAATAACCACGGTATACATGCCACCTCATACATCAGAGATCACAAATACAAAAGAAATTCTTTTATCAGGTGATTTTAATAGCACATTCGTGGAATGCTAAATTACTGTAATTCCTAAATAAATATTACCTTTTCCAGAATGTGACAGATCATACCAGGGTAAGAGGGCTAGACTATTTATGCTGGACCTAATATTCACAAAGCATATCGAGGATATTTAAGATATGGAGTACAGCTCTAGGAAAAGGTCACCATGTAGTAATTAAAATAAGGTCTGATACAAAAAAAGGTAAGGAAAGAAAGAGAAAGTACGATTACAATTGCAGTAATTCCAGAAGCCTTAAAGATTTCTTTGTAGGTATGTACTGGGAAACAATCCTGAATGAAGAAACGTTTATATGCAGTATTCAAAAAAGTTCATAAAAAAGTAGGAAATATAGTATGAAGATTCAAAACTAAAGCCAAAAACGGCAAAAAGTATTAAAAAGTATTGCAAAGTTTATAAAAAAAAAGGAAATTTAGTATCAAGATTCAAAACTAAAGCAAAAATTGCCAAAATATAATGACAAATACAAGAAAATGATAGATAACAAGCAGCTCCTTTGGAAAAGGTTCAGAAGACAGATCTCTGGCAGCGTATGAAAAGTATAAATGAGTATACCCAAACCATAAGGGAGACGATATTAGACTATATATATATATATATATATATATATATATATATATATATATATATATATATATATATATATATATATATATATATATATATATATATATATATATATATATATATATATATATATATATATATATATATATATATATATATATATGTATATATATAGATTCATATACGCATATATATGTAAATATAAATATGTATATGCACACACACATGGTAATGGAATGGTGATGACTGTGACCTTGGTGATGGATATAGAATATGGTTATGGCAACATTGATCATGATTTTGTTAATTGGGAAGATGACTTCTTTGCTAATGATAATGACTTTGAGAGCAGTGGAGATTTTGAAAATGATGATGGTTTTGGTTAATGGTGATGACCTTTAGAGCTGATGTGACTTTCATGGCGGTGATGATGAATATGATAATGCCGAGATCTTGAACGATGGCATCAACGTGATGACCTGGATGAGTTGGTGGTGAGGACTCTAGTAGTGATGAGGCGACTCGCGGTGACTCGCCTCGGCGCCGAAAGGGGAGCGTGAGTCACAACCCGGGAGGGCCCTGGATCAAGCATAATTCGCCGTTATCGAGGCACCTCTTTGAGAATTTGCGGAGCTGATTCTGCCAAGGGAAGATCTGGACTTGGCCTGACCTTTGAGGGCGCCCTGTGATCCCATTGCCGCCATTCTCTCCGTCTTTATCTCGCTTCGCTTTATTCGTCCTCCTCCTCCTCATGCTCCTTTTCCTCCTCCACCTCTTCCTCTTCCAAAACCTTCTCTTCCTCCACTTTCTCCCCTCTTCTTCCTCCTCTTCCTCTACTTCCTCCACCTTCTCCTCCTCCTTCTCTCCTTCCTCGTCGCCCTCTCCTGTTCTTCTTTCTCCTCTTCCTTCTTCGCCCTCCTCCTCTTCCTATTCTTTGTCCTCCTCCTCCTATTCCTCGTCCTCCAGGAGGAGGAAAAACCCCTCCTGGTCACCTCCTTACAAGACCTCCTTGTATCTCGATCTCCCTCCTTTTACTTTCTCTATATATCTTACTCTTTGAAATGCACATAAAAGCAAACGAACACACACACACACACACACAAATCCACACACACATACACACACACACACACACACACACACAAATCCACACACACACACTCACACACACACAAATCCACATACACACACACACACTCACACACACAAATCCACACACACATACACACACAACCCTTCCTCGCCATATAAATCGACCCCCACCATGTATATAAGGGACATCACGTCACTGAGGCATTTCAGTGTCTGTAGCACGGTCACAGGGGAAGAGTCAAGCGCCCTTCTATTACGTTATAACCTCTCTACAAAGTCATACAAGGGGCTTCTACGCGAAAATCGATGGCCTCTCTAACGATGGTCCTTGTAGATGAGCTGGAGCATGGGCGTCTGAGTTTATTTAAGCAAACAGGCTAGGAATAGCGTGTCTGATGCAGTTAAGATGAAGAGATGGTTATCAGGTGAAGGGTGCTGTGCGATAGTGCCCTTGAAGACGGCATTATGGTCATGTGTAATATGTCACACACACACACACACACACACACACACACACACACACACACACACACACACACACACACACACACTCTCTCTCTCTCTCTCTCTCTCTCTCACACACACACACACAAACATACACACAAACACACACTTACAAAAACACTCTCACAAACAAACACACGACAAATAAATCGAAAGCCTGCAAACTCACAGACTACGATGAGAATCCAAACATTTCCCTTTCTTTTTTCATCTTCCTTCTCCAAAAAAGGAAGAAAAAACTTATCTCCCACTTTTTCACATTGTTAGCAAATCCACCGCCACGTCGTTCCTAGAAGCACTGACGTATCAGGAATAGTATTAGATCAATAGTTGGGACAATAAGCATCATTCCGAGGGCTTATTGGAGTGATACGTGAAGCCCAGTGCCAGAACTCACTTCCCTTTTGGTACAGAGATGACCTCTTATTGCCTTGTTTTTACCTATTGTCGATTTCCGCATTTGCCTAAGAAGTTGATGATTACATTTCAAAACCGTGTTTGATAAAGATGCAGAAATATGTATAGACACCAAAGAAGTTCAATGGAAGCCAAAACGTGGACTTTTTTTGGTAAGCGAGTGCTTCTTTGTCAAGGTCGGGGATCTGGAGAGAGACAGATTGGTCAAACTGGTCGGAAAAATCCCTTTGACAGGATACGCGTGATGTTTCCAGGGTTCTTTTTGCTCCATTCCTGTTCCGTCAAAACCAGGCCCTGCTTACTATATAGAAGAAATGGGGGTTAATTTTGTTTACTCGTGCCAAAAAGAACACTCGAATCAGTACATCTATAAAGGTAATTTCTGAAGATCTGACGTTCATAGGTAAAGGAACGAAATGGTCTGTGGTGTATTCGATATGAAATATGAAAAGGAGGTATTCATCCAGAAGTTGAAAGACTTGTGAGCCTATCATTAGTATTTAAAAATATACGCTCTCTCTCTCTCTCTCTCACACACACACACACACACACACACATATATATATAGACATAGATATAGATATATAAGTATATATATGCACACACACACACACACACACACACACACACACACACACACACACACACACACACACACACACACACACACACACACACACACACACACACACACAAAACGCTTTATACACGTTCTACACAAATATCTTTTATTCAATGTTATCATGTCGAAAGCTCTCCTGTGACTGGCTTAACCCTCGGTAAACTAGGCAAGCACCATCAGCAGGCGGGGAAGAGGTGCTACAGTCAGCGGATTCCCTGAGACCTTGTTCCAGCTCTATTTTCTTACGTCAACGTCACCCCACTCGTCTACGGTACGAATTCGCTCCAGTATATAGTGTATATGCGCTGTATATACACTGTCGGAATAGCAATAAGAAAATAAAGATATTTAAGAATCGATTTCTTAATTGTTGTTCGTCCTCTCCATGTACTTTCTCTCTTTGTTTTTCTTTTTTCATATTATTGTTGTTATCTTTATTTTTCCTTCTTATAAGACTATGCAATCAACTCTTATTTTGTTCCTTTCACGTCATACTGATACTCGAATAGTCTCCTAATTCACATTCTTTAACGAGTAAGATTTATGACAACAGTTTACAAGACGAACGACCTATAGGCCATATAACAAGCAAGGAGGGAAGGCTGCCGGCGGTGTACTTCGTAAAGTTTGTCAAATAGATCTATCGAAGAAAGTGGGAGGGGCAGACACGCATACTAACAGACAGACAGAAGATAGAGTGGACAGAAAAGAAAGAGCGGTAAGAATCCAGCAAATAGGAGAGGGAGAGGGAGAAGGGGAGAGAGAGAGAGAGAGAGAGAGAGAGAGAGAGAGAGAGAGAGAGAGAGAGAGAGAGAGAGAGAGAGAGAGAGAGAGAGAGAGAGAGAGAGAGAAAGGTGGAGGGAGGAGAGAAACGGACAGACAAAGATAAAGAAAGGAGGAGAAAACAGAAGTGAGGGAGAGAGAGAAGACAATAAATAAAGAAAGAATAATCGACATAGAGAGAGACACACACACACAAACACACAAAATAAGAACGAGAAGAATAAAATAAGATGCACTGGGGAAGCAGAAGAGGCGAGGGGAAAGAAATGGGAAATGGGACGGAAAGAATTGGGGACGTAGAAAGGGGGAAGGCAGAGACGTAAATAGAAATTGATAAGAATCACCGAGAATTTTTGGCAGGCACGACAGCAATAAAACGTTCATTATCATACGCTTGGCTTCCGTGGCATCGTACATTACCCTCCTTATTGTTGTACAGTTCCGTTGTGACTGCGCCCACGGACCACGGGAGATGGGCGTGAGTGGTCTGGCTCGCGTGCTCTCCTTTCTCCTTTCTCTCCTCTGATTTGGTTTCTCTTTCTCTTGGCTTTGTTTTTCTCTTGGCCTTTCGCTGCCTGTCTGTTTGTTTGTTTGTCTGTCTGTCTGTCTGTCTGTCTGTCTGTCTGTCTGTCTGTCTGTCTGTCTGTCTGTCTGTCTGTCTGTCTGTCTGTCTGTCTGTCTGTCTGTCTGTCTCTCTCTCTCTCTCTCTCTCTCTCTCTCTCTCTCTCTCTCTCTCTCTCTCTCTCTCTCTCTCTCTCTCTCTCTCTCTCTCTCTCTCTCTTTCTCTCTCTCTCTCTCTCTCTCTCTCTCTCTCTCTCTCTCTCTCTCTCTCTCTCTCTCTCTCTCTCTTCCTCTGTTTATCTCTCTCTTCCTCTGTTTATCTCTCTATTTATCTGTCTGTCTGTCTCTATATGATGAAAATAAAAGAATAGATATTTTCATAGCACAAAAGATGCAAAAGTTTCGACTTCATCTTCATCATAAATACGTGAATGTGTTTCTGATGACGATGACGCCGAAGGCAGTCAAATGCATCCCTTTCGGTAAGTTATCCATTTTCGTTATACAAAATAAGGATGACACTAATGATAATGATAAGGGTGATAAAACTGATAATAATGACGTCGATGACAATAACAGTAATGGTAATAATAACAGAAGCAATAACAATAATGATTATGATGATAATCATCATCATTATAACAACAACGACATAATAGTAATAACGCTGATAAAAGTAATAGTAATACTACTAATAATGATGCTAGTAATAATAGTAATAATGATGATAATGACAATGACAACAATAGTTATGATAATAATGATAATAACGATGATGATGACCATGAAAATAATAACAATAATGATAATGATAATGTCAGTAATGGTAATTGTAATAAAGATAATAATAAAGATGTTAGCAATAATGATTATGAAAATCATAATAATGCTAATAATGATAATAGTAATTATGATAATGATAATAATGATAATGATAATGACAGTAATAACTATAATGACAATAACAGTAATAGTTTTTATCATCATAATAATGATAATAACAATAAGAATGATAATGATGATAATGATTATAGCAATAATAATAACAATAATAATATTAGCAATGATGAAAGTAATAATAACAATAATGATAATGATAATAATAGTGATAATAATAATAGTAATAATAATAGTGATAATAATTATAATGATAATAGTGATAATAATAATGATAATAATAGTGATAATAGTAATAGTAATAATAATAATAATAATAATAATAATAATAATAATAATAATGATAATGATGATGGTGATAACAGTGATAATAATAATAACAATGATAATAATGATAATGATAATAACAAAAATAATAATAATAATGATGATGATGAAGATGATAACAACAACAACAATAATAAAGATAATAATGATAATGATAATAATAATAATGATAATGATGACATTGATAGTAACAACAATGATGATACCAAAAGAGAACCAAGACCAAACAGACCTTTAAAAACGAGTCATTTCACTAAAACCACCCAGTTTATGGCAAAGAATCAGCTGGGTGTCATGCGCTGTTGTCCTCGCCCGTAGCTCGCCGATATCCTATTGCATGTCGCCGTCAGCCCCTGCACTCAAATGGCTGACAGTTACGACCTTGCCTCTATTTTCTGACAGCTGTTATCTGCTCTCCCAGCTTTGTTTAGGCATCCAATTAACCTTGGGACTGGGCTGTTTGGGTCGTTGTAAAGGGGCTGGAAGGGTGACGGAGCTGGGGTCGTGGGTGTGACGGTGTTATGTGTGCGTGCGTGCGTGCGTGCGTGCGTGCGTGTGTGTGTGTGTGTGTGTGTGTGTGTGTGTGTGTGTGTGTGTGTGTGTGTGTGTGTGTGTGTGTGTGTGTGTTTTGTCTCTTTCTCAGTCTGTCTGACTGTCTGTCGGAGGAATATTCGGGCAATCAATAAGAACATTTTAGCCACGAAATCACGGGAGACATATGGGCTGCAAGACGCTAAGTGACCTGAGGGCGCCCCCCCAAGCCGTACCCAGGCGCCGCCGGAAGACGCGCCGTTGACCTGACGTGGCCGAGATCCGCTGCCCAAGCGGAACCGAGGAACTCTCCAGGACGCGTCGGAACGGGCAGTTCGCGCTGAGACACGCCACCGTCAACACCCTTGGCTGACCTCTACTTAACGTCCGTGCTATCCGTGCCCTTCTCTCGTGACCCCGCTTACCGCTTGAAGAATAAAGACATAAGAAGCACCACGGCCTTTGTCTACACCCATTTGTGAATCCCTCACACTCTGTCTATTTGTTTTTGTCTGTCTACTGGACGTAATAGATTTCTCAAATCAAATCTCTCTCTCTCTCTCTCATTCACTCACTCACTCACTCTCTCTCTCTCTCTCTCTCTCTTTCATTCACTCACTCACTCACTCACTCACTCACTTACTCACTCACTCACTCACTCACTCACTCACTCACTCACTCACTCACTCACTCACTCACTCTCTCTCTCTCTCTCTCTCTCTCTCACTCTTACTCACTCACTCACTCACTCACTCACTCACTTACTCACTCACTCACTCACTCACTCATTCTCACTTTCTCTCTCTCTTACTCACTCTCTCACTCTTACTCACTCACTCTTAGTCAGTCTCTCTCTCTCTCTCTCTCTCTCTCTCTCTCTCTCTCTCTCTCTCTCTCTCTCTCTCTCTCTCTCTCACTCCTCTCTCACTCTTACTCACTCACTCTCATTCTCTGTCTATCTCTCTCACTCTCTGTCTCTCTCTCTCTCTCTCTCTCTCTCTCTCTCTCTCTCTCTCTCTCTCTCTCTCTCTCTCTCTCTCTCTCTCTCTCTCTCTCTCTCTCTCCTAACCCCCCCCCCTCTCTCGCCCTCTCTCTCTCTTTCTCTTTTTTTTTTTAACTTTATTACAGTTTAATATACTGACATTACTAATTTTGGGTCGTTTTCCTGCTAGAACATTTAGTGATGAAGCTAAAGTTATCCTTAGCATGACCCATGAAATAAAATAGAAATAAAAAACTAGCTAAAATCAAGGTAGTTTATCACACTTAAAAAGTTATCCGAAATCATACTGCAGCCTCCACAGGTGTACTGCTGTTTTGAACTGTTGGAGTGAGGTTGAAAGCTGCAAATCCGTCTCTCGCACCAGCTGATTCCACATTCTGGAGTACTTCGGCAGAAATGTTCGTAAAAAGGTCTGTGTTCTCGCGAAGGGAACGTGAAGTTCGTGACTTCGGCTGTGGCTGTTCCTTGTGTTGTAGGTTGAGGGAACCTCGGGCTGAAGTCGTAGGGTGGCGAGGTGAGGGCTATTCTGCTGGTGGACCTTGTAGAACACACACAACGCCGCCACGTCCCTGCGGTGCTGGAGAGACTGGAAATAGACCGGGCGATCATTTTCCCTCATCTTGAATTCCACAAGGCGGCGGGCTTGGTTCTGTACTCTGTCGAGTAGGGTAAGGAAGGACGCGGGGGAGGACGACCATACCAGAGGGGAATATTCCATCAGGGATCGAACTTGGGAGTTGTACAGCATGCAGCAGCCTCTGCTGTCTAGGAGATGGGAGATTCGACGTACGCATGCCAGTTTACGAGCTGCTCTTTTGGCCACATCTTTTACGTGACTAGTGAATGTCAGCTGATTGTCAAATTGCACTCCTAGGATGTTTATTTCTTTCGTCAGATCGAGTGTTTTCCCATCAACACTAATGGAGGGGGTTAGTGTGCTCTGTCGACGGGAAATAAACATGACCTGGGTTTTATCAGGTGCGAGTGTGACCTGCCATCGTCGGCCCCACGAAGTGATCAGTGATAACTTATTATTAATATGTTCAGCTGTGGCAGCGCGTTCATGCTTTTCACATGTAAATGATAAAGTGCAGTCGTCAGCATATGCATGGGCTTCTGGGATCAGATGTAGAATGTCATTGAAATAGACGTTCCATAAGAGCGGGCCAATGACGCTGCCCTGCGGTACACTTGCACTGATTGGGTGTTCACTTGAAGTGTAGCCATTTACCACTACTTGGAGAGTTCTTCCTCGTAGATAATCTTGAATCATCTTCAGGAGGTCACCATCAATGCCAAAGCTTTTTAGTTTTGAAATAATACCTTCGTGCCATACTCTGTCGAAGGCACCTGCGATATCCAGGGCAACGACATAAGTTTCTTTGCCAGCATCAAGGGATTTGTTCCAGTTGGTGACTAACTGTAGTAGTAGGTCGGATGCTGATCTCTTTGATCTAAAGCCAAACTGCTTGCTACTGAGTAGGTGGTTGCTGTCAAAGAAACTTGTCATTCTGTTCACCAGAATTTTTTCATAGATTTTGCCTATGATCGAGAGGAGTGAGATTGGCCTGTAGTTTTCAGGGAGTGCCTGGCTTTTCTTTTTATGCACTGGCACTACTCTAGCCTGTTTCCAGATAGCTGGCCACTTTTGCTGTTGGAGACAGTTTTGGAATAAGGTGGCCAGAGGAGTTGCAAGCTGGTCAGCACACTTTTTAAGAATGTGGGGACTTACGTTGTCAGGTCCAAAGGCTTTATTAACCTCAGTCTTAAGATGATATTTAACTTCATCAGCACGAATGACCAGTGTGTTAAGTCTCTGATTTGTCATTGATGGAAGCTGAGGAGGCGTGCGGTCAGGTTCACGAATTCGCATCTTCTGAGAGAAGAAGGAGGCAAGTAATTTGGCTTTGTCCTGACTAGATGTTGCTACGTTTCCATCTGGTTTATATAATGGTGGAATGCAGTCTTGGGTCGTGAGGCCCTGTTGTTGTTTGACTAAACTCCACCAGTCTTTGCTGCCGATCGAACGGTTAGTAAGTTTTGTGCTGAGACTTTGTCTCCACTGTTCGATGGCCCATTTCTGAACCTGCTTCATTCTTTTGCAGGCAGCTTTGTGGGTCAGCTTGTTTTCTGTAGATGGATTACGTTTGAAACGAATCCAGGCTCTGCTTTTTTCCTCTGCTGCAAGTCTGCATGTGTGCCCAAACCAGGGCTGATCTCCTGCTTTGACCTTGTATGATTTATGAGGTATAAAGCGTTCTTGCAGATTCTTTAGTGTTTCAGTAAGTTTAAAAGCCTGTGTATTAACATCTCCTGTGAGAATGGAGTCCCATGCAGTGTTTTCCAAGACACTGCGAAAGCTTTGCCAGCAGCCCTTATTCCATGTCCAAATGGTTCTTGTCAGTGCCTCCTCACGAGTGGCCTTCAGGTTAATCCTGCTGAATATGGCATAATGATCTGAGGAGCCCACTGCTCCTATGCTACGGCAGCTAACTGCTCCTTCGGGAAGGTCGGAGATGACTGGGTCCAATGAGGAGCCTGAGATGTGAGTGGGGAAATCAACATGGTTGTTTAGCCCATGTATTGTTAGCAGATCCTCAAAGGATCTTGCAACAAGATGCTGGTTCAAATCTCCTACAATTAGGATGTTTTTGCAGGTATGGTGGTGTAGAATTCCATCAAGGTTGTTCAGTAGGAACTCGATGGGTTCTCCTCCTTGCCACTGGGGCCTATAGCAAACACAGAGCAAGACGGTTTCCTGGGTGGTAAGCCAGAACCTGAAAAACATGAGCTCCAGATGATCTGGCATGTCGATTTCCAGGAGCTG
>NC_091563.1:18247621-18250121 GCF_042767895.1 Penaeus vannamei
GCTCCTTCGTCGCTCGCCCAATAATGAGGGAGGGAGGAAGGGAGGCAGGGAGGGAGGGAGGAAGGGAGACAGGGAGACAGGGAGGAAGGGAGGGAGGGAGGGAGGGAGGAAGAAAGGGAGGAAGGGAGGGACGGAAGGAGGGAGGGAGGGAGGAAGGAAGGGAGGCAGGGAGGGAGGCAAGGAGGGAGGGAGGGAGGAAGGAAAGGAGGGAGAGAGGGAGGGAAGGAGGGAGTAAGGGTTGGAGGGAGGGAGAGAGAGAAAGAGGGAGGAAAGGAGGGAGGGGGAGAGGGTAGTAGGGAGAGAGAGAAGGAAGTAAAGAGAGAGAGGGAGCAAGAGAAGGAGAAATGGGGGGAGGGGGGGTTGGGAGGGAAAATTAAATCGAAATAGCAGTTGTAAATAATTAATTGGGGTCCGTTTTTTGCATGAACAGTTATTTATAATAAAATTCATATCACACAGAAAAAGACAACCATGCTAGGTATTACAAAATGTAGTATATCAACATAAATAAATCAAACACTCCAGATTATATTAAGATTTCAATCAAATCAGATTACAATTGTTATCTTATCTTATCAAAACAGTCTTAGAGTTACTTAAAATATACCCAGAGTAAAGAATACAAACATGAAATACGACGTAAATTTACAATAAGCCATTAACAATACAGCTCGTCAACTCCACTCAATGAACAATACAGCTCGTACAGAAATACAGAAGACAAACAAGATTACAACCATTCACAAGTACAACATTCGCAGCAAAGGGATCCCCTGTAACAACAAGGCATTCACAGGGTATTCAGACTTGTTGAATAGGAACTTTACACAACATTTTAAAGAGGGTTTTGCCTTTATATCAGCTGGCCATTGGCTGTGAACAAGAGCTCTGCGGTATCCTGTAGTATATCGCCTTGTGACTGGAAGGCGAAGACCAAAGGTTGGCGAGGTATAAAGTTGTCTTGCCGACAGGGAGGGTTATATGGGATATGGGAAGAAAAACATGTAGAAGAGGAAGAGGAAGGAGATGAAAGGGAGGGAGAAGAAGAAGAGGTAAGGGGAAGAACAAGAAAATGATGATGATGATGATTAAGAAAAAAAGAAGACGAAAAAGAAAAGGACGAGGAAAAAAGAGATAATGATGAGGATGAAGAAAAAAGATGATGATAAGGATGAAGATGATGCTGATGGTGAAGAAAAAAGATAATGAGGATGATGAATAAGAAATAGAAGATGATGAAGAAGAATTTAAAAATTGTGAGATGCTCAGAAAGTTCATGCATTTAATGACGAAGACATCATAAGTTAGCATGTTGATGTCAGTAAAATTCGTGATCAATTTTTCTTCAAAAGAGTTATTTGTCAGGCCACGAATTCCTGAAATATTTACAATCGAGGTTATTCTCTTTCGAATTATTAGTTAAGTGAAGTTTCGCTTGTCACTGAAACAGGTCAGATTTAGATAAACTTGAGTATAATAGAATGATAACATAGTGCTTTTGTCTAAATGGTTTTGAGGAAGAGAGGGAGGGAAGGGGAGAGAGAGAGAGAGAGAGAGAGAGGGAGGGAGGGAGGGAGGGAGGGAGGAGGGAGGGAGAGAGAGAGAGAGAGAGAGAGAGAGAGAGAGAGAGAGAGAGAGAGAGAGAGAGAGAGAGAGAGAGAGAGAGAGAGATACAGGTAGATAGCGAACGACAGACAGACAGACGAACAAATAGAGAGAAACAGACAGACAAGCAGATACAGTCAGAAAAAAAATCACCAGACCCTTAACCCAGCCATTCAACACCAAACGACAATCGGCAGACAACAGTCAATAAAAAGAAAAAAAAGGGAAGAATGACACAGAGGAGAATAGGTAGGTGAATAAAGGAGGGAAGAATGACACAGAGAGAATGGGTAGACAGCTAAACGAGGGAAAAATGGCCACTCAAGACGGGCTATGGAAATCCAATGAAGAATCCCCGGGAACAGCGAGTAACGGAGAGAGAAGAGGGTTACACACGGGGGAGATGGTCCACTGTGCTGTAGGGTTATTTTGCGTCTACTGGAGGTCGGGGAGCCTCTTCTGCGGGAGGAGGAACTGTTGGGGAACTGAGGGAGGAAAAAGTTGGGGAGGTGGGGAGGAAAAGGAAATAAAAGGAAGATAAACGGAGAGAGAGAGAGAGAGAGAGAGAGAGAGAGAGAGGGAGAGGGAGAGGAGAGAGGAGAGGGAGAGGGAGAGAGAGAGAGAGAGAGAGAGAGAGAGAGAGAGAGAGAGAGAGAGAGAGAGAGAGAGAGAGAGAGAGAGAGAGAGAAGGGGGAGAGAGAGAGAGAGAGAGAAGAAATGATTGGGAGAGAAGGAAAAGGGAATGAGGGGAAAAGAAGGTAGGAAAATGAAATAAGAAGAGAGAGAGAATAGATGGTTGGTGGAAGGAAAAAGAAGATAAAAGAGAAAGAGAGAAGAAATGATTGGGGGAGAAGGAAAGGGGAATGAGGGGAGGAGAGAAAGGATGTGAAAAGAA
>NC_091563.1:18257621-18260121 GCF_042767895.1 Penaeus vannamei
ATAATAGTGAGAGACTCAAGTTTCATCCTGCATAATTAGTCTATCAAAAAAGGTCTCCTGGTTTTCTTGGCACATGGCTACAAAAGCCTTGGAACAATGGATTCATCCTGCATCTGGAAAGGTGCGAGTAGCCTGGGAACCCATCGAGCAAACAACTTTTGCATGTGCAGGTAGTCATGAATGATTTTATCCACAGACCCATCTCTAATCTTGGCATCTTGGGCTAGCTGATGAACAGTAATACAACGATTTTCCAAAATGGCAATCTCTACGTAATGGATGGTGTCCTCATCAATGGCAGGCTGGAGTCGCCCTGTGATAGGACCCGTTTCCACAGATCTCCGACCACACCTGAACTAGCGATGCCAATGTTTAGCAGCGCCATATGAAGGTCTCTTGTCATATGAAGGTCATTCAGATATAAAAACCTGATTACTGCTCGATGATCCACAGGTTCCTTTTTCACACCTTACTACACCTTCACCGCTCCAACAGAAAATAGGTTAAGAGATGAGGTCTGGAAATCAAGACATGACCTATAATGTGTACCTTTATGCAAGTGAAATTTCAGCTTCCTATGATAAGCGGAAATGGGTCAGGGGAAATCTCTAGTGAGCGCCCCTCCTAGGTAACATAAGTAGATGCTTTACAGAATGAAAGAGAAACCGAGAAAGATAAACAGATCAAGAGAGAGAAAAAAAAAAGTAAGAAGCAGTTTTCGAGACCGAGAGACCAAGAAAGAGACCGAAACCGAGACAGGGACCGAGAGGCGACCCCCCCCCCCTCCCCCGAGAGACCAGCCAACGACTTCCGACGATCAACCGCCGAGGACATTTCCCCGAAACGAAGGAGGCGAGGATCCCCAGCGGCGCCTCCAGCAGGTAATGGCTCGTGGAGGAGAGCCGGGTCGCGACTTCGGGGCCTCGGCTGATTCTCAGGCGCTGAGGCTCCGGAGGGGGGGGGTGTAAGGGTAGGCGGCTGGGAGGGTTGGCGAAGGGTGGGCGGAAGGAAGGAAGATTAGGCGGGTGAAAGGGCGTGAGGGCGTGTGGGCGGGCAGGCGGAAGGGTGGGCGGGGGAAGAGTTTTACGTATCTGATTAGTCTGATTATCCTCACGAGTATTGTTCATGATCTTTTTATTATTATCATTATTGTGATTACTATCAATACACCCACTATTATAACTGATATCATTATTGTCATCATTATCGGTATCATTATCATTGGTACAATTATTATCTTTTTAGCATTACTATTATTCTTATTCTTATTGCTACTGTCATTGTTATTCTTATTACAGCTATTATCATCTTTATTATTATTAGTATAAGTATAATTCACTTTTGTAACACAATTATTACTATTAAAATCATCATCACTAGCATTAATAACAACATTATCCTCGTGGTTATTATTATGGTATCTTATCATCGTTATCGCTGTAATTCTTATCAACATTTAGTTCTCATGATAACCATTATCATTAATATTGTTAATACATTCACTATTATTCCTTTAATTAACATCATAATTACCATCATAATTAACACCATCATCGTTTTCACAATCACACGGAAAAGTGAAGAAAATGCTGATGTGAAGACGCTGCGCCTCCCGCCCCTCTTTTGTCTTCGAAAGCGCAACCGCCATCTTAGAGGGGGTGAAGGTGGGGGAGCTGGAGGGGGTAGGGACGGGGGTAGGGGGATTGAAAGTGGCATGGGTGGGGATGGGGGAGCTGGATAGGGTAGGGATGGGGGTGGGGGGATTGAAAGTTGTAGGGGTGGGGGTGGGTGGAGATGGATGGGGAAGGGGTGGAGGTAGAGGGATTGATAGTGATAGGGGTGAGGGTGGGGGGAGATAGAGGGGGGTAGGGGTGGGAAATAGAATGGTTTGCGAGGGGGTCGGGAGGGGGGGGATTTGTGTGGCGAAGGGGAGGGGAGTGGGATGGGGGGTGGAGGAGGAGGAGGATCTGATCGAAGGGGGGGGGGGGCGATGAAAAATAAAAGCCACGTTAACAGGCGACGTGGAATAACTCCCGGAATCAAGAAGGGAAACACAAGCTGGTGGGGGAGGGAGGGGGAGGAGGGCGGGGGGGGGGGCATAAGGAATGGGGATATGGATTGATTGCTCACGGTGGATGGGGGAGGGAGGGGGTTAGCTGGCAAGGGGGAAAGGGGAGGGAGAGAGGGAAGGTGGGGGAGGGGAACGGGAAGGGGAAAGAAGGGGGGGGGGGCTGGGTACAGAGGAGGTGGAGGGAGAGGGGGCTCAGGGGTTGATAAAAGGGGGAGAGGAAGGGAGGAGTTGAGGGTTAAATAGCTAAGGAGAAGGGAATGAAAGAGGGCTGAGAGAGAGAGAGAGAGAGAGAGAGAGAGAGAGAGGAGAGAGAGAGAGAGAGAGAGAGAGAGAGAGAGAGAGAGAGAGAGAGAGAGGGGGAGAGAGAGAGAGAGAGAGAGAGAGAGAGAGAGAGAGAGAGAGAGAGAGAGAGAAAGAGAAAGAGAGAGA
>NC_091563.1:18267621-18270121 GCF_042767895.1 Penaeus vannamei
TCTTAAATCATCATGTATCCCTTTCTATCTCTCTCTCTTTGTTTTCATTATCTTTCCAGTTATCTCTCTATCAGTCCATTGTTACATCTCATGACAAGGAGCCATGCAGACAAAACCATGCTTCTCAGTCTACTGAGAGAGAGAGAGAGATCGGTCACCGAACAAGGAAGAGAAAGAGAGACAGCAGGAACTCGTGATGACTTCATTGGATCTAATTCTCTCGTGGTCATAGAGCCAAGACCGCAGACGAGCAATGGGTTGGTGTTTTAGCTGAAAGGGGGTTTGCTGCAGGAGAAGGGAGTGAAAAATTATTTTTTTTTTCATAAAAATTTGCCTGAACTGAACCATTGCACGCCCCGTGGACCACATTGGCCTTACACACATGATGGGTTCCTGGGCAAACCAAACAATATCATTGTTTTGGATGAAAAATATAAATCATTTTGTTATTCTGTAATCGGAGCTTTGAACTGTAAAGTCATATGCATTACAATGGCTTAATATATATGGGTAAAAGGAAGGGATGATATGTAAATATATATATATATATATATATATATATATATATATATATAAATATATAAATATATATATATATATATGGTAATTTTCTATATTACCTTCGCCTCGCCGATATCGACGATTTTGGTATCGTTGGATTCCTCTCACTCTGCACATTCCAAATATGTAGGTTTTATTGTGCGGAAACCCCCCATTAGCAAGAAACTTGGCCCTGATTGCAAGGGAGGGCATGGAAGGTTCTAGAGAAAATCTAGGGTAAATAACACTAATAATATAACCCACAGTGAAAATAACCATGGTTATTCATATGACTTTCCATTGCAGGGGGGTGTGCCCCCTGCGACCCCCCCTGGGGGGGCTGCCGCCCCCTAACCCCTGCCGAGGAAACAAAACCTCCACCACGTATTCCAGGCAGGCTAGAGCATTACACAATTCTCGTCGATCACGGAGCGGCGGACGTATTACATTTACCTCGTAACATTCCCACTGAATCAGCATACTAACCTTGACATAGCAGCATTGTATACACACGATTGTAGTATAATTAGGATGAACAGAGTATACCATGAACAGAAGAGCGCCCTCGTCGGCGGGTTTTGCGCCTCTCTCGATGTTACGCCGATGGCCTCAAGGTCGAGTTTCCCGTCCCCTGGAACCACGATTTTCGAAATCCTAACCGAAATAACCGTCGCATTCAGTACTTCGCCATGGCCGCCGCGATGACAGTGTGTGAAGGGTGCTCCTACTGCGAGATAGATTTTCTGCGCGAGGTAGCAACAAGCCAGGATGAGATGCTTGAAATGTGCTTCCGCCACGGCCTCCTCCGTCGGGAGAGAGCCTGCGGCAGGTGCGGCCAGCCAGAACGCCTGGACATGAAGCAGAAAAGGTTCAGGTGTGATAGGTCCGTGGCGGTCAGGAAGCAGAAGAGGCGGAGGTGTGCCTGGTCCGCTTCGATGTTCGTGGGCTCTTTCTTTGAGCATTCCCGCCTCGATGTTGAGACCCTGCTGATCTTCGTGATCTTCTTCGTCCGGGAGAGATTCACGTTCCGGCTCATGCGGCACGAGCTGGGAGTTTCTGCCGGGAGGTGATGATTCACTTGGCTTTTGATCGGGGGCCAAGGAAAGATCGTCGAGATAGACGAGAGCAAGTTCGGGCGCCGCAAGTACAACGTGGGCCGAGTGATTGACAGGCAGTGGGTCTTCGGCGGTATCTGCAGGGAGACGCGCGATCTTTTCCTCGTCCCGGTGGAGGATCGGACCAGCGACACTCTCCTTGCAGTTATTAAGGAACGGATCGCCCCGGGGTCGATCATAATCTCCAATTGCTGGAAGGCCTACAACTGCCTCTCTGACGAGGGGTTTGAGCACCTGTGGAGGGAGGCCAAAAGGAAAGTACCACTCTGTGGCAGCAGGAAGAAGCACTTCGCAGGGTACCAGGCTCGGTGCATGTTCCTCATGCACTACCAGGACCTGAAGGTGAGGTTGCACCACTTCCTGTGTGCTGCAGCGTCGCTGTATCCTCCGGCCTAGGACCTCCCGTCGAACGCACCCCACCTCCTTCAATTTCAGTGTGAAGAGAGCACCCTCTCTACTATCGGCGGCATTTATCAATCAGGTTAGTACCTTAAAAATCCTAGGTTATTGTAGTTTATCGGCTCCGCGTCTAGTTTGTGTGCGCTCTATCCTGCCGTGAATACATGGTGGAGATTTTGTTTCCTCGGCGGGGGTTGGGGGGCGGCAGCTCCCCCAAGGGGGGGGTCGCAGGAGGCACAGCCCCCTGCAATGGAAAGTCATGTGAAGAGCCATAGTTATTTTCACTGTGGGTTATATTATTAGGGTAATTTTCTATATTACGTCCGCCGCTCCGACATCGTCGCCCCCGATATAGGGCCCAAGTTTGCCGCTAACGGGGGGGATTCCGCGCAATAAAACCTACATATTTGGATTGTACAGAGTGAGAGGAATCAAACGATACCAAA
>NC_091563.1:18275121-18277621 GCF_042767895.1 Penaeus vannamei
ACAAGAGCGAGAGGAAGACAAAGAAAAAATATGAATGATCTACGAAAGCTCAGAAGACAAGCCACTGCTGCAGACCTCGTACAACAAACAAGAAATAGAGCGAGATGACGTTCAGTAATTGCTGAGGTTCTTGAGGATATGGCACCGCAGCAAGTAAAAGATTAGAACCATCTCCTGGGGTCTGGAACAGTTCTCATCAGGAAGGTTCAATTATGTTTTTTTTTGTGTGTGTGTGTGTGTGTGTGTGAATGAATGCCACGGAGACTGCATGGGACTGTGATACCAATACGTTGAATCGCGTTTAGAATCCTCGACAACCACTTTTTTTTTTTTTTTTTTTTTATAATGCAGTATTTAGATTTGAATTTGGGGGATACAGTAGCTCTCAGATGGCGATCAACGTTTGTTGTTATCTGCATTTCGCCGTCTGATAACATTTTAAGGCACGATTACATTGCTCTGGCTATACCATAAGTAATGATTTTTCGCGTCTCGACAGCAGCCAATTTTAGGCCCGAGCTATGTCACAGGCCCAGTTACACTGCTGACACTGTCAGCCAACATGAACTTAAACTATCCTCTTCCAATCTCGTCATTATTAATAAGTAGACCTGTGTTCATCACTAAAGTGAACTAATAACATTAGAAATCCTAACGCATGACTATTTCTGATTCATCCTCCATGAGCATCTGCCTCATCACATGGATACCATACAGCATAACGCAACATAACATACCTCAAGGTCCCCGGAATTTTGTCAGATAAGGTCTTTTGTTATCTCCAAGATAAACTTTCCGATAAAACATTTGACTCTTCCTCTAGACTTACAAGTTTCTCGTCCAGTGGTTTTGAGGTACATCGTATCAAAGCGTTCAGATTTTGACACTGTTGAAGCTCCCCCTATTTTATACAGGCTTGGTGGTAGCATTGCACACATCGACTGCCTACATCGATATTAATTTTAGGAGAAATATCTGTTATCATTTTTATTACGATCCGCTGTCCGTTTCCTTCATGCACGTTTTCTGAGTGAGCCTTTTAAAATATATGAATCTCACTGAAAGGGCATCTAGTTCACCTCTTCACCACACTTCTAATCTCTCGAGAGCATGGGCGTTCTCACTCGTGGTTGATTTTGGTTGGCTTCTCTAACAGGGCAGTCGTAGGATGACACCCATGGCTTCAAACGCTGGAGGAACTAACGGCTTGTCCTCAGGATAATTATATATAGGGGAGGAAAGTCAACTTTCGGATCACACTAATTTCGTAATTTCGACAGTTCAAAAAGAGGCTATTAGAGGACCACTTAACAGTTAACTTATAAGTGGTGTTTATTCTTGGTACTGCGGCTTTACCCTCTCAGCTTTTCTGAGTCAAGTTCTCGACTTGCGGACTCTCAACGTCGCTTCCCTTGCATGGTTGGTTGTTGAATCACCTGTTGATACTGCTCTCGCTGTTGCTCCTGATACTACTATTGCTGCTGCAGTTAAAATTACTAGCACTTTCACCGCTATTAGTACTACTGCAGCTCTTGTTGTTGATGTGTTGTTGTTGTTGTTTGTTGTTTGTTGTTGCTGCTGCTGCTGCTACCACTACTCTTACTGTTACTGCCGCTGCTGATACTACTACTACTACAACTTCAACCTTAACTACAACTACTACTACCACCACCACTACTGCATACTTCTACTATCATCATCACTAATACTATTACTACTACAACTGCTGCCGCTGCCAATGCTACTGCCACTACTACTCCTTCTACAATAACAGCAACAACTACAATTCCTCATCAACAGAACGCCAATAACACTTTCTCTTTTTTCTTCCCGAGAAGTTCGCGAGTAAGTGATTCCACGAGCGAAGGAGTCACGTGGTTCGGCCTTCATCTCGCATTACAATACATTCCTTGTTGTTACCTGCCTTCATTGTTTTTGCTTCTTTTTGTAACATTAATATTGTTGCCTGTGTGTTGCTGTTATTTGTTGTTAGTGTTCCCATTTTGTTTATCTTGATTTCATCGTCGGATAAATCGTTATCTTTAATATTATCATCATTATTTGAAATACGAATCTGGTTTTATTTTTATCACAATCTTCGACATCACTTTGATCAGTACCGTATAGTCGTTATTTTGACGGCGAGAGAAAAAATTCCAAGACCGTTAAGTGATCCCGGCGCGAGGGACGGCGCCCTTCGGTGTGATTCAAAGTAACTTTGAGGTGCTGACGAACTGCATGATTATACCTCGCAGATTATCTTGTCAATAGACTTTGTCACAACACCTTTACTGATCCAGACATGTGTAGAAAGAAAAGAAAACACGACCTTATCAACCGTTCGAACTAAAACCTCCAACGACACGGAGCTCCCTCGGTCAGCCCGCCATTGTTGCCACTTCCTCTTTTTATTATCATGGTGCTACATCCGGGTCCTCTTGATAGCTCCGCGGGCGTCGTGACCTCCCCCGCGTGTGCAGTGTTGGATGATGGATTATCC
>NC_091563.1:18285121-18287621 GCF_042767895.1 Penaeus vannamei
CTCCTCCTCCCCCCTTCCTCCCTCTCCCACCCCCTCCCTCTCCCTCTCGTTCAATTTCTCAAGCGCTGCCAGTGAACCGTGTTCTTTATTATGTTAAAAAAATAATCTGATTTTAGCATTTATCAGCCCAGCCAATCGAGCGGGATTCGCTAAGGAATGGCGCTCGTTCGGTTGGCTTCGCGCTTCGCTGCTTCGAACAAGTGAAGTGTGACAGTGCGTGATCTTTGCTTATGGGAGGGGGGTGATCACGTCTTCCGATGGGCGTGCTTTGACATCGCCGTGGACATCTTGTGGGCGCGGTGTGGGCCTTTGACTTCCGACGGCTTGAGAGACTTCAAGGTTGGCGTTTCGGGTGATTAAGACGGGGATGTGGTTTGTGTTTTACCTTCGCTTCGTCCCGGGCGGTTCGGTCGGTCGAAGCCGGTCGCTGGGTAACCTTGGCTCGTCGCTATTCTTTGTTTGTTTGTTTATTTAGCTATTGATTCGAATTCCTCTTTCTCTATCTCTGTACCTATCTCTCCCTCTCCCTTCTTTTCTTTCCATCTCCATATTCCACCCTCTCCTTCCCTCTCCCTCCCTTCCTCCCCCCATCCCTCTCCCTCCCTTTCTCCCCCCCTCCCTCCTCTCCCCCATCCCTCTCCCTCCATTCCTCCCCCATCCTTCTCCCTCCCTTCATTTTTCCTTCCCTTTCCCTCCTTATCCCTCCCTTCCTTCATTTTCCCCTCCCTTTCTCTCCCTCCCTTTCTCTCCTTCCCTCTCCCTCCCTCCTTCAGGCTCCGTGACTTCCGCCGCGCCCTTCGAGACGACCGAACTTTCCAGAACAGTTAGGCGAGTTCGATGTCGGTGCTGAATGTGTAGCGGTTTCCTGTCACGAACTTTTCTGTAATTTCGAACTCGTTGAAAGTGGAATATGGAATGAGCGGAGGGAGGGAGAGAGAGGGGAGGGAGGGAGGGAGAGGGAGAAAGAGAGATTGAGGGAGGTAGGGAGAGAGAGAGAGAGAGAGAGAGAGAGAGAGAGAGAGAGAGAGAGAGAGAGAGAGAGAGAGAGGGAGAGAGAGAGGGGGGGGGAGAATAAGAAAAGGAAGGGGGAAAGATGAGAATAAGAAAGAGAAGAGGGGGTAAGAGAAAAAGAGAATAAAAGAAAGATATAGATGCAGAGGCAGAGAGATCAATTGAAACGGTTTCACGTCACTCATTTCTGTCATATCTAAGCCACCGAGATAGACGTCCCGAAGGAGCGAACGGAGAAAGACGGGGAAAAGAGAGAGTAAAAAATGCATTCCAGCAAGCAGACGCAAGCAAGCACGTAGGTGAACAGGTACGCGTGGGTAGGTGAAGGTCTTGTGTAGGTGAACGTGCCTTTGCAAGCAGAGGGAGGGGAGGGGTGGGGGGGTGGGGGGGTTGGGCAAGCTGGGCTGCGGAAGGGGGTGTGAGGATGAACCACAGATGTTGCAGGTCTTTGCCTCATGTTGCAGCTCGCTTGTTGGTTTGTGTGTGTGTGTGTGTGAGAGAGAGAGAGCGAGAGAGAGAGAGAGAGGTAGGGTGGGAGAAAGAGAGAGAGAGAGAGAGAGAGAGAGAGGGAGAGAGAGGTAGGGTGGGAGAAAGAGAGAGAGAGAGAGAGAGTTTGACTTAGTATGTGTGTGGGTGTGCGTATGTCCGTGTAACTGTCTGTGTGTCTATATTTCAGGAAATGTGTCAGCATGTGTGTTTGCAATTCATCATGCGCGTGATGATGTATTTTTATTGTCCTCTATAATATCTACCTCGTTTGTCTGTCTGTCTAGCAACACTGACTTACGCGTGTCCTCGACGGAGAAAGAGGCACAGGCTTAAAATATGCGATTTCTATTTCTCTCTCGCGCTGTCTGTCTCGTCACCTGCCTCTTTTTCACCTCTTTCGCTCTCCGCCTCTCGTACTATCCTCATCTCTTTCTATCTCTTCCTCATTTTCATTCTCGCTCTCTCTCTTTCTCTCATTATCTTATTCTCTCTCTCTCTCTCTCTCTCTCTCTCTCTCTCTCTCTCTCTCTCTCTCTCTCTCTCTCTCTCTCTCTCTCTCTCTCTCTCTCTCTCTCTCCCTCTCATGTTTTCTCATTCTCTCTCTCTCTCTCTCTCTCTCTCTCTCTCTCTCTCTCTCTCTCTCTCTCTCTCTCTCTATATATATATATATATATATATATATATATATATATATCTCCCCCCCCCCCGCCCTCCCCCGGGGCACACCTGGTCCTAATACACTTTCACCCGATGACAGTGAAAGGAAGGGGTTTTCAGTGTACGTTCTGTATGTCAGTACAGTGTCACATTCCTGGTACTAATAAGGGGGTGTGGTGGCAGGTGTTTGTGGATGTTTGTTGTTGTTTTGTTTTGGTAATGGTGGTGGAAGTAGTGGTGTTGTGTGTGCGTGTGTGTGTGTGTGTGTGTGTGTGTGTGTGTGTGTGTGTGTGTGTTTGTGTGTGTGTTTGTGTGTTTGTGTGTGTGTGTGTGTGTGAATGTG
>NC_091563.1:18292045-18294545 GCF_042767895.1 Penaeus vannamei
ATATTATATGTCTATTTGCAATTGCATTTTCCATCATTATAGTGAAACCCAAGATGCACACTACTTAAGAGGAAGAAGACAAAAGCATTTTAACTTACGTAATTTTTTGTTATTTCACACCACATATATAATACTATGATTAAATTACTTCTATGAGTACCCACAAAAGAGGAGTATTAGGCCTCAAAATTAATATAAATGGTATTTACACCCTAATTTCCCCCAAGGGAGTTGATAATATATTCAAAATACACACATACTAAATTTTCAATGTACATCATACTCTTCTGTTGTATTTGAAGTTTGTTACTCAAATTTTCATGATGTGTTTTATCTTTATTTGGGAATGTAACCCATTTTACTATTTCAAATTGTACAAGTTAATGAAACTAGGTAAGATGCATATAAGATTTAAAGGAGGAGGGAAAAATTTAAAGACAAGGGTTTAGTAGAAAGGACTAAGTAAGTTCAGGAGGTCTGAAAATAGGCTATAAAGACATGTAAAGGGTAGGTTATAATAAAAAGAAGACATGTTGAAAAGCATTATCAAAATGCATTTTTATACTGCTTTAATTTATTTGTTTACAAGAATATTCAGTGACAAGTGTGTAAAATCTGAATCAAGTGGGTCACTACACCCACAAATATCTATATAATCCTTAAACTTAAACTAAACCAGCCAAATTTCTACATGGTATCATATATATTTGCAGACAAGAAAATGATCTTATATATGCAACCATTTTAAAATTTCACACATGAAATAAAGAAAGAAAGAGAGAGAGAGAGAGAGAGAGAGAGAGAGAGAGAGAGAGAGAGAGAGAGAGAGAGAGAGAGAGAGAGAGAGAGAGAGAATATATATATATATATATATATATATATATATATATATATATATATATATATATATATATATATATATAAAACAGGTATTCAGTCTATGATGACTATTTTTACTACTGTAACCTATCATCGAAATGTGAAAGAATATTCTTTTCTGATTTAAAAGAATAACAGAGCAGCAAATTGGTTAGTCTTAACACAAATTATTTGTAAAAGTAGCTTCAGAGACAAACTTTCTGTTTTTACAATTCACTTGATGCCCCAATTCTTTAATCAGGAGGATTGAGATGAATGTCTTGCCTGACCCACTTCCGAGAACGAGTATCGAATTCTTATTTAGGGCAGTGTTGAACAGCTCCAGTTGGTATGAACGAGGTTTAAAGTCACTGCCAGTTTCCTCCTGCGAAAAAGGATTGTTAAAGTAAACATATCAATATAATTGTTAGTTAATCAATAATTGGGACTAGTAATGAGGACTATTCACTGCAGTATTCAATCTCTGTTTGCAGCCATTCTGCTTTGTTTTTTTTAACATTAGCCACAAGGTCCATACTTGCCTAAGCCACAACTTTCTTGGTCAACCATAGGCAACCTTTTGAGAAGACAACCTGATGGATGAAACATTCTTAGGAAGTAAAGCCAAGTGTTTTTATAGCCTGGAATGGCAGTCCTGGATTGTGCAAGTAATAGGGACTGTGCTGGTCTCACTGTGCAGTCATTAGCTAGACACGTAGTCATGCCATTTGTACCTTTTGCAGAGGAGACACCAATTCACAGAATAAAGTTATCCTGTCATACAGGACCTTTAAGACATTGTGCCAGCATCTCCTAATACTCTTCTTCAAGGCTCTTGTCACAAGTTCCTGGTCTAACAACCGATAGTTATGAACTAAATGCATCAAGAATTGAAACTAGCGTCTCAAAAGGGTCAAATAAGGCGCAACATCATCAATGATCTTGAGAGTGTCTAATGTTTTTCTATTTTGCCTCTAAGTAATAGTTTTCATTAACTAATACAGCCAAAAAGCAAAAACACAGTCCTGCCACATTCCTGATTTCACAGGAAAAGCTAGAAATGCCCCAGCCCACACTAGGGCACCTTCATTACCAGTATATAGATTTGCTATTGTTTCAATAATCTAAACTTTTCCATCTCTAATCTCAGTAAGTAGTCTCTGATATATCTTCAAAGGTTGAAGGCACCTTGTCTCCTATGCTTAACATTGTCATGCCTTGAATGTTACAGTCCCAGTGATCCCCTTTCCCATTCCAAAGACGGATGAATACACATGTACAGGTTCAGTGAAAGGGTACCAAATTGTCAAATGGCAGCCAGAATAGTAAGATTATTTTTCCACCAATATTCAGTAACTGAGCAGGGATGACATATATGGCCACTAGTTTAATCATCACCATTCCCTTCAGGAATGGGGTTCCTCACAGTTGCGTCAGTCAGGCACTAGGATCCACCTCAAGTTCATATTGACTGTTGGTGGCTAAACCTGAAACAGCTGTAGTAGTAGGTTGGATAGAGATTATTTGCTAAAAAATGTCCTTGACCAGTTTCAGCAAATTCCTTCAGTTATAAATCTTGTTTGTCTGCAAGAGATTCATATCTAACAGGGATAGATGCAAGTCCTAATCATTAGTCAGTTGG
>NC_091563.1:18332045-18337045 GCF_042767895.1 Penaeus vannamei
GGGAGGGAAATAAGAGAAATGAAATGAGGCAAGGTAAGAAAATGACGAAGGGGGGAGAATAAAATGAGAGAGAGAGGGGGAGGCAGAATGAAACAGACAAAGAAAGAGCTAGAGAGAATGTCAGAGAAAATAAATGTGCAAATACTGACACCTGAAAAAAATAACCGGAATAATTAATAACATTAATTTCCTTGAGAAGCGACATCTGTTGAGACAATTAATATTCATATTTAACATTAGTGCCATCACTGTCCTTGCCATTAAGTTACACAAGATTGCATGTAAATCTTAAGTCTCGCCTTGGCAATAACAGTGTTACTTTATATGATGTGAATTGTTAGATTAGATTAAGTATTCAGTAGATGAAGTTCTATTTATGTTACTAGGTAAAGTTTCAGGGAAAAAAAGATAATTGGAGTACACTGAAGAAAAATCTGTTTATCATGCGGTTTCAGGTAAGCTGAAGTGTATTTCCGTTTAGTGTTCATAATGCTTACATAATAATTTAAGATTAAATCATATCTATTTCTTCATGATTCCACAGCCAAAACAGTGATGCATTTATTCTGAATTCTTACCGTTAAATGGGTATTATTTCGCTTGTTTTTTCCCCCACAAACTCTCCTTTTTATTCTCTTCCAACTTTCCCTCAAGAGATACACTTGTATTGCTATTGCAGCCAAAGGTGTTCCGTATGCAGCACTACACCCCTTAATTCACTTACACCGCAGAGTGGAATGATGCCAAAGCACGACGCATTATGGAGTCGAGTTATTCTGTTCTATCACATTAAACTTTTCCCCAACAACCATAAACATTAACAAGCTCGTCACATCAGGGTTTTAGCGTTCACGTGATCACCGTGTGACAGAAAGACCTTTTAATATGTAATGCTGCATGTCTTCTTTCGTCTACGAAGGCAAACATGGCATATCAGATTGAGCTTAGTTTGGAGAGAGAGAGAGAGAGAGAGAGAGAGAGAGAGAGAGAGAGAGAGAGAGAGAGAGAGAGAGAGAGAGAGAGAGAGAGAGAGAGAGAGAGAGAGACCGAGACCATGCAAGGAGCTTTCCACGACCTCGGGTGGAATTTTCCGTCCCTGGCTCCGGTTGAATGTCATCTGGTATCTAAGGTACTCCAAGGCCTCCTCCCCCCTGGAAGGAATGGAAGGGTGCCTCTGCAAGGGATTAACTGATACCATAGGAAGAGCCGAAGGGGCACTACTGGAAGGACTTTCAGGGTGCCTACATAAAGACTAGAAGGATACCCTAAGGAGAAGCTTCATGGCCCCGCTGGAAAGACTAAAGGGGCACGCTTAAAGGGGCACAAGTGGTACCACTGCAGGGACCGAAGGGGCACTAATGGTAGGGCTGGGAAACCCCATTATCGAACTGTATTTAAGGCATCAGCTAACCTTAACCCAGCCCTGACACCAGCAATTATAGGACCTTCGTAGCGTCCGGTTCAAGATAACGCCAGCGCAGATCCTACCCACTCGGGGCAAGCCGGTCCGCACACGGTTCGCAGGCGCGCCACGTCTCCCCGTTATAATTTGCGTCACTGTGACTTGCGTGCGCCCGTTCGCCTGTGGCTTGGCTTCTTGAAAGGGTGGAAGCTAAGTCGAAAACGTATTTGCTGTCTGCGTTTCTTTGTATTTTTACCTTTACTTTTTCTCGTATTTTCTCTCTTTCTATTTTCTTTTTTTTTCTTTTCCTTCTCATTCTATTTTGAATTTTCTTGTCTTTTTCTTCTTCGTTTTCCCGTTTTTTCTCTTTTCTTTTCTTTTTCATTTTCCTTCTCATTTTATTTTCTATTTTTCTATGTCTTCTCCTTCTTCGTTTTCCCTTTTTTTATATTTTCTTTATCTTTGTTCTCTTTCTTTTCCTTTTTCCTCTTCCATTTCCCTTAACTTTTCTTTTTTGTCATTATTTGTTTTCTTTTCTTTTTTTCTCTTTCTCTTGCTCTCTTTCTTTCTGATTTGTGTTACAAAATCCTAAATACATTCTTTGAAAAAGTATAAGGAAATATTAATATTCACGATCGAATAAGTAAATGAATATGTAAGATTTCCTCTGTTAACGTAAATAAAACAATTAAAAGTCAGTATATTTGTTTTCATATAATTGACTGCTCCGAGCTTCTCTTCATTCTAAAAAAAAAAAAAAAAAAAAAAAAAAAAAATCAATGTGCGACAAAATTCATGGATGGATAATATAGAAAAGATAACATAAGGTGCATATACAACAAGTATGATATATAGCAAGAAGGAAATGTTATAGTCTCCCTTAGATTGTGTTCCAACGCAAAGTGAGAAGCATGTGTTTTTAGGGACTAACTATTTAAAAAGTACAACAGGTTAAAAATAAATGCAGTATATAGTATTGCAGGCCGATCCTTTTGTAAATTTCTTGAATTAAGAATAAGAAAGTGATTTTATGTTAATTCTGTAACAAACACCAATATTGAGCATGTTAATGATGAGGATTGTAATTATGTAAAAGTCATTGCAAACGTAATACGTTTAACAAACCAACTTGTGTCAAGGTTAACATTTCGTAGAATCTGATTGTTATAACTGCAATTTTGCTCCATAAAAATGTTGGTCACACACAACTAATAATCACGATAATACAACATGGAGATACTAAAACATTTTTTCTTTCTTATCTCTCAGTCTCTCTCTCTCTCTCTCCTTCTCCCTCCCCCCCTCTCTCTCTCTTTCGCTCTCTCTCTCTCTCTCCCTCCCCTTCTCCCTCCCCCCCCCTCTCTCTCCCTCCCTCCCTCCCTCCCTCCCTCTCTCTCTCTCTCTCTCTCTCTCTCTCTCTCTCTCTCTCTCTCTCTCTCTCTCTCTCTCTCTCTCTCTTATCTCCCTCGCTTTCTCTTTTTCTCCTCCATTTTCATTTGTATCTCCATCATTCCACTTCTATCCACACCTTCCTTAGATGCACACAAGAGCTGCCAGTGGAAGCCATGGCCAGGACTCCGAGCGCGAGGCACAAGCAGACGCGCTCTCATTTCCTCCGAAGACCGGTTGGAGAGTCGGTTCGTCTGCGCAGGTTCCGAGGCGCGAGAGCAGCTGCCCCGTAAATCGTTTGAGATTTTCTTGATGTGGCGTCTAAAGGTTCGATTTGAGATATTAAGCTTGACTCTGCATGCAATAACCGGATAAATGAATAAAATAAAAGATAAGAGATGGATGGACGAATGAGTTGAAAGGGGAAGAAGCAAAAAGGGAATGATAAAGCCATGGCAAAAACCATCGAGTGCTCCAAGAGTGCCGGTAAAATGTTCGCAAATGGCGCCTCGCTCCTCAAAGCCTTGGGACCAGGTGGTACCGACTTGGGACCTTACCTGCGAGGGGTCCCAAGTCGGTACCTTTTTTCTCGTTTTTTTCCGTTGTTACAATCATGATTATTTAGCGATAAGATGTACAGACGGACCAATACAATACACACTAGTTATTCGTTTTGTTGAGTTAAAAAAAAAATGGATTCTAGTTGACACACGCACACACACACACACATACATACATATATATATATATATATATATATATATATATATATATATATATATATATATATATATATTCGTTTTGTTGAGTTGAAAAAAAAAAATGGATTCCAGTTGACTGCTGGTTTAACCTCGGCTGAACAAGAGTGGAGATCGTTGAGTTGAATTCCAAGAGCCTCGTTAAATCGAAGTTCGGCAGCAAAACTAGATCAGCTCTTCAAGTGCTATTAGGCAATGGTTAACTCGTGACTGCATTAATTAACACATGAACAAGGAAGAATGAATTAAAATACTCTTGGAGTGTTAACTGTGTGGTCGAGAGTCAAAACATGAATAAGACCTGATGCACTAATTTGGAAAGCTTCAGTCAAAAGTTCCGTAAGGCAAGCTACAACATGGCAATCTGCATTTAAAAGTTAGGTAAGATGACCCATAATGTTCAAAACTTCAATCAAAAGTCCGGTAAGATGACCCATTATATCCAAAGCTTTAATCAAAAGCTCCGAAACGTAATCTATTAAAAGTAAGCTTCAGTCACTAATCATGTAAGATAATCTATATTGCACCAAACTTCAATCAAAATTTGCGTAAGAGGATCAATAGAGTTCATAACTTCAGTCAATAATAAAAAAGATAAATGTAAAATGATCTAAAATATACTAGCCCTCAATTAATGATTACAAGAAAGTCAACAATAACAACAAAATACGCAAGATAATCACAGATTAAGAATGAATAAATAAGTATATGTACGAAGCAGGAAGGAAGTATAAAGAAAGAAAGAAAGAAAGAAAATGATCAACAACAAAACACGCAATATTACCACATATCAAGAATGAACGAACAAACATACAAACAAAGAATCAAAGAAGTATAAACAAAGAAGGAAAGGAAAACAAACTCACAAGCGTAACAAGACAAGTGACCAAACCACTGAAAGATCCTTTTAAAGTTGTATCTCTTTTTACACGATCGTGAGATAAAAACGCCGCTTCTCATTAGCAAAAGTCTAGCGCTTCTGCTCCCATTGCTCCCCAGATTTAATTGAGTTGATGTAATGCTTTCTATCATCTTTGGGATTCTGCTCACTGCCCCCTGGCCTGAGTTATCACTGCCTCCGCCTCGGTTCGCTGTTGGCCTCCGTCCGTGCATAAGGGATGAGATAGATATATAGATAGATGTAGATAGATGGAGATAGAAGGATGGATGACTAGATAGAGATAGATAGAGAGATAGATAGATATGTAGATAGAGAGATAGATAGATATGTAGATAGATAGATAGAGAGATGGATAGATATGTTGATAGAGAGGTGGATAGATAGATAGAGAGAGAGAGATAGGTAGATATGTAGATAAAGAGATGGATGAATAGATAGATAGATAGGTTGATAGATAGAGGGATAGAGAGATGGACAGATCGAGAGTTGGATAGATAAATAAATAAATAGTTGACAAGAGAGATAGCCAGATAGATAGATGTATGGATTG
>NC_091563.1:18357045-18359545 GCF_042767895.1 Penaeus vannamei
TTCTATCCTTATTTTTTATGTCTTGTCTGCTTGATTTTCTGTTTGTCTCTACCTCTCGCCATCCCACTCATTTTTTTTTCTTTTGCATCTGATATCTTTGTTTATGTTTCTATTTCTCTGATCGCTTTGTCTGTGTGCTGTCCTTTACTCTTCTTCGATTTCCTTTTTCTTTTCTTTTTTTTTCATCATCACCTTCTACGTCTTCCTCATCATTTTCATTGTCGTCGTTATCCTCCTCATCATCATCATCATCTTTTCCTTCTACTTCTTCTTTATCTTCATCATCATCTTTTTGTTCATCATCATCATTATCTTTCTCTTCACCATCTTTTTCTTTTTCTTCTACTTCTTTGTCATCCTAGTCATCATCCTCATATACTTCTTTTTCTTCATCTCCTTTATTTTCTTCTAGTGAGTTCTGCAATACAACTTCTTTGCCTCCTCCTATTCCTTTTCTTCTTCCACCTCATTCTCCCCTCTCTCTTCTCCTCCTTTCCTTTCTCCTTCCTTTTCCTCTCCCTTCATCTGGATTCTCTCCATGGCAGATAGTTGTTCTTTTGCTTCTTATCTCCTTCTTTCTTTTCCTTTTCCCCTCTATCATTTCCTTCTCCTCCTTCTCCTACAGTCATCATTCTCCTCTTCCTCCTTTCTTCATTCTCATCTTCCTCGTTCCTTCGTTCTCATCTTCTTCCCTTCCCTCATTCTTATTTTCCTCCTTCCTTCATTTTCATCTTCCCTTTCCTCATTCTTATCTTCTTCCTTCCTTCATTCTCCTCTTACCTTTCTTCCTTTTCCTCCTCCTCCTTTTCTTTCTTACCTTCCTCCTTCCTTTATTCTCATCTCCCTCAATCTCTTATCCTCTCCTCCTCCTTCATCTCTTCCTTCTCCTCCTCTTCCTCCTCCGGCGTCTCAAGGAAGGACTTCTCTCTTCTCAACGAGGGCTTGCTGGGCGGGGGTGGGGGTGGGGGGTGGTGGTGCAAGAAAGGGGGGGGGAGGGCACGGTTGACTGAAAGGGGGGGGGCACGGTTGACTGAAAGGGGGGGGGGGGGAGGGCACGGTTGACTGAAAGGGGGGGGGAGGGCACGGTTGACTATCATAATTTACGCTCTTTCTTTACGGCCGGGGGAGGGGCGGAGGGGGGAGGGGGAAGTGGGGGAGTGGGGTAGGAGGTGGAGGAGGGGGGTAGCTGAGAAGTGGGGGAAGAGGGGAGGGGGAGAGTAGAACAGGAGGAGGAGGAGGGGAAGTGAGAGGGGAGAAGAGGGGGAGGGGATAGGGGAGGGGGAAGGGGGAGAGGGGGAGTAGAGAAATTGTGGGGAGAGAGGGAGGGAGGGAGGGAGGGAGGGAGGGAGAGAGAGAGGGAGGGAGGTGGGGAGGTTAAAATATTCACCCGTTTGTGTGTATGGGTGTGTCTCTCCGAGTCGGCTGTATCTGAAAGCTCAAGGGAAAAGAAAGAAAAAGATATACATTCCCTTTTTCTTTTTCATTTTCCTGGTGGCTTTAATGGGATTTTTCTCTTATTTTTCCCATTCTTTCCATTTTTTAGGCGTGAGTTGAAGAGACGAAAAATTGGTGCGAATCGTCATCCTACTTGGCAGGGTTGGGCGCGTTACCTAAGCTTCTACCTGAACGATGCCGTAGAATACTGCGCAGGGTAGTCCTCCTCCTCCTCCATTTCTTTGTTCGTTTCCTCTTCTTCCATTTCTCATTCTCCTTCTTCCATTTCTCATTCTTCTTCTTCCGCTTCTCATTCTTCTTCTTCCACTTCTCATTCTTCTTCTTCCGCTTCTCGTTCTTCTTTTTCCACTTCTCATTCTTGTTCTTCCACTTCTCATTCTTGTTCTTCCACTTCTTATTCTCCTTCTTCCACTTCTCATTCTCCTTCTTCCACTTCTCATTCTTGTTCTTCCACTTCTCATTCTCTTTCTTCCACTTCTCATTCTTCTTCTTCCGCTTCTCATTCTTCTTCTTCCGCTTCTCATTCTTCTTCTTCCACTTCTCATTCTTCTTCCACTTCTCATTCTTCTTTTTCCACTTCTCATTCTTCTTCCACTTCTCATTCTTCTTCTTCCACTTCTCATTCTTCTTCTTCCGCTGCTCATTCTTCTTCTTCACTTCTCATTCTTCTTCGATTTCTTTTGATTCTTCGTCCTTCTATCTCATTTCTTCTGCGCCTCCTACTTTTAATTTCTCTTCTGTCTTTCTTCTTTTTTCTTCTTCGTCTTCTTTTTTCTTTCTATTTCTCTTTCTTCCCTTTTCTGTCTTCTTCTAAATCTTCTTTGTTGTCATTGTCTTTTCTTATTATTATTTTTCTTCGTTTCTTCGTTTAATTTTTCTCTTCCTCCTCCTCCTCCTCCTTTTGCCTCTTTTTTCTAACTCTTCTTAATCATTTATTTTTTTCTTCTTTTTTGTTCTTTTTTCTTCTCCGCCTCTTTTTCCTCCTCCTTCTTTATATCTTCTCCCTGTTCTTCTTTTTTCGTTTAATTTCTTCTATCTCCTCCTT
>NC_091563.1:18394458-18399458 GCF_042767895.1 Penaeus vannamei
AGGGGTAAAACAGCCTCGCAGGGACCTCCTAGTCAAGGAGCGAACCCCAAAGAAAGCAGATCCAGTAACAACTAGTAACTGCCTTCGCCACTTCCTTCAGTTCACTCTAGCAACTAATGAGGAAAATTCCGCAGATGAGTCAGCCTCCGCATGGGCGGGACCCGTCGATGAGTAATCTCCGCCGCCAAGAAAGTTGTTTTCGTTGGCGATTGACAGCGCAGGCGCACGGGCGCGGGTTCAGAGGAGAACAAGGTGGTTTATGAAAAATTGGGTCGTTTATGACAAAACATTTTCATAGGACATTGGGGAATGACGGTATTTCAGATGAGGAAGGCGACATTTAACAGCTCTACATGTTTATAATATCTGAAATGCTTTCCATCAAGTTATCGCCAGGGGTTCACCACCCTAGCGGATAAAGTAACATTAAAAAAACTACTTGCTATCGTAGCTTCTGCTGCTAGCCGCCGACTTTCTTTTCAAATTCCAGCCCATCGTAAGGTCAAAATACCCGCATGGAGTTTGCTAAAGTACCTAAAAATAGTTTGCTGTGTTGCCTTCCAGGATGCTTGCTTGTTCTGCAGTTCCACTCGTGTAACAAGGCAGTAACTGTGTAGATTTAAAACTAATTAAAAAAAATTAATAACAATAATTAATGAACATATCACAGCCGCATGGAAAACATATATAGAGTAAAGAATATACGTGATCTCATTTACGTCTTATGAAAAGTAAATCTAGGGTAATTTGGTTGCAAAAAATGTAGTTCGTGGGCGGGTTTAGGGAATTAGTCAGGCGACCTCGCATGGGCGGCCAGCGGAACGGAGCAGAGTTATTTATATAAAATCTTATGTGTGAGTTGTCCATATACCAGGAATTGATGGATTAGATTATGGTGGTGTTTGGATAAGTGTTCGAATTCAGGGTTAAGGTAAAGGATTTTCACCCTTGTAAATCGAGATAGAAAATGGTTTCACTGCATTAATTTTATCAGAGGATGTAAGAGGAAAGGCTTGCATGATCTGTACTATATGTTTCTGGAAAATAAAAATGATCATGATTTGATAATGATAATATAAAAAATGATAATGATAATTATAATAAATATGGCATTAATGATAATAATAATGGCAATACTAATTAAGGCGGCCGCACTACACATAACGAAGAAAGTATTATAGAATTATTAACTAGCGTTCGTACGTCGGCAAAGTTAAAAAGGGACCTCACATGTTGCGCTTTAATTGGAAGTCAAATTTTGCTTTTGATAATAACGATAATCATTACTTTAATTACCATGAACAAATAATGAAGCAACCAGTCGAAGAGAAAGAACAAAGAAAGAACTCAAATACAACAGCTTCAAATACAAACCTCGTTATCTCGAACCTCAAATGTAAACAATACTGTGAGCTTTCTGAAAAATTCAAATATGTCGCTGCGTATCTAAATTTGCATTAAGATTTAAAAAAACATTTGATAATACAATTCTTATATTTCTTGTATTTAGTTCCATAATATTGATCTATATATGTGTTTTAAGATAAACGATAATTTACGATATCTTAAATTATTCATCGGTTAATGTCCCGAACCTATCGTTACTGATTCGACCCCGTTTGAGAGTGCACTTGACATGTCGACCGTCGTGACCTTGGTGCAAGCAAGTGACAATGACACTGCGCCGCCTGCGAGTTTGGGTGCGGTGATTTTTTGTTGGGAATACAGAAAACATTTTGAATTATGTACGTGCTCATGGTGTTCTACTGAAGACATTTATTCCAATTGCGGCAGTGAATGTAGGATAGACTACAGAAGAAAAAGCTTCCGCTGTGATAAATATGCTAAGGGTCTTAAGAAAAAAAAATGCCGGTTTGCCTTTAACCGAACAATTTTTAAATGCAAATAGCTTGACAAATCAAAACTGGATGTGGAAACCAACTTACGGTTTCGTAATTTATTTCTGCGAAAAGGATTTTCATACGAACAAATTAAAAATGAATTAAAACTAATTGATAACGCCATAAATGATTGGTCCAGTTTCTGTAGGGAAGTGCCTGTCTCCTGGTGCGCGAGAAACCGTGTAATGACGAAAGTACATTAAGAAAGAAAGTATAATGAAGACGAGTGACAGAAGGCCAGCGGGTGTTTGGTGGATTTTGTCGAGAAACCAAAACTTATTCCTCCTGTATAAATGATAACGACAATAGTAATAACAATAATGATAATGATAATGGTCATAAAAATAAATTTGATAATGATAATAATAATGATAATAAAGATGGCATAGAAAATTATGATAATGTTGGTAATAGTAATGATAAAAACAATAATAATAGCAATAATGATAAAAAATAATACTGTTTAGAATAATAATGACAACTGCAATAATAAAAATGACTATAGTAATACTATTAATGTTAATAATAATAATAATGATAATGATAATGGTGATAATAATAATGATATTGAAAAATAATGAGGATAATAATACTAATGATAATACTACTAATAATGATAATAATGACAATGATAATCATTACTTTTATTATCATGAACAAATAGGAACCAACCAGTCGCAGAGAGGGAACAACGAAAGAACTTCAAACACGACAGCTGACCAACTAACAACCGAATTAACAAATCATTAATCGAACCCAAGACGAGGTACGATTTGTCCCACCCAGAGGCGTAAAGACCAGCATGTTCACCCTGGTCCTGCTTGGTACTTGCAAGACACAACAATCAACGCTGCTTCTATTTTTAGACCGAAGCCACAAGCCGGTGCTGTGTGCTTGCTTGCCTCTGTGTGCGTGCGTGTGTGTGTGTGTGACATGTTGCAGGCACGTGATTGTGGGGTTCGATTCAGTCGTGATAAAATAATGGTGATGCAATAATTATGGTGATTTAGATGAGAGTGATGTCAATGGAGATGATGGTAGTGATCACAACGGAAACAGTAAAAGTAGCTGCAATAAGGATAATTGCAGTAACAACAGTAATAGTGATAACAGTTAAAAGGATTACAAAATTAACATCAACAATAGTAAGAAGTCGCCATCATTGGGCCACAATAAAAGCACATATTGATTTCTCTTCCTTGTGCTTAGCAATCTATGTTTATAAAAACGGTTTAGGAGGCTCCTGTTCGGAATGAACAAGGGAGGCGTGTTTGGAGGCTCCAATATCAAGTAAGAGACCGGTGGATTTTTCCGTTGCGAAACCGACGGATGATTCAGGTTTTTCGATAATACTTACAACTTCGTCTTCAGATCCACGATTAATCTATGGTGATACTACATACATACATGCATGTATAGATAAATACAAACACATTTGCACACACAGGCACATACGCACGCACTAACGCACATGCACACATACACATTAATATGCATATATGTATATATATATATATATATATATATATCTATCTATATATATATATATATATATATATATACATGTGTGTATATATACATACATATATATACATACCTACATCATCTTGAATCATCTAGAAATATACATGTGTATGTATATGTGTGTGTGTGTATAAGATAGAATAAATGAAAAGAGAACAAAAATGCATGGCAATTAAGTTGATTTATGGAACTCAAAACATATTTCTGTAATGACAGCTGGACATGACACCAGCAATTAGCGAATAATACCCTAAATCCTTGCAGAAAATTACCTCGCAAATTACCCCCATTATCCGGTCTACTGGCTGTACCATAATGACGAATGCTTGATTGCAAGATTACTATTTTCCCCATTCATTCCCTTCCATGCACCTGAGGGATGCTGCCGCACCTGCAGCCTCGCCGCCCTTCCTTTTGGAGAGCATTTCTCGGGCCTCATTCATGGGGGAGGCTCTGAGCTCTCGGAGAAACCCCTGACGTCCATGGCAAATGCTGGTGGATTAAATCACATAAAATAATAACAATACAGTCGATATACTTGGTCCAGTTTGATCATTAAAGCCAAGGGGATCTGAGATGATCTGACCACCTTTTGAGGGCACTGCCGTCACTTGTAGGGAGGGCTTGGCGATTGTTTCTCTGGCGCGGTGGTCAGGCCGGAGATCCTTTACCAAGAAACGCCTTTTGGTCTCTTCAGGGCTCGTGGTATTATGTTACCTGATTTCCTCGGGAGGGTCCTTGTCCCACATACCATGCAGTTCTTGGTGTTCAGTCAGTCAAGCCAAACAGAGTGCACCCTTGACCTCTAGCATTTCCCGCGAGGCAAAGCTTTGCCTTGTTTTCTGGCAGTCACCAACGGGCTCCTGTACTGAATTCCATGTTCGGAGGTGTCCCGCAGAGCTGTAGCGTCCGCCAGGTTATTGAGGGCTGTGAACCCTGAGCACACTCGTCCTCTCCCAGTCTGTCTAGGTGAACCAGTCCAAGATCAGTACCGACCCCCATGTTCGAGGATATTCTCTGTGAGAGATAAGAAGGCTGTGGTCAGACTCCTTGGCGACTCTGCCTGCATCGCTGCACCTGGTCCTGCGATGCAGGTCAGGGTGCGACCAGGAGCCATCTTGCAAGGGCCGGAGAAGGGAGTTGTTTTCGCTGTTGGTACGAGGAACTGACAGCTATCTCGCATCCAGCTTACTTACGACCGGATACCGCAGTGACGTCACTGAGTACGAAGCCGGTATCGGCGACAGAAGCGACTTTGGCGTTGCGTTCTTCCCATCTAGTTTTGACGAAGCAAATTTTCACATCAGGTTTACAGACGTAAAAGCTGAACGAAAGCTTAGTCTCTTCTTGATTGATCCGATCGGTTACTGAAATGATACGATGGGCAGACTTGTTTCCTTCTAAGATGAAAGGAATATCATTTTATTTGTTTCGTGGTTGTTTATCATTTCGTTTTTCGTTTGTTGTTGTTGTGTTGTATGTTGCAAACTGTGAAGGAGAAGTATACACTCTGCATAGCGTTATGAGACACCAGCCATTGAAACTGCAGGTTTGGAATAATCACACGAGTATGTG
>NC_091563.1:18436958-18440777 GCF_042767895.1 Penaeus vannamei
AGAGAGGGAGAGAGAGAGAGAGAGAGAGAGAGAGAGAGAGAGAGAGAGAGAGAGAGACAGGCAGACAGAAACGAGAGAGAGAGAGAGAGAGAGAGAGAGAGAGAGAGAGAGAGAGAGAGAGACAGAGAGAGAGAGAGAGAGAGAGAGAGAGAGAGAGAGAGAGAGAGAGAGAGAGAGAGATAGAGAGAGAGAGGGAGGGAGGGAGGAAGGGAGAGAGAGAGAGAGGCAGACAGAAACGGAGAGAGAGAAAGGAAAGCCCCCAGATGGAAGAGAGAGCAAACCTAGAAGTTCGTCGCAGGAACCACTTCCCTCAAACTGTTCTCCACACTTCACTTCTTCTCTTGCAACAGCATTCTTTCTCTCTCTTTATTCCTCTTTATTGCCTCTCCCACCATTCATTTACCCCCTGCCCTTATCCCCTCCATTTGTTCTTGTTCTTCTTCTCCCTCCTTCTCCCCTTTCTTTTAAGAGATACCGAGCAGGTGGTAATCTGGCTCTCCTTTTCCACATCACCCTCTCCTCTCTCTCTCTTTTTCTTTCTCCTTCTCTATTCTTGTCCTCCTTCCTCTTCCTCTATACCCCCTCCCACTTTTCCTTCACTTTCCTCTTGGCCCCCCCTTTCTCCTTCCATTCCCCCCTTCTCCTCGTTTTCCTTCCCCTCTCTATCTCCTCCCTCTCATCTTCATCATTTTTCTTCTCCTTCTCCTCCGCATCCCCCCTCCCTTTCCCTGCTCCCTCTTTTTCCCCTCCCCTTCCCCTCCCTCTTCTTTCCCCTCCCCTTCCCCCTCCTCTCCTCCTCTTTCCCCTCCCCATGCCTCCCTTCTCCCCCCTTCTCCTTCGCCCCCCCCTCCTTGCACTGTGATAGGAAAGCGGGTTCTCTACCTCCACGCCTCCAGTCTCCGTTCGGCCGTCGTGAGGAGTAGACGTCTCCGCGCTTAATGCTCTTCGGCAGGTGAGTGCGCCCTCCGTTTTCTTTGCCTTTATCTTTCTCTCGTCTCTCTCTCTCTCTATCTCTCTATCTATCTCTGCGTCTTTATATAAACTTATGCCTTTTTTGCAATATTTCCAATGTTTTTTTTCTTCACAGAAATTAAGAAAATGGCACACAAGCATCAATAGAGGAAAGTTGAACAAAAATTGTTGATTGACGAATACAGTAACTGGTCAAAATAAAGTAAATAAAGTCCGAAATTCAGCTCCTTAAAGAAAGAAAGCAAAAAGAAATGCAATGACGTTGCAATAACGTTACATAAACGATAGCGTTTGTATATGGAATGGCTGCCCAAGCAAAACATGGATTTGTGACACGTTTGTGCTTATGTGTGTCAAAGTGTGTGTTCTTACATGTGTGTGGCTATGTTCATGTGTATGTGGTGTATGTGCTTAAGGGTGTATGTGTGTGTGTGTGTATCTGTGTGTATGCGAGTGTGCGTATATCTGTGTGTATGTGTGTGTTCGTGTATCTGTCTGTACATGTCTTCACTCATTCTCCCATTTACTGATCCCTGCAAGGGAGACTGACCGGGGTTAAACTCAGTCGCTTAGAGTTATTGTTTGTGTGCCTGTTTCGTCGAGTAGGTGTCTATAGGGTACGTGTACGTATGCGCATATGAGAGTGTATGTATTTGTATCACCTGTCTCATTTGTGTGCATTTTTCATCCGACAAACCCTTTCGAAAATTAAACAATGGAAAATTATTAAACTCCACGTCAGAAATGATTTTCTGGTACTGAATCCTGCCGGATCGCCCAATGCATTTCCATTGTTAGCTGCGATAAGATAGCAACACGCTGTGATCCTGTGGACTTTACGAGCTGTTACGCCGTAGCTGCTGTTGTTGATAATATTGATAAGTCTCTTGTCGGTTGAGTTGTCGCCTTTGAACTAAGACTAGACCTGTGTAGTAATTGGTTCTTAAATGGCTTTATGGCTCCTTATCTGTGTGTTTGCCTGTCTGTCTGTCTCTGACTCTGTCTGTCTGTCTGTCTGTCTGTCTGTCTGTCTGTCTCTCTCTCTCTCTCTCTCTCTCTCTCTCTCTCTCTCTCTCTCTCTCTCTCTCTCTCTCTCTCCTTCTCTCTCTCTCTCTCTCTCTCTATATATATATATATATATATATATATATATATATATATATATATATATATATATATATATATATATACATGTGTGTGTATGTGCTTATATCTATATCTATCTATCTATCCCTTTCTATATATATGTATGTATGTGTGTTTGTATACACATACATCGGGCGGTCGGCCTTTGAAAATGTGACCTTAGAAGGAAGAGGAGATCAGAGCGCGGATATAGTGAAGATAGTGAGTGTAGAAAGAGACGAACAAACAGTAAAAGAAAGTCTGATAAAAAAAATACAAAATGTATCAGTGGAGAGTGGTTAAACAGTAGCGACTGACTGAAATGTGCATAGATATCAAATTAAAAGAAAGAAAGAAAGAAAAAATTCAGGAAAAGTGAATTAAGGGATATGCAGCACAAAACGAAATGATATGATAAAGATAAGGTAAACATTCTTTGTTTCCATTTTTTTGTTTTTTTTCACGGTTTTATATAGTGTGTAATTTTGAAATTCCAAAAGAAAAAGAAAAAGAAAAAAATCTGAAATGAACCTGCTCTGTGTGTGAACATTTTCATTTCAGATTTTTAAACATTCAATATTTCCATTTCTTAATTCCAAGGTTTTATATATAGTGTGTGATTGTGAAATTCCCCCCCCCCCCCACAAAAAAAAAATGAAGCGAATTTGCCAATGTACTTACATTTTTGCATGTGTCACCTGATGTGTATTAATCTTTTTATCATCATCGAATTTTAAGTTTCATTACAATGCGTGTCCTTGTCTTTTCCTGTGGGTTCTTGTCCTCCACGAGCGAGAAAAGCATCTGGTTCGCACTTTGAGATCTTGGGCTGACCTTTTTTTCTTTCTCTCTCTTTTTACTGCTTCTTTGACTTCTTTTATTTTGTTTCTCTCTCTCTCCCTCTCCATTTCTCTTTCCTCCCTCTTCCACCCCCCCCTCTCTATCTCGTCCATTCTCTCTCTTTTTCTCCCTCTATCATTCTTTCTCTCTCTTTTTCTCTCTCTATCTGTCTTCTTTTCTCTCTTTCTTTTCTCTTTATCTCCTTCTCTTACCACTCGCAAGTGCACAAAGCAGGAACTGTTTCGCTGCCTATTGTTATGACTTCGAGAATGTTGCTTACGTCACCGCGTCGCCGTCGAACTATCTAGAAACAGGAGCAAAGTCGCAAAGGACGTGATGTTTTGATATCAACAATGTCGACGAGAAACGAAAGAAAGATCACCCTGATTACAAAAGAAGAAGGTAATTCGATCTGAGAAAGAGTTTATGCAACGCTACTACTGTCTCGTGGTAATTGCCCGGTTGTCTGCGCGTGCGTTTCATACCTTTATCCTCGTGGTCTCTTTTCGTCCGTTAACCAGAATCGCAGCGAATGAATAAGATATAACGTATTGTTATCGAGGCAGGGATCGTGAAATATTACTATTATTCTTATTTCTTATCTAACTCTTTTTTATTATAATCGTTTTGATGGAGAAAATCATGGTTTGATGCATTATATCCTTCTGTTGACTCGGTTAACCTTATCGGAACGGAGAGCTCCCATTATCATTTTCTATAATTTTTGGTTCACTGAAAATTATCATTTAAGGAAAGATTATTGTTTCTCTCTCTATCTCTTTATTATTATTATTGTCGTTAAACATGATTACTATAATCATTATCGTTCTTCTTTATATTATTTTTGTTATTGTCATCATCAATACTATTATCATCATAATC
>NC_091563.1:18441277-18451277 GCF_042767895.1 Penaeus vannamei
AAAAGGGAAAACACTCTGCTTCCCTCATGGTGAGGGGCTGCTTCACTTATTATGGTGTTGGCGGTCTTGCATCTGAGCCTGCCGAGGAGAAGATGAACCAAAGTAGTAACTTATGCAGGATGGGCTTCTTGCCATATGGCAAAGTCACTGTAACCGTGGCTTCGTGATTATGAAGCAAAGTAATTCAAGGATCGGCCAGACAGCAGTCCAGACCTAAATCGCATAGATAACTTATGGCCGATCATCAGGCGGCGTCTGCGTGGCACCGACACGCCATCGCTCCCGGAGCAGGGAACTGCCTCCCGGAGGCTGGGTCACTTGAACCCGGGAACTCTGCGCGCTGTGGCGGATGCTGTCCCTGGGAGGCTGGCGGGATGGCCGACGCGCAAGGGCAATGCCACGCAGGAGGAAAGCTTTATTTCTTCTAGTAATAAGCAAGTAGATAAACGATATATATATATTTTTTTTTCACCTCGCGACTTGCATTTACTTGTGTTTACACACACACACACACACACACACACACACACACACACACACACACACACACACACACACACACACACATATATATATATATATATATATATATATATATATATATATATATATATATATATATATATATATATGCATATATATATATGCATATATATTTGTTATATATTTTTTTTTTATTCTGGGAAATTCTGCTTGTGTGTGCGGGTGTGTTCGGATGTGCCTATTTGGTGCTTAGACTAATTGATACATATAAATATATCTATAGCGCGTGTGTGTGTGTGCGTGTGTGTGTATGTAAACATGTTCTTGATTAGGTGACATATATTGACTGAACCGCTTACGCAATCGGCAATCCCGATAAACAAAACCACAACTTTATGATGAAACGGAGCGCATTCCGATCCGATGAAAGCCTTCCACCGTTAGTAGGGCTTTAAGGACTGAGTTCGAAGGACAACATTTTATTACTCTGAGTAAGACTGTGGGGTTTTAAGTGTAGTTTACAGAGGTTTAGCCATACGAATAGAAAAAAACAAAGTAATATATGAATAAATCTTTGACAAAGTATTGTATATTCATAATGTAAAAAAATAACACGAAAGTTGTGGCTGAAGTCATAATTTTAACCATTATTTATGAAATATAAGTGTTCGCAATATTTTCACTAACTTATGAAAAGTAACTTTTCCTTGTGGTGAATAGAAAATTGTGAAGTGAGACCTGAATGTGTAGAAAAATACAATATCTTGCAATGCAGTGTGACATTCTTATATTCAAAACGTGAGTATACCAAATTGCCTTCTCATAGTTACCAGTAAAAGGACAGCTTCTTGCTCTCTCTGTCTCCTCCTAATTGATAACTATTTTTCTATTTGCCGGTTTCCATTTCCAGTCTTTATGCCTTTAACTCTTGCCGTTGTACCATTTTTCTTTCGGTCTCCCCTCCCTACTCTCTCTCTCTCTATCTATCTATCCATCTACCTACCTATCTATCAATCTCTATCTCTCTTTCTCTCTCTTTCTATCTATCTGTCCATTTATCTATCAATCTCTCTCTCTCTCTCTCTCTCTCTCTCTCTCTCTCTCTCTCTCTCTCTCTCTCTCTCTCTCTCTCCTCTCTCTCTCTCTCTCTCTCTCTCTCTGTCTCTCTCTCTCTCCTCTCTCTCTCTCTCTCTCTCTCTCTCTCTCTCTCTCTCTCTCTCTCCTCTCTCTCTCTCTCTCTCTCTCTCTCTCTCTCTCTCTCCCTCTCTCCCCCTCCCCCCTCAAGCCAAGCCTTTTCCCACAGGTAAATCAAAAGCTTAACTCTTAATCTTAAACTCGCGAAGAAAACAAAAGATTATTTTACTCTATAAAAGTTATTAGGATAATTCAAGAGGACATGTCAGAAAAATGTAGATAATGTTAATGCATAAAGATTTGTGTTTATCATATCATCCGCCAAAGTCGGTATGTGTACGGGAGTATACGTATTTGTGTATTTTAAACGTATGTGCGTTTGCCACTGTATATTTGCGTACATATGAGTATATATCTATGTTGCGAGTAGATACATATACATAAACATACCTATATATATATATATATATAATATATATATATATATATATATATATATATATATATATATATATATATATATATATATATATATGTGTGTGTGTGTGTGTGTGTGTATATACATATGTGTATGTGTGTGTGTGAAATGAAGGACCTTTTCCTTTGTCCTTTATTCTGGTTCCGCTTCAGATATAATAAATTTCTTCGAGATCAAGATTATCTCTGACGTCTTAGATGATGAAGAAAGGATGGTTAGTGACAGTAGTTCTTTATATGTGGCTGTGACATGTTTTTTTCTCTCTCTTTACACTCAAACCTCTATCGCTCTTCCCTTCTCTCTCTCTCTCTCTCTCTCTCTCTCTCTCTCTCTCTCTCTCTCTCTCTCTCTCTCTCTCTCTTTCTCTCTCTCACTCTCTCTCTCTCTCTCTCACTTACCCTTTCACCCCTCCCCCTTCTCTCTCTCTCTCTCTTACCCTCTCACCCCCTCCCCCCTCCTCTCTCCCCTTCCACCCCCTCTCCCTCCTTCCCTCCCTTCCTCCCTCCCTCTAATTCTCTGAACTTGACGAAACGAATCATTGGGCAATACGAGTTGTTTCACGAGAGCGAGGTTATCTGTTGCTTAGGGATTCGGCACCGGCGCGTTTCCGATAAGATAGCGCTGCGTTCGGGGCCGTAAGTAAGCTCTGGTCGGGAGTTTCACCGTTCAAGTTCTCCCGTTTTTTTCGTTTCTTCTTGTCTTCTGGCTATTTTCTTATTTTTTTCATTCGTCAAGGTCTCTCGTTTTTCTTCGTTTTCTCCTTTGTCTTCTGGCTATTTTCTGCTTTCATCCGTCAAGTTCTCTCGTTTTTTCTTCGCTTTCTTCTTTGTCTTCTGGCTATTTTCTTCTTTTTTTCATCCGTCAAGTTCTCCCGTTTTTCTTTGTTTTCTTCTTGTCTTCTGGCTATTGTCTTTATTTCATCAAGTGAATTCCTTATTGTTTAACGTTTTCTTGTTCTTTCCTTCCCCCTTTTTCCTAATTATCATATCATTAACATCGACATGAACGGCTTCCCTTTCCCGGATGCTTCGGTTGCTCTGATGTTTGATCCTACGGTTAATATGCTCTTTGTTTGGCTGATATATTCACGAAAGTATGTCATGCTACGTACGAAGTGTGGTGATAATGATGAGAAAGTCACTGGAATAGAGGGAGTGAGAGAGAGAAAGAGAGAAGGAATGAGGGGGGGGTGGAGGGAAAGAGAGAAGGAATGAGGGGGGGGGGAGGGAAAGAGAGAGAGGGAGGGAGAGAGAGGGAGGGAGGGAGAGAGAGAGAGACAGAGAGACCGACAGCCAGAGAGAATCCAAAGCAAAATAAAATGCGGACCCAAGTAAAACCTCCGCGCCATGCATTCCCGAGGCGACACCGAGACACAGGCGGCCAGGAATCCCCCAAAACGCGCGGTTGGCAGAAACGGAACAGAAACAAGTGCGCATCAGAAGGCCTTGCGCACCACCGCCAATTAACCATTACGAACAAAAGCCTATCGTCGCCTCTCCCTCTCTTCCTGTGTTCCTCCTCCCTGTCTCCTCTTCTTTCTTCCCTTCTCCTCTACATCTTATCTGTGTCCTGGTCCACATCCTTTTCCTTCTCTGCCTTTGTATCATTTTTTCTTATCTTCTCTCTGGTTGCATCTTTCCATGCTCTTCTCTTCCTGTCTGTTTGTTTTCTTATTTTGTTAATTTTCTCATCTAAAACACGCACACACACACACGCACACACCCGTCCTGCAACACATTCCCCATTGCATTGTCCTGTCGAATGTTGCAATGGCCCCTGTTCTTCGTTTTCATCATCTGTGGTAGAATTCCTCTCTTTCTCATTTGCCTCGTTTCCACTGTTTGCACTGTCTCTCGCTCAGACGTCTGTTCAGCAGTAACTCGATGTGACTGCGAGGTGGAGTCTTGTGGAAGGCGCTTTGTCTCTCTCCCTCTCGTGCTCCCTACTCCTTCCTCCCATCTCTCTCTCTCTCTCTCTCTCTCTCACTCTCTCTCTCTCTCTCTCTCTCTTCTCTCTCTCTCTCTCTCTCTTCTCTCTCTCTCTCTCTCTCTCTTCTTCTTCTTCTTCTTCTTCTTCTTCTCTCTCTCTCTCTCTCTCTCTGTCTGTCTGTCTGTCTGTTCCTCTGTCTCTCTCTTTCTCTCTCTCTGTCTGTCTGTCTGTTTGTCTCCCCCCCCCCCTCTCTCTCTCTCTCTGTTTGTCCATCTATCTATCTGTCTATGTAATTATTTATCTATATATTTAAAGATATATTTCTTTAGATTTGTGTCTTTGCCTCTATATTGCGGAGAACGATCCATCAACCTCTCTTTCTCTCCCTTTTCCCCTACCTCTCACCAACTTCCTATGTCTTCAGTTCTGGGGCTGTCACATCTTCGATCTTCCATTCATGGGCTGCGTTTAAGACCTAGGCTGCGTAATGCACTCTATTTCACCTGCCGTTTCCCGCCCGGTCTTGCATCAGATTCTTGCTTTGCTTGACCCCGACGTCTTGACCTTCGCTCCGCCCCCAGTCCAGGTGAGCTGGGTCGTGGCGTTCGCGGGACCTTGTGCCGAGAAAGCACCAAACCAGACCTCGAGCTTCACTGTCGCTTACACATCATTTATTGCGCATTTAGCTGAATGGTCGTAGTTTTGATATCAAGCAAAGTATTTCATTTTTATTATGACGAGAAATCTCTGTGTGTGCATGCGCTTGCGTGTGTGTGTATGTGTTTGTGTCTGCGTGTATACGACGTAATACACCAACAGATATAGGGTAATAAATCTAGATACATAGAGTAACTGGATTATACGATTTTTTTTTTACGGAAAATAACCAACAATAATTGTTTTTTCCTTTTTTTCCAGGAACAAAACATCGTTACTACTACCAGACAGGATTCCCAGGAAAAACAGAAGACTTCAGCAGTTGCTCTTTGTTTACCCTACGATGTCTTCCGTTTTGCACGGCTCCCGAGAGCTCAGACGATAGCGAATACAGCAAAATAGTAAATGGTAAATGTAAGGATACGAAAGAAAGAGAGAGATAAAAAGAGACTGACTGTGGTTCCATCCAGCGTCATCCTCATGAAATCGGAACTGTGATTTACTGTGATATTGTTGCTGTTCGGCCAGTGTATTTTCTTGGCTATGAATCGCCCTTAGAACCTCCTGTGTTCTAGGGCGAAGGCGCCGTAAAGTCTGCGGCAAATGTGATTAATGTTCACCCAAGTCGATTCTGTGATAGTTTTCTGTGTGTAAAATAGCTTTTGTTGAAGTCTGTAACCTAGATTTAGTATAGTAAAGGAAGATATAGCTTCCAACGTGATACGAAGAATTCAATGTTTCGCATTGGAGAACGATAACAAAAGCGTCTACAGTTTAGTAAAAAGAGGAAAATTGTTTATCAAAACGTATAAATCTGCATCCAGTCCAGTTGAGAAAAAGAACTGCTCCTAGCACTTGGTGTGATAATTATGCCTTCCTTGTAAAACCAGTTTCTAAAGCCTTACATAACACGCAAATAAAAGAAGAGGATTGGAGTCCAACCGCAATCGTCTCGGAAACAGCCTTCCAGATCTTGAACCACAAGGAAACAAAGGAAGTCTAGTCTGCGCAACTGCGAAGATTCAGATTAAGTGCCTTACACCCACGCCTCTCCCGCCCGCCATTCTCCAAAGAAGAAGAAAAGCAAGAAACTCAAAAAAGACGAATCGTGTTAAAAAGAGACGAGAGAAGGTTCCCGTCCACCTATTCCTTTCTTCGTTCGTCAACTCTTCTTGATTCGGCAAGATGATGAGCTTCAAGCAGTGGCTGGCGTTGCTGGGCATCTACACCATCTACATGCTCATCGGCGCCGCCGTCTTCATCAGCCTCGAGAAGGACAATGAGCTGGCGGGCCGCGAGGAGCTGCGCGACCTCAAGGGGCGCGTCATAGGTCAGTGCGGGGTCTTTGCATCTGTTTCTTTGATTTATACATTATTCTGGTTTCTGCTGTGTCGATGAACGTATTTCTGTTGAATAGTTATTTTCATTATTGGCTTTTTCATGTATTGCATTAATTTATTTGGTTCATTTATTGCATAATTCTTATAAACCTTTCTATTTGCCTCTCCTTCTATAACCCTCTATTATTCATGTGTTTCTTATTTTTACTAATTCCCAAATATTCGTACGTTTCTTCACCACCCTGCCTCCATCCAGAGTTCAGTCAACTATCCTATTCACCAATTGCAGGACAAGTGTTCTTTAAAGGAAAAAAATCGTCTTTAGAAAAATCACACGGAGTAACTTCATGTTCTTTTGCACGTTTCTGGAATATATTTTACTTAAAGACCTTGGGTTGCCGTTAAGTCTTTCTTGCATAAAATTGAAGGGACAGTTTTAGATCATTTTTTCTGTTTCTTGATTTGTCTGTCTATCGATTCAACTCTCTGATTGTCTATCAGTCTGTTAATTTATATATATATATATATATATATATATATATATATATATATATATATATATATATATATATATATATATATATATATATATATATATATATATATATATATATATATATATATATATATACATATATATATATATATACATATATATATATATATATATATATATATACATATATATATATATATATATATATATATATATATATATACATATATACATATATATATTTATTTATCTATTCATTTATCCATCCATCTATTTATATCTGATTTTGCTTCTATATATCTAAAGGTCTATTCTTCCTTCATCTATTTATATGTATATATATATGTATCTTTATCTACCCATATATCTATCTATCTAATGAACAGGAGGACCAGGACAGCATGAAACCACATCTTGCGCATATTCATTTATTTATTGAGCTTTCGGACATCAATAACTGTGTCCATCATCAGAATCTGCATATAAAAGAAATACAACATAAAAAACTATCTACACTAATATATAATACATGATTACTATCTATCTGTGCATGTCTTTTTTTTCTTCATTCTTTACAAACTACGCAGCGCCGTACAACGTAACCATAAAATCCAAGGTTAAACATTTCCACAAACAACACACTATCTCAAACGCTCTTATTACGGCGATTATTGATTTTGTGAATGACAGAAAGTTGATTAATGGCAGAAGGCGATTATCTGTTTATGGGTGTGATTGCGTTGCTGGCTTCCGTGAGAGGGTTTGTAGCTCCTTTGGGTTGTGTGAATGTGCGCGTCTTTTTCCCTTTTGTCTCTCCGTCTGTTTGTCTTTCTCTCTCTCTCTCTTTCCTTTTCTATTTCTTTTTCATTCTCTCTCACTTTCCCTCCCTCCCTCCCTCCCCCTCTCTCTCTCTCTCTGTCTATCTATCTATCTCTCACTCTCCCTCCCCGCCTCTCTCTCTCTCTCTCTCTCTCTATATTCTCTCACTTATATATATATATATATATATATATATATATATATATATATATATATATGTATATAATATCTCTCTCTCTCTCTCTCCTCTCTCTCTCTCTCTCTCTCTCTCTCTCTCTCTCAATTCTCTTTTCAGTTTCCTCTCCTTCCCCTCTACTTTTCCCCTTCCTCCCTTATACAACCCTTCTCCTTCCTCTTATCCCCTCAGACACCCCCACTTCCCGTTCAACATGTAAATTACCGTTCCTTATACTTTCATTAAGACCCGGGTCCTGTACTAGACATGGTCTCCTAAGATGCTATAAAACCAATTTATGTTCCCGGTTTCGGCTTTTATTTATTATTTTTTTTCGGTCGGCTGCAGGGGTTCACTACAGGGACATTGGCTGCATATCAGCTGTGTGTGGAAAGGAGAGGGAGAGAGAGAGAGAGAGAGAGAGAGAGAGAGAGAGAGAGAGAGAGAGAGAGAGAGAGAGAGAGAGAGAGAGAGAGAGAGAGAGAGAGAGAGAGAGAGAGAGAGAGAGAGAGAGAAAGGGGGGGCGAGAAAAAGAGAGAGAAAGAGAGAAAGAAAGAGAGAGAGAGGGAGGAGCGGGGCAGAGAGACAGCGAGAGAAGAGAAATAGTTGAGAAGGAGAGAGAGCGACCAAGAAAGAGAGAGAGAAAAGTCGAAAGAGAGAAGTCGAAAGAGAGAATCAAACAAACAAAGAATGCCATAGTATATCCCGAACCATAACCAAAGAAAACGATGACATTTACCACCCGATTAAACCCAGCCCTCCATACGTACCTGGCATCTGATCCCAATCTCCGAATCAAGGACCACCCTAATCCCTCCCCTCCCCCTCCCCCGACCCATGGCCACAACTTTCGCAAATGGGAGTAAAGTAAAAGACCAGGAGATTAAGGTGTCTGAGCCAAACGGGTTCTGTACACTGCACGTGATGTTCTGCACGACGGGGATCGGCAGGTGTCAGATGTACGTGCCTCTCGTAGTCTTGTTCTCTCTTGTTGTTGTTATTGCTGATGTTTTGTCCCTCCCGTGTTTGTTGGCGTGCTTGATTCTGCTAATTGACTTTAAATATTGTCTTTCTCGTTCTCTCCCATTCTCTTTCGCCTTTTCCCTCTCGTTCTCTTCCATTCTCTCCTTTCCCTCTTGTTCTCTCCCATTCTCCCCTTTCCTCTCTCTCTCTCTTTCCCCGTCTCCATCTTTCTCTGTTCTTCCATTTCCCTTTATCTGCAATCCCTCTACACCCCCACATACACCCCCACCCCCAAGAAAAAAAAATAATATATAAACAAAATATCACTGACCGTGTTCCTCGCACGCAATAACTTATGTCTTGTCACGCCCCTGTTATGCAAGGAGGTGAGCCGCCATTCATCGGCACGCGACCAGATTCGCCGGGGCGGCAGCAGGAAGTCTAATGGGGAAGGTTGGCGCGGCGCTGATTTCGATAGAAGCAGAGACGGCCACCACGCACACATATTCATATATGTGTGTGTGTGTGTGTGTGTGTGTGTGTGTGTGTGTGTGTGTGTGTGTGTGTGTGTGTGTGTGTGTGTGTGTGTGTATGTGTGTGTATGTGTCTAAATATATATATTATACTTACATATATAGGTATATGTGTATATACATATATATATACGTATATATATACATATACATACATATATATATATATATATATATATATATATATATATATATATATATATACTAGAGAGAGAGAGAGAGAGAGAGAGAGAGAGAGAGAGAGAGAGAGAGAGAGAGAGAGAGAGAGAGAGAGACAAGAGAGTGAGTGAGTGAGTGAGAGAGAGAGAGAGAGAGAGAGAGAGAGAGAGAGAGAGAGAGAGAGAGAGAGAGAGAGAGAGAGAGAGAGAGAGAGAGAGAGAGAGAGAGAGGGAGGGAGGGAGGGAGGGAGAGAGACTGATACAAAGAAGGGAAGAGGATGAGAGAATAAAGAGAAACGAGGCAGAGAGAGGACGAACAGCAGGATGAAAATCAAATAAAAGCCACAACAGCGACATTTTCCTTCAAACACGCTCGACGTTTTGCCAAACTGACCCGCCCGGAGTCAGCCCAGGTGTGTGTGAGTTTGTGTGTGCGCGCTTGTGTGTGTGTGTGTGTGCGCGTGTGTGTGCGTATGTGTCTTTGTGTAGCTAAAGTTTGAGTGTGCGTGCGTGCATGCGTATGCGTGTGTGTGAATGTATACATACATAATAACATACTCATGAATATGCATGCTTGTGTTTCTGCACATTTGCTTACATATATGTCTGTGACCGTGCATGCGACCTTGTCCGTGACAGTGGCTATGAATATGCAAATCGAGGTCATCAGGTTTCCCGACATTCTCGGTCTGACCTTGATGGACACACGCCTGACCTTTCTTGACTTCGGAAGCAAAACAATTCGCAGGCGGAGTCGCAGGGTGAGGATGAGGATGATGACTATGATGGTGATGACTGAAATAATAATAATAATATTAATAATAATAATAATAAT
>NC_091563.1:18456277-18466277 GCF_042767895.1 Penaeus vannamei
TCATCATTACTGTTGCTATTTTTATTATTATTATTGTTGTATTATTGAAAAGCATGAATGTAATTATTTGTGTGCTTTTGATATTCAGATAGTTTGTTTATAAATGTTTCCAGCCGTTAGACTTTCAGTATCATACCTAATATATCGAATATATCCTTTTTATTTGAATTAATCGCCACCATTATTACTCTCCCCTTCTAAAGCCACGTCTTTGTCTCATAAACAACATTACAATTATTTCCCTTTATATAAATAAAATATAATATAAATAAATAAATATATATATATATATATATACATAGATATAGATATATATATAGATATATATAGATATAAATATATATATATACATAGATATAGATATACATATATATATATATATATATATATATATATATGTGTGTGTGTGTGTGTGTGTGTGTGTGTGTGTGTGTGTGTGTGTGTGTGTGTGTGTGTGTGTGTATGTGTGTGTGTGAGAGAGAGAGAGAGAAAAAAAAGTGTATCTATAAATAAAAGAACACATAGATATATATGTGCGCACACACACACACACACACACACACACACACACACACACACACACACACACACACACACACACATATATATATATATATATATATATATATATATATATATATATATATATATATGTGTGTGTGTGTGTGTGTGTGTGTGTGTGTGTGTGTGTGTGTGTGTGTAAACATATATTGATTTATCTACACACACACACACACAAACTGAGTAGTTTACGTTATAAGGATACTGCGCTTTACAGGGTACTAAGGCATGACCAAAAGTCAAATTGGGTCGCATACAAAGTCACTGTCGAGCCGAGTCGTATTTTATCGTCCGTTACACTGAGTTTATTTTATTCTATTGATATGTGAATAAACAAAAATATTAATACGAGCAAGAGAAAATGCAAGAAGAAGAGAGAGACGAAAGGGATTTTCAATATAAAGATTTCTAGACCAACCTCGAGAGAAAAGAAGAAAAATGATAAATCAGCTTTGACAGTGCAGTGTCCTCATCAACACACGCCAGGGGAATATTTATTCATCTAGTAATGATATGTCAGACATGTGTAAGATCTAATCGGAAAGGGTGTAAATGTTATTTCTATTTCTCTTATCTGTAAACTTGTTCAACAGGTTTTCGAGAACATGTCTTGCTGTAAAGCAGATGTTGATATCAGTTGGGTTAGGCCAAGAGATAATAACATTTACTTTTATAGTTCCCTTTTGAATCACCATGTCCCAGATTTTCCACTCGTCCTTGAATAAAACAAGATTCAAAGACTGCATAGAGAAAATCAAATTAACTTGTCAATCTTAAAAAATTAAAAAAAATCAACCACGACCCATCTCCCAAACTAATATCTCTTCCCTTCTTCTCCTGCAGGATTCGGCCACATGTCCCCATGCGCCCTGGGGCCCGCGTCGCTACCATCCTGTACATGGCGCTCGTGGGCGTGTTTTTCAACGCGGCATCCTCGTGGCGGTGCTCGCGACATCTTCTCCAGCGGGTCGTTTTTCGGAGGAGGACGAAGGAGAGGAGAGAGGGAGGGAGGGAGGTTGGAGGGAAGGAGGGAAGTGGGAGAGAAGAAGGAGGAAGGATTAGAGAGAGAGAGAGAGAGAGAGAGAGAGAGAGAGAGAGAGAAGAGAACGAACTGGGTTTCTTTGCCCAAATCAGAATTTTCAGAACAACATCCTGGCCTTAAAAATACGTGAAATTTGTCACTGTCATAAACTCTAGTAATATGACACCGAAACAACCGTATATTTATAAGTCCTTAAGCCAAAAACACAACTACAACAAAAACACACCTGGCTCAAATTTAAACTTAAATCAAACAGCAGCAGAATCATAAAATTCAACAACAATAACAAACAACAACGACAGCCTCGACAAATACACACAAACATAAAACCCACAGCGATCAGTGTGCCGAAACCATCACCAAAGGCCACCCACCAACAAACACCCTTTGCACACACACACACACAAGCAGCTTCACGAGCAAGAAACCCTGATAACGTCCATTGCCCTAACCCTACTCCCTCCTGGTGGTGAACTCGCACGTGCGTGCCCCGCGAGCCACCAGCGCCGAGTCGCGGCTGATGGCCGCGGTTTCCCGTCGCCTCTACCCTGGTGCCCGGCTTCATCGTGTTCCTGTTCGTCCCGGCGGCCGTGCTGCTGGTGGTCGAAGAGGGATGGAATTACCTCGATTCCTTCTACTTCGCCTTCATCACTCTCACCACCATTGGATTCGGGGACTATGTGGCCGGTGAGTGGGATGGGATTGCGTGTCAGTTAGGCTGAGGCATTCGCCCATATTCCCGAGCTTCCTCGGACACCTTTTCGGTTGGGTCCTTCCCCATTTGGTCTAAGTCAACGGGATTGGCTGCGAGCATAGGGCAGCCTCGACAGAGTGGTCCAGCTCACGGGTGCGAGATGCTGGAACTCCGGGACAAAAAGGTGTCCAAATTGTCTCTGAATATCCTGAAAATCATGACCACCTCGCGTGCTTTTTCATAACTGCAGCAGTGTTCAAGTTGCTAACAAATTTTTCTGAAACATCATCAGAAAACGGCCAGAAATATAACCCTTTGGTAACAGCGTATCTTTAAGCACTAGGGTTTACTGAGTAGAACATCTAACTGCTTCCTCACTTAAAACAACACACCATATATATATATGTATATATATATCTATATATATATATATATGTATATATATATATATATAATATATATATATATATATATACTCTTTATATATATATATATGTATATAAAATGTATATGTATTTATACACAATGCACATATATTTTCTTAAAAAAAAAAAAAAAAATATATATATATATGTATATATATATATATATATATATATATATATATATATATGGAGAGATACACCCTACAACACATACAGCCTAAACATGCATCAAGCAAAATATCATAAACGATACTTTTCCTAATCCACCCCACAGGGCAGGCAGGATCTGGACCACATGTGGATCCTGGAACCTACAAGGTCGTGATGGTGGTGTGGATCGTGTTCGGCCTCGGATACATCGTCATGGTCACTCTGCCTTCATCCCGAGAGGCGCTCAGTTCAGAAAGGTGAGGGCAGGGAGAGCGGAGGAGGAAGATGAAGGAGAGAAGAAGGGACAGGAAGGGGGAGGGAGAGGAAGAAGGGCAGGAGGGAGGGGGAGAGGGAGAAAGAAGGGACGAGGAGAGAGGGGAGAGGGAGAAGGGAGGGGGAAAGAGATGAGGAGGTAAGGAGGAAGGAGGAAAGGGGAGGGAGGGAGAAAGGGGACAGGGAAGGAGGAGGGAGAAGGGACAGGAGGGGAAGGGAAGAGGGAGAAGGGAGGGGGAAAGGATGAGGGTAAGGGAGAAGGGAGGAAAGGGAGGAGAGAGAGAGAAGAAGGGAGGGAGGAGGAGGAAGGGGACAGGAGGGAGAGAGGGAGAAGGGACGGGGAGGGAGGGGAGAGGGAGAAGGGGGGAGGAAAGGTGAGGCAGGGAGAAGGGAGGGGAGGGAGGAGGAAAGGGAGAAGAGGAGGGGGCAGGTGAAGGAGGGAAGAAGGTGAGGCAGGGAGAGGAGGGGAAAAGGGGAGGAGGGAGGAGAGGGAGAGAAGGGTAGGGGGACAGGGAGGGGGAGAGGAGAAGGGGAAAAGGGAGGGAAGGGGAAAGTGAAGAAGGGGAGGGAGGGAGGGAGAGGCAGCGAGAGAAGGAGGAAGGGGTTTCAGGTTGAGAGAGGGGGAAGGGTGTGGGACGAAGGGAGGAAGAGAGGAAGCAGAAGAAAGAGGGAAGGAAAGGAATAGGGTAAGGGAAGGAAAAAGGGACGGAGGAAGGGAGGCAAGGGGAGAAGTTAGTTGCATATATATTGATGCTCAAACCTTGTAAATGTCCATTCGATAAAACTAACTCATCTTTTTGATTCCAGATTCACAGGATTGAGCAAAAGGTCGCTCGGACGCTGAAGAGACAGGCCTCCAAGATTCACCAGAACCTCCACACGGACCTCAAGAGGCTGCGGAAGGTAATAGATTGCTGATTTGGTCTCGCAAAACTGGTCTCTTTTGGTCATGGGGATAGGCTTATTTTGGTCTCGGCGCTTGGTGGATAGCCGAGTACATCCACCATGTACATTTAAATTGATGTCAGCCTGATCATTCAGACTGGGCTTATATTAATTCTGATCTAAATGTTCAACTTGGGTTTTGTAGGCAAATCTGTCCATCCATTCTGTCCTATCCTCAGCATATCTCCCAATCCACACTTTCATGATCTGTCCAATTGACTATATCCATCTATTCCTGTTCTCTCTGCGTCAATCTATCTGTCAGTCTGTCCCTTCAATATGATCATCCCTTACCAAATTTTTCCAGACGATGAAATTCATCAAATCAAGTTCCTCTCACCCCACGTCTCCTTCCATAGGTGGTGAGCAGCTACGTCGCGATCCCTTCTGACGACACTGGAGGACTGCCGGCAGAAGGTCTAGGCCGGTGCGCGAGCCAGTCCGCGATGTCTCAGGGCGTGGGCGGCGTCGAAGCCAAGGATCACGCCTCCACTCGGTGGGCGTCCACTGCAATCGTCCGAATCGCGAGAAACCTTCGACCAGGCGTTGTCCAGGCGGTAATAACAATGTGGAGAACAAAAGGTGGTTGGTTTCTCATTCACGCATCACCGCTCATACACTTTTTGCATCATATATATATATATATATATATATATATATATATATATATATATATTATATATATATATATATATATATATATATATATATATATATTTTGTTCTAACAGCGATTGTCGTTTTATTAATTATCATCTTTATTACTGTTTCCCAATATATTCTTAAATCTGAAGTACAAGGCCCTTGACCCTTCTTATGCTCCCATGAAAGGACCAGCCTCGCAACCTGTCGTCTCTGGAGGACGTGACTCTGTTCCTGGAGATGGTGGAGTCAGCCACTTCACGGGCTTTGAAGGCGGGCATCGCGAAGGAGGCGGACGACCAGGCGCACCTGCCTCGGCGACGACGACTCCAACTCCTCCGACGATGGCTCCTGGCACTGTGACGGACATCCCTCCTGAGGGGACCTCGAGGCCGGCTTCTGCCAATCGAAAGCGCACCGTTGGCGGCAAGGAGTGAGGTCGAGGTCATGGTGCCACCGAGAGCCGTAATGCCGACGAGCATCAGCGACGGCAGCAAGAAGGGCCTGGAAAAGGAGGATGAACCCAGCGTTAACCAGCGGGTGCAGCAGCGGCTAAACTGTCTTCTGATGGAGGTAGACAAAAAGTCGAGCCGAGGACGTCTGCACCATAAGTCGCTGACAGAAATCACTTCTTCGGGCCAGCTCCTGGGCGAGATGGAGAGCATCGTGTGCAAGCCCTTCTCGAGCCCGGACCTCTACGATACCAACAGCGCCAGCCATCGAAGCTACAACTCCGTCCCAGGTCGCATCAAGAGCGGTTGCGTGAAATCGCACCCGAGCCTCAGCGACGTCTTCCCTGCGTTGCCCTCCGCCTGCGACGCCGTCGACCACCAGCCTGTCTCCCAGCACGGCGGCGACCTTCGAGCCAGCCGGCCGCCGCTGGTCATCCGGGGAGCGAAAGTCGCCAGAGGGGGTCCCTCATGATGGCCGCCGCCTACCACCGCCCTACCACCCCCCTTTGGCGCTATCAGGCATCAAGCTGTCTGCAGCAAAAAGCCCATCAGGACCTGAGCTCACTCCACTTGTCTCTTTCTTCTCCCAGTGGATTAAACAGCATATCAGGACCCAGAAGGTGCAGGGAGACGGAAAGGCGAGAAGAAAGAAAGGACAGCAATAACAGGTGACAGAATCTTGGAAGCCACTACACCTCATCTTTACCTTATTGATTAGCAATGTTTCATTTTTATTTGGTTGTTGTTGTTTTTTTAATTCATTTATGATACTTCATGGATCCAAAGTAGTACAAATATCGTATACTTGCTAGATGTGTTGAAATGTCCAGTCAAGGGACATTTCTCAGGAACCAAGCGTGCGTATGTAAACACATTCATTTCGATATCTAGACGAAATTATCATGCGTATATCTGGAAAGTCAGACTAAGAAAAGGGCCCTTGTTAACATCTTCAGGTGATTGTTACACAAATTATAGTGGCACAGAGTTTGCAGCTGATCTATTTGAGTAAGGGGGAAGTTTGCAGTTTGCACCTAAGATATGCACCTGCAATAATAAAAAAGATTGTGCTTAACAGACATTTCTTATATGCACAATAAGGATATGTCTCATCACCCTAGGTGGCACATGTAGAACATTTTATATACAGCTGTTTGGGATAGGACTGACAGAACTCAATACAACAACATGCATTGACCTGAAAGTGAACTTGTGCCTTAAACTTGGCGGATAACAAATTGTGAAAGTAACGTTTCCAGGTATCAGTCAAAATATCTTTCAAAATTGAAAATACTTTCAGTTTCTAGTGTGATTGTGTGTGTGTATATATATATATATATATATATATATATATATATATATATATATATATTATATATATATATATATATATATAGGGTATATATATATATATATATATATATATATATATATATATATATATGTATGTATGTATGTATGTATGTATCTATATCGTTATGTATATGCATATTATCATTTTCTATGTGTTAGAAAACCTATTGTCTATTAAGATATAAGCCACCACTCACTCCATGCATGCCAATCACACAATCATTCCATGTATTAACTCATATGCAAAGTCAGGCTCTTACATAGTGAGTACAATGACTACATACAAACTGTGCCTTAAAAACATGGTTTATGCGTATGTGATATATAGAGATAAATAAATAAATGTATATATATTTATTCATTTATTTCTCAAGGAGTTTTATTGAATAAGTATTCGTGTAAGTAGTAATCCGATCCGCTGTGATTTCCAGTGATTTTAAAAGCCTTCTGTTCCCATATACTGTATATAATGTAAAGCGATTTGCTTTTATAAGGCATTTGTCTGATATGATTTTTCAGGTCTACAAGTATTACTAGTTTGTGCTGCCAAAGGCCAGTGTTGTTATTTCTTATAACCTGCGCAACGCGTTCGTCTTGCGATCTCTTTGGCCGCGATTCAAATCCTACGGCGTATTGCAGGGATGAAACCCGGCCATTACTGCTTATCAGGGGTGCTTTCTCTCGCTCTCTCTCTCTCTCTCTCTCTCTCTCTCTCTCTCTCTCTCTCTCTCTCTTAAATATATATATATATATATATATATATATATATATATATATATATATATATATATATATATATATATCTCTCTCTCTCTCTCTCTCTCTCTCTTCTTCTTCTTCTCTCTTCTCTTCTCTTCTCTTCCCCCCTTCTCGACACGGACATAAATTATTTTATTTTCGCCATTACCTTTAAGCACTTTTTTTTCTCTCTTCTCTTTTGTGGCAGTTTTTATACATTCCAAATTCCATAATAATTCCCCACGTGTGTTCTTTGATCAGATATATCTCTTATGATTCAAGCATTTCCTTGTAAATAACTACCTTTCTGATAAATACTCGTATTATATCGAATCCATAATTTAAAACCTATATTACGTATATAAAATACCTCATTATGTTAGTCAAGGTGTACCTAATAAACAACAAAGAGTGTTTCGAATAATGGCTTCAGATATTAGAACAGTGCATTGTACATTTAATTTCTTTTTTATTGTAAGTGTTTGTAGTACCTGACTAATGTATTTTTGAAGTCGGGGAAGAGATTTGAATGCATTTACACTGTATTTTTTCACAAAGAGGTAAAGCATCAAGTAAAATACAGGTATACGGCCAAGGGCTCAAAACGCATGTAGTGTTTTAGTCTAGTATTAAAGTCTCTGTTATAAAAGACACATATTGTATATTGTCACATTGCAGTTTATATATATATATATATATATATATATATATATATATATATATATATATATATATATATATATGAATGTATGTATGTATGTATATGTATCATGTATGTATGTATGCATAATTCTAGAGTCATAAACAGTAAAAGTTATCTTTTTGGCAACAAAAAATAACGAAACCTCTACAGCCTGTCAGATGTGAAATTACTACGATTTTTATATGTAAAGTTAACTACGTTGGATTTTATGAACCATTTTGTAAAACAATTATTAAATATTGATATTCTACGTTATAACTGATATTTTGTTATTTCACCCAATATAACCGAAGAAAATTACAGGTCTGTTTTTTTTTACCTTCATTCACATTAATGTAATGGTAGTAAGTCATTAACAATAAACTATCCACAATTGAAAAGGCAAAGAACATACGTTGATCATGCTTTTTTCAGCTCATTTTTTTCTATGTTCAGAAGTAATGTTTCAAAAGGAGAAAGAGTTTCAAATAGTGATGATTTATATATTTATTCATTTTTTATATTGGCTTTATAATTATATGATGTAATGATCAGCTGCTTGTGTTTGCTAGCACCGGTGTCATGCTAAGAAAAAAATCACAAGAACGCTTGCCCAGCTGACATTTTATCACCAAGATTACCTAAAGTTTACCTACAGTTCGGCCAAAATGATCCGCATATTTCTGTAAGCAATTATACTATGATAAAATATATGAAATTAGAGTATACATTTTAGAGTATCATTGGAGATATAACACGCAACACCAAACCCGAAGAATCTGACCTACGGTGTCGGGATAATTGTTCCGGCTTCGGTAAGAGTCACGGCAACGACGGAAAAGACCGGCGGACGCGCACTCTTGCCTACGGGGCCGGAGTCACTAAAGGCAGTGCTGGCGAGAGTCACCATGGTAAACAGACAGCAGTGGTGTTCACTAACAGAATTACCATCGTAAAAAGACAACAGTAGTATTCACTCACACCTTGTCATCTTGTCATGGAAAATTTTACCAGTGGTCGGAGCACTAGTTAATTCTGGGAAGACGATGTCATAACAATATTTAAGCAATTCGGTTTATTTTACACATGGTATAATGGGCATGGCGAAGTAATGCAAATTTCACATGTAATTAGAATGAATCAAATCCGCACAAATTTTTGTCAAATTATAGGAAGACATAGGCCTACATTAGCCTGTAGTGCATTATTACAACTTCAATATAAAAAACTACCCTGCTGATATATAAACTAGCAATATTAACATTAAACGAGTGTAGTATCTGTGTCTGGCAAAGGACAATAAACTCCAAAGCGCGTGGGCAAGAATGAGCTTGAAGTATTTCCTTTATTTGACAATAGATGGCGATGAATAAAAAAATCGTTTCGACCGGTCCTTTGTTGAACGAAGATAAATAAATAGATAAACAAATAAAAGCTGTTTGGGCTATTTCTTTGGTTTGCAGCAAACAGTGGTATATTAATACAACAGTATTTTATTAGTTTCCATTTATACGACAAATAGCCAGGGAAGTCTATTAATTTCCAACATAATATATATAATTAGATATTTTTTTTAAATTCTCCCTATATATTCTTAAATGGTGTTTTAGTTGTGAAAATTTAAAAATCCTGCTGTGACTACTTCTGTTTGCATGTTAAGTGACTGACCGAAAGAAACCTAAATATATATATATATATATATATATATATATATATATATATATATATATATATATATATATATATATATATATATGGCGCTCGCTGATTGGCGGAATTGCTTTACCATTAGAATGAGTCGACTTGCGATTGCATCTCGCTCGACGCTGGTTACCATTTCTTCGTGAATCCCGCTTTGCCATCACTGGTAAACACAGTGGTAAATGCATTACGATCGTATGTTACTGAGCCGGATTCACTAATGCTCTTACGAGGGTAAAATCGCTGGCAACTAGTTACCATCGTAAACTATGGTATTTACTAACTATGTAAACATTATCAGTAGTAAGTCTACTGGTAACTTCAGGAAAGAAACTATGTAATA
>NC_091563.1:18476277-18488777 GCF_042767895.1 Penaeus vannamei
ATGCCTGTGTGGGTAAGGAAAACGCCATACAAAACTTTGCACAGTAAAGCTGCATATTAGCTGTATTTTCAGTCTTGAGATACCACAACGTTCTCATGAAGTTTCAGGTTTGAAACTGGTATGACCCACCTCCGTACAAATCTTCCTTGCTGATAGAAAATATAAGATAACGTTGGGTAACAGTTTCTCTCTAGTATGATTCTCTTCACCATGACAAGGTATGGCATCTGAAGGGTCTCTCCAAGGGCTGTCTCGCGCTGCTTGCATGTGGCCGATTTCTCCCTGTCTTGTTCAGGGGAAAAGACCGCGCCTATGCTTTTCCACGGCAATAAAAGAAATTTCCAGTCCATGGGACTAACTTGGATCCCCGGCAAGTGGAATCTGGAGTCTGACTGACGAATTAGGAATTTTAGGGAGATTTAAGAACAGCAAAATTACCACGCGAGGAAAATAAAGTAGCCTTGAGATTTAATATGCATGAAGCCTGTTCGGCATTTCCGTGGAAATCTCTTGACCAATTATCTTTTTCTTTCTCTCTTCATCTCTCTATCTCTCTAGTTCTTTTTTAATGGATCTTTATTTATTTATCCATGTTAACTTTGCCGACAGAGGGGCCGATGTGCATGTTAGCGTTCCTGGAATCCTCCCATGAACGAAACCCAAGCATCAAGGACAAAGTGAAACCGACCCTTGTTTTGACACAGAAATTCAGTTCCACATTTCATAGTTTCAGTTTTAGTTTCACTTGCCTTTGATGAGTATATATAGTATTAAATGTAACATATATTGGCTTCTCTGATGTGACGCAATGGATTCGCGTTCAGAACCCATGAAAATAACGATGCAGGGTACCACGTGGTTCCAGTGCCCATGGCCTTGCGAATCTTACAGCTGTCGTTGTCTGTACGGCAGGTCAGCATGTTGTGATTGTTTACACGTCTCGTCAGTTTGTCCGAAATGTAATTATAATCACCATGTTCAGTTAAATGAATTGCTCTTGCACAGTTTATAAAATCTTTCACTGAACAGAATCCTATACAACCTTGAATTCATATACAAATAACGCTATTATCATTATTTTGATTATCATTATCGGCCGTAGTTTTAACATTTTATACTACCATCATTGTCATTTTGTCATTACTGTTATTTCTATCATCTAGCGCTTCTGTCATTATTACTATATTTTATTCGACGATTTCAGCGCACCACTATGATTTGGGTTTCATCAAAGACGTTATAAATGCAAAAGCTTTCTCCTTATCGGCGCTCCGCCCCTCCTTCATGAACACAGAGGAGCCACTGTAGAAGGACACCGAGTAACGCTGCTGAAAGATCGGGGCTTTGACACGAGGGACGCCTGCATAGTGCGCCACGAGGCCCGTCAGGAACACGTCCTCCAGCCACACGAAGGGCACGCGAGGGAGGTCCTCCCACAGCCGCTTGCAGGCCTTCCTGGTGAGGATGTAGGCAGGACCCAAGACGAACGTGGGTAGTTTTGACTCTGGGTATTCCTCCTGTGCGATGAAAATTGACTTCATTATCATTAATCATCTCATGGCTGTTACATTTCAATAGCATTAGTATCAGGATTATCACTAATAATCACCACTCGTAGTACTACTACTACTATTATTACTACTACTACTACTATCGCTGCTCCTTTTACTACTATTTCTATGTTTGTCATTATTGTCACCATTGATACTATATATCAGTGTTATTTCGTCTTTAGCCCAATCCTTTATCATCGCCCAAGGCCCGTCACCTTCTGCAGAGCCCAGCGGCCGGTGCGGTGGGCAATTCCTTTATATAAAGCATCGCCGAAGATTGCCCCAGTAGACGAGCTCTTCTGGTCCTACGGAAAAGAAAGTCGCATGACTCAAACATATAACAGGTGCACGACCAAGCATATAAAGTGGCGTAAGTGCACAGTGTATGATCCAGAGAAAAGTTTACTCGAGCTGGTCAACTAATCCATTGTTCCTGTGGTGCTATTTACTCCAACGTGACACTGAGGAATTTATCATCGATCGACTACTTATGATAGCTATTGTTCAGATCATGGTGCAACTGTCGACGGAAACCAACGATAGTTAACACTGCCGTTAATTAGGGTGGGAAATGGCAAATGATTTGCGCGAGTGGGTTTCCGGGCCTATCGGCGCTCCGACCACTAAACCATTTCTTTTACTCTAGCAAATCACAGGTCGAACATCTCTTGAGGAATTTCCTAATCTATATACTAAATATATCACAGGCACGGAGGGCACGGCCATCCCTGAACAAGGGCCGCTAATTACGAGCTTTCCTGCTCACTCGATGTTATAGTCGTTTAAGGAAGGCCACGGCGGTGACCTGGAAATCTATTTACTTTACAACAAAATATTTTATAGTTAATACTACTTATACTCAAAACATGTGCAGTTCTAGTATAATCCACATACTTCCTGTTGGGACCCATAGTAGGCTCTGCAGATAGTTCCCGCAGACCAAACCTATTAAATGTAGACATATGCAGTCCATCTGTACCGATTTATACCAGCAAAGACCAGATATTTCCTAAATGGACGCCTCCAATTTTTCACTTAGTCCCTTACCTTCGAAGATACGTCGGGGAGTTGCAGGTAAGAGCGCAGGTTCAGAGGGTTCACCACCACGTCGTCGTCCACTTTGGCCACGAACGGGGTCTCGGGGCAGTTCCTCACGACCCAGTCCAGCCACGAGATCGTTTTGTATGTCAGGTTTCTACAGTGATGTAGGTCACATGTTCATGTAATGCAGAGGACACATCCACACATAGATGCATACATACGCTCGCGCGCACACACGCAGACAATGTATTCTTAGCAGGCGTTGAAACAGTCAGACCGACATACGTTTACGCACATGAGAAACAGTGAGTATGCTACTATGAACCATGAATTTGAAAACAACATGCAAATTGTAATGATATGAAAGAATATAGTCATCTTTCATAGTGTTCATAAAGTATTTTCAACACTTCCTTGTCATCAATATCATCATCAATATAATCATCAGTCATCATCACCATCATCATCATCATCCATCACCAATCATCAATATCATCATCATTAATATTTTCAATATCATCACCATCAATCATCACTATAATCATCAATATCATTATCAATCATCACCATCATCTTCAATCATCATTATCAATCATCACCATCATCATCTTCAATCATCATTATCAATCATCACCATCATCATCTTCAATCATCATCAATCGTCATCATCATCAATTGTCATCATAATCATCAATCAATATCTTTATCACCATAATTAATCATCAATATCATCATTATCAATCCTCAATCACCAATATCATCATTATCAATCATCATCAATCACCAATATCATCATCAATCATCATAATATCATCATCAATCATCAATATCATCAACAATCCTCATATCATTATCATCATCAGGGATAATGATATGCTTTGCATACTTTTGAAGTGGACGAGAGAATGGCACTCGCACGCACTGGACCTGCAATGGATGAATTACTCTTCCGACCGAGGTGGTTTCAGGCCAGGAAGCTCCTGCTGGGGACAGACTCTGAACTTCACTCAGTACACTGAGGATGGTTTCGAAACCGGGCAGCTCGTAGGGGCGGTTTTTGTTGATTTGACCGCTGCATATGACACTCAATCACAGACTGCTCTTACTAAACTTGGTTTAAATGGTCTGGAACTCCAGCGTCGCCAGGGTAATCAAGTCGTCACACGGGAACCGACGGTTCTTCGCTGAGATGGATGGGAAAAGGAGCCGCTGCCGCTCACAGACGAATGGTCTCCCTCAAGGCTCGGTGCTTGCGCCAACCCTATTTTATATCTATACTAATGACCGACCCCAGTTCGAGAATTTTCGACAGTTCATTTACGCTGATGATTTAGGTCTTACCACCCAACACAAGTCCTTCGAGTCATTTAGCGAAGACTAACGGCTGTCTTGAATAGTCTCAGACTACTATGAGACCAGCTTCCTTGATGCGAACCCTGGCAAGACTGAAGTCTGAGCGATCCATATAAACAACCACCAGGGCCAACGACAACTGAACATTGTATGGAATGGTAAGAAACTGGATAACGGCTAGGCTGGGTTAGGCTAGGCTCAGTTAGGCTAGGCTGGGTTAAGCTAGGATGGGGTCGGCTGGGGTGGGTTCAGGTAGGTTGGGCTAGGCTAGGCTGGGCTAGGCTATGCTAGGTTAGGATGGGCTTGGCTAGCTTGGGTTAGGCTAGGCTATGCTAGGTTAGGATGGGTTCGGCTAGCTTGGGTTAGGCTAGGTTCAGCTAAGCTAGGTTAGGCTAGACTAGGTTCAACTAAGCTGGGTTAGGCTAGACCGGGCTAGGCTAGGTTGGGCTAGGCTTGGCTGGGTTAGGCCAGCATGGGTTCGGCTAGGTTGGGCTAGGTTAGGTTGGGTTCGGCTAGGCTAGGCTAGCCTGGGTTAGGCTAGGCTAGGCTAGCCTGGGTTAGGCTAGGCTAGGCTAGCCTGGGTTAGGCTAGGCTAGGCTAGACCGGGTTAGGCTAGGCTAGGCTAGGCCGGGTTAGGCTAGGCTAGGCTAGGCCGGGTTAGGCTAGGCTAGGCCGGGTTAGGCTAGGCTAGGCTAGGCCGGGTTAGGCTAGGCTAGGCTAGGCCGGGTTAGGCTAGGCTAGGCTAGGCCGGGTTAGGCTAGGCTAGGCTAGGCCGGGTTAGGCTAGGCTAGGCCGGGTTAGGCTAGGCTAGGCTAGGCCGGGTTAGGCTAGGCTAGGCTAGGCCGGGTTAGGCTAGGCTAGGCTAGGCCGGGTTAGGCTAGGCTAGGCTAGGCCGGGTTAGGCTAGGCTAGGCTAGGCTAGGCCGGGTTAGGCTAGGCTAGGCTAGGCTAGGCCGGGTTAGGCTAGGCTAGGCTAGGCCGGGTTAGGCTAGGCTAGGCTAGGCCGGGTTAGGCTAGGCTAGGCTAGGCCGGGTTAGGCTAGGCTAGGCTAGGCTAGGCCGGGTTAGGCTAGGCTAGGCCGGGTTAGGCTAGGCTAGGCTAGGCCGGGTTAGGCTAGGCTAGGCTAGGCCGGGTTAGGCTAGGCTAGGCTAGGCTAGGCCGGGTTAGGCTAGGCTAGGCTAGGCCGGGTTAGGCTAGGCTAGGCCGGGTTAGGCTAGGCTAGGCTAGACCGGGTTAGGCTAGGCTAGGCCGGGTTAGGCTAGGCTAGGCTAGGCCGGGTTAGGCTAGGCTAGGCTAGGCCGGGTTAGGCTAGGCTAGGCTAGGCCGGGTTAGGCTAGGCTAGGCTAGGCCGGGTTAGGCTAGGCTAGGCTAGGCCGGGTTAGGCTAGGCTAGGCTAGGCCGGGTTAGGCTAGGCTAGGCTAGGCCGGGTTAGGCTAGGCTAGGCTAGGCCGGGTTAGGCTAGGCTAGGCCGGGTTAGGCTAGGCTAGGCTAGGCCGGGTTAGGCTAGGCTAGGCTAGGCTAGGCCGGGTTAGGCTAGGCTAGGCCGGGTTAGGCTAGGCTAGGCTAGGCCGGGTTAGGCTAGGCTAGGCCGGGTTAGGCTAGGCTAGGCTAGGCTAGGCCGGGTTAGGCTAGGCTAGGCTAGGCCGGGTTAGGCTAGGCTAGGCTAGGCCGGGTTAGGCTAGGCTAGGCCGGGTTAGGCTAGGCTAGGCTAGGCCGGGTTAGGCTAGGCTAGGCTAGGCCGGGTTAGGCTAGGCTAGGCTAGGCCGGGTTAGGCTAGGCTAGGCTAGGCCGGGTTAGGCTAGGCTAGGCTAGGCCGGGTTAGGCTAGGCTAGGCTAGGCCGGGTTAGGCTAGGCTAGGCTAGGCCGGGTTAGGCTAGGCTAGGCTAGGCCGGGTTAGGCTAGGCTAGGCTAGGCCGGGTTAGGCTAGGCTAGGCTAGGCCGGGTTAGGCTAGGCTAGGCTAGGCCGGGTTAGGCTAGGCTAGGCTAGGCCGGGTTAGGCTAGGCTAGGCTAGGCCGGGTTAGGCTAGGCTAGGCTAGGCCGGGTTAGGCTAGGCTAGGCCGGGTTAGGCTAGGCTAGGCTAGGCCGGGTTAGGCTAGGCTAGGCTAGGCCGGGTTAGGCTAGGCTAGGCTAGGCCGGGTTAGGCTAGGCTAGGCTAGGCCGGGTTAGGCTAGGCTAGGCTAGGCCGGGTTAGGCTAGGCTAGGCTAGGCCGGGTTAGGCTAGGCTAGGCTAGGCCGAGTTAGGCTAGGCTAGGTCGGGTTAGGCTAGGCTGGGCTAGGCCGGGTTAGGTTAGGCTGGGCTAGGCTGGGCTAGGTTAGGCTAGGCCGGGTTAGGCTAGGGTAGGCCGGGTTAGGCTAGGCTAGGCCGAGTTAGGCTAGGCTAGGCCGGGTTAGGCTAGGCTGGGCTAGGCCGGGTTAGGCTAGGCTGGGCTAGGCCGGGTTAGGCTAGGCTGGGCTAGGCCGGGTTAGGCTAGGCTGGGCTAGGCCGGGTTAGGCTAGGCTGGGCTAGGCCGGGTTAGGCTAGGCTGGGCCGAGTTAGGCTAGGCTGGGCCGAGTTAGGCTAGGCTAGGCAGGGTTAGGCTAGGCTGGGCTAGGCCGGGTTAGGCTAGGCTGGGCTAGGCTGGGCTAGGTTAGGCTAGGCTGGGCTAGTCGCAAATCGAAAACGGATCCGCTGGTCAAGAAACGACACCAAAGTGCATTCAGAAGCCATTGAAAAATAACGAAAAAAAAGAAAAGAAAAGAAAAAGAGGAGAAGAGAAGAAATAAAAAAGAAAAGAAAAAGAGAAGAGAAGAAATGAAAAAAAGAAAAGAAAAAGAGAAGAGTCGAGAAGTGAAGAAAAAAAAGAAAAGAAAGAAAGAAAGAAAACGGCCCTGACATCTGCTTCCTATAAATCATGAAATATCATTACCTGTATGAGTCATAGAAATTATTCTGGATGATATCCTTGTATTGTCTCGACTCGGCATCTAGAGCCGCCTGCAGCGACCTGTTGTAGACCGCTCCTATCACAAACACCGCTCTGGAAATAAGGAAAGAGGAAATGAAATTGCAACAGTATAATTTCAGTATTTTCTGTCTTTAACATTGAGATGTAGCATAACTTTATAATTTTGAAATCAATATTAGCAAAGTTATGTCTTGATAAATACAAGAGGATAATACTAATATCAACGATACCACTGAGTACAATATCAAAAATTTCAATAATCTCAAGCAATACTTAATTCAAATCATATGATGTGAATATGAATAGAAACAAAAAGGCCGCTGCGCTACGGGGGGCGGCCGCGCCCGACAGGCAGGAGAGCTCACTTGAGGCCGGAGCGCGGGAACAGCGCCGGGCTGGCCCACGACTTCCTGATGCGGTTCCGCAGCGCCTGGTGGCCTGGCGCCGAGATCACGACGGCCAGCACGCGAGGGGTGGGGCCCCTGCACGGCGGTTCGTGCGCCAGGTCGTGGCGCCACGTCACCTCGCACGGGAGCCGGTTCACGACGGGCCCCTTCCCGTGCAGCGGCTTGGTCTCATAGATGAATCTGTGGAAGGGAGGGACCGTGGAGCAAACACACATGTACATATGTACACACACTCATATCCCTCTCTCTTTCTCTCACACATACGTGTGTGTGTGCGCGCGCTCTTTATAGACACATGTATGGGTCTGTTTGAAAATGTAATTGAAAGTGGTCAACATACTTAAACCTTTTGTTGTCTTTCGCTGCATCCGCCTTTTTAGATTTTTTAGATTTCTCTCGCCCTTTTTTTTCCTTTACTGGAGTTCTGAAACAGACAAAACCAAAATGTACGCTTTCTAGATCATGTCCTAATAGTACATGGTATCCGATGCTTCGCATGTACCGTGCAGATGTTATGATACTAAAAATATCACCAAGTCGTGTTAACTGGGGAGGTTACGAAGTGAATCAGCCAAATAGCACTGAGAATCAGCAGGTCGCGAGGGTCGTCCTGTGTTCCCTTAAGGATGGCCAAGTTGAGGAATCTCGGTGACACTCGCGAGCAGCTGCTACGACCACCCTGGCTGCGACTGCCGGCTTCCTGGAGTTGTGGGGTGAGGGGGGGGGGTCCCTTGGAAGCCTCTCCCAGCCATCTGCTCGCATGTAACAGCAACTCTTCTGGCGTCTGAGTAACCATGACCTCGTGGTTGTGGAGTTCCCGCGTGTGTGAGGGCGGGGGGTCGAGTGACTTATCACGCCCCGGGGGCCAGTGGATTCTTATTGGATGTTTGTTGACCGCGGAGATGTGGGGACAACAGACGCACAGGTGAGTGCGAAGAGAGAAGGCCAACTGACTGCTCGCATTACTCTTTGTGTGCAGTGTAGTTCCATTGAGATCGCTATGAACCTTGTGCCTTGGGTGTCGATTTACTTGTTTAACCCCATATTTCTCCATGGATATTATAATGTCTTTTCCAGCTGCCAGGGCCAATACTGTCGTTTTATAGAAGCCTTCTATAAAGGATGATTTATGCATACATCTCACCAACGTTCAGAGTGCGTCCATACCCAAAACTGGGAATAGTGGCATAGGACTAATATCAGGAATCATTTTTAGAAATATTGTGAAAAATAGCAAAGTGAAAAAGAATAACATAGAAATTTGGAGTCACATGCACACACAAGTTCCCCTTTGAGTTTTTTTTATTGACAATACAATTTCACAAAAACTGCCCCAAATCTAAGATGGATGAGTAATTTCATACGTGAAGTATCTATGGCTCACAATAAACACACAGGCAGCAATACAAGCTGTAATAATCACCCTTACCCTCCACACTCACCTGCAACGAGGATCGTCTTCTAATGGCATTGAGTGATTTGCAGTCGAAGTATGAGTCTCTGGTTCTTTCGTAAGTGATGAGTTATATGCATTCGGTTCTGTTATAGATGATGAGTTGGATGGATTCGGTTCTTTCACAGATGATGAGTTATATGCGTTCGGTTCCTTCGAAGTCGACGAGCGATTCGAATGAGTCTCCGATTCCTTCGTAAGTAATGAGTTGTATGATGAGCGATTTGTATAGGTTTCTTGGAGATGGATCTTAATATTTGGGACCAGCCTGCAAAATAGAAAGTGTATTACAGCATGAATACCTACATGATGTACTGCACTGCCAGGAGTTATCCGCCGCGGGCAGTACAGGTAGGTTTATGCCTAGGTCCGGAGAATCTGAAGTAAAACAAAGCAAAGTATGTAACGTTGCAATGACTGCCACAAAAAAAGAAAGAAAAATGAGATCGATGAAATAAATGAAGTAATCTTGGAAGCGAAATAAATAATCGTGAATTACACTTCGGCCATACGTGCTTGATCTAATCATACCAATAAAAACATGAAAAATAGATATAGTTGCTGCACTTTTCCATAGCAAAAGGATAATTGATATCCTGACAGTTGATACAACGCAAATAGCTTCTAGTGTTTATATAACTTACATTTATCGGTTCTTATTAGCGTAAGAAATGGTCTACCTTCACAACAGTTAGATACCATCAGGTTACATTTGATAGTTTTAAGCTGAAAGATGGTTTAATATATATATATATATATATATATATATATATATATATATATATATATATATATATATATATATATTTTTTTTTTTTTTTTTTTTTTTTTACATAAAATTCATGATTATGTTCAGTGTCTGTACTAATTTCACGCACGCTAAGTTGAACTGAATCAGTCCTTCCCAAAGCTGGATTCAATTTCCTTCATGTGAAGGGTGCAGCCTGTCGTGGGCTTTCGTCCTTTCGTAAAGTATTTGTCAAAAATACGTATTTTGCTTTCAGTTGTGTCCATGGCTCTGTTTACTTAAGGCGCCGCACAGTTAAAGAACGACGAGTAAAAACTAACACGAAAGGGAAATATTCTTGAACTAATCTTGAATGGTTAGTTCATCGTAAAACCAAATTCTGCGGTGCATTTACTCTTTTCTTCTCTACAGGGTGGCACATTAGTTCCAGAATGCTGTTCCTTCCAGTATTGTCAAATATCTCTCTGTGCGACTTCAATTATCTGGAGACAAATACTCAGCTATTTGTTTCTAGTTTGCCTTTTTTCAGCAAGAACTTTAAATGATCACGATGGTCATCTACTTTTCCAAGTGATCCAAAGCATTTGCAGTATTATATGCAGACCACCATGTTATAAAAGGCAAATGAATAGAAGCAGTTGCTCATTTATTTCACCAAGAACCTATATTTATGTATGTGGAAAGGCTCTATCGAATGCTTGACAATTCTGTATGCAGCCAAAGTGCCATGCATCTGGTGCACACTTGGAACACGAGGAACGAAATCGCGGCCTTTCTGATCAGACCCAAGGGCCGCTCTCCGCCCCTTTCGCCTCGTTCCTCTCCTCGAGATCCTTGTAACCAATAGTTGCTCAAGTTATTTGGTGTCCTTCCTGAGACAAATTCTACTCATGGCCGTCTGACCACACTGGGTCCGGATTCGCTAACATATGAATGGTGCACGGTTTCTATGTCGCGCGGACACTATGACCTGGAAGGAAAGTCGCGAAGCTGTATGACGGGGGTGACTCCGTGTCTGGCGGACACTATGTCGCGGTGACTGTATCGCGCGAGGCGTCGTCCTCACATAACCTGGTCGTCGGCTGACCTTACCTTGTATATCGCGGTGACTGTCTTGCGCGAGGTGTCCGTTGACCTTATTACTCTAACTTCCGCTACTGCTTCAACATTGCGGACAGATGACCTTATGTTTCAACGTTCCTTTCAGCCGTGTGCCTTCTGTCTTGTGATCTTGCTATAATAATGAATTTTCAAGGAGGAGACATCATTCAGCATGGAGAATTCAACCGAGCTTCCATTACCGCCCTACCCCGAGCTCGATGTTTCATCGTACGAGGGATTGAATGAAGATTACCCTCCCCCACCTTCTTTTGTCAATGTCCCCGAGGCCTGTCGCATTATATCGTCATACCGGGCGACTGTGAAACTCAGAGTTGGCCAGCATCTCTTTACGAAGGAAAAGGACCACCAGGACAAAGTTCTGTGGAGATGCGAAGACAGAACCTGTGGTGCCAGGGTTCACACCGTCAATGGGGAAATAGTGAAGTGGCAAAACCCCATCCACAGACATCCTGCTGTCCCTGGGAAGGCCGAGGTGGAGGAGATACTAGCAGCAATGAAGGAACGTGCTGCCGCAACAGCAGAGCCCATCTCACATATTGTCAACACATTTTACGCTAGAGTTGAAGTCGGCTGGGCTCATCTAATACCAACGGTAGACGCCATCAAGAGGACGCTGAGGCGAGTGCGGCAAAAGGCAGGTGTGTCTGATCTTCAGCCATTTCGGACAACGTTAAGCGGAGAGGCCTTTCTTCGTTATGAAGATGATGGGATGATGATCTTCGCAGCAGACTCTGATTTGAAATTTCTTGCCGAGTCTCGTCATTGGTTTGGTGATGGAACGTTTAAAGTGGCCCCTGTCGGATACAAGCAGCAGTACACACTCCATGCATACTTTGGTGGTATAACATATCCTTGCGTCTATGCATTGTTGCCTGGAAAGAATGAAGAGATATATAATAAAATGTTGTACGAGGTGTTGCAGCTAATACCCCCTGGCTTATCATGCAATCCAGTGACAATAATGACAGATTTTGAGAAGGCAGCAATGAACGCCTTCCAGAGGAATTTTCCGAGTGCAGAGGTTGCTGGATGTTATTTCCACCTGGGCCAGTCTGTCTGGAGACGCATCCAGAATCTTGGCCTCGCAGCGCGGTATAGAGAAGATGCTGCCTTCGCCATCCGGGTCAGGAGGTTCCTGGCTCTGGCATTTGTTCCGCTGGCTGACGTCCACCACTACACGAGGATACTCCTTGCAGACGAAATTTCCAAGGATGATGGGCTTCTGGACTTGGCAAAATATTTCCAGGAAACCTATGTCGGCCAGCTGATTCATGGTGACATGGAAATTCCTGGGAAATTTCCATATCAGACATGGAACATGTATCAACGAGTGAAGGATGATCTGCCCCGAACAAACAATGCATTGGAAGGATGGCACAATGGGTTTGCCAGGATGTTACCGGACCACCCTCAGCTGCCGCTGCTCGCTGCAAAATATCAAAAGGAGCAGCACAAATTGGCTCTGAATCGCGAGCACCATGCAGCTGGCAGGAAGCATCCCTCGAGTCAGAAGAAGTACCAGCTCGTAAATAAGAAGATTAAATCCCTAATTACAAAATTAGAAACTTATACGCTTGTAGATTTGCAATATCTAGATCAAATAGCCAAAGTAATGGTGATCCCCACTGAACAATAAAGGTATGCTCATCAAAAAATATATCATTAATACCTAAAGAAAAAGAAAGATATATGATCATGTATCATACCAGTGTTATTATGTATTCTATATACTAAATTATTTTTGCTGCACTTTCAACACCTTCCTAAATCTTATCTGTCAATAATGAACAGCGATGTACTGACATAAATGGCAACGTGGCTTCCCCGCGACATTTTATCCGCTTGCGAAACGGACGCCGTGTCACAGCGCGATGTGGC
>NC_091563.1:18589402-18591902 GCF_042767895.1 Penaeus vannamei
CATAGCCACGCGGAGCTCTGTGATTGGAGCATGTGGAATACGATGATGAGAATGGTCATGATGGTAGTTATGGTTATTGATAGTGATTTATGGTAATAATAATAAAAAATAAATAAAGCTAGTGTACGTCACCTTGAACAGGACTTGTTTTCGTTTCCAAATTTGCTTTTGTATTCCCTTCTAAAGTCTCATCGCCTGTTTTCTGTTTCTCGTCCATTTTCTTTTTTAAACTCGAATCGCGGCCTCCTCCTCCTTCCTTTCCTCTTCCTCTATCCCCTCTTTCTCCCGTCCCCCCATTTCGTTCCTTCATGCCTCCGTTTCGTTCCTTGGTTCTCGGCTGTTCCAAATTATCGCAAGGGACGACAGAAGTGTGGATTATTCCCGAATCCGAAAGCGGCTCCGACAAATGACGTTGCTGTGGGTCGCCATTTTGTTGTTCGGCATCGCAGTCGATTGATGAATTCTTCTTCATTTTTCTGAAAGACGAAGGCTTTAGGTTTCGAGTTCTTGGTTCTAATTGATTGCGAATTATCGTATTTATTTTAGTTTTTTTTTAAATATGACTATGAAAAAGTTGTTTGTAGCCATGGACATCCGGTTGTTGTCTTCATTATCGTCAAAAGATGAAGGCAATAATAAAAGTAAAACTTATAAATGCTAATATTGATACTATTAATGTAATATTAATTTTGATAACGATTATGATGATGATTTTATCAAATAAAGATAGTTATAAGGCTAAATATAATAATAACATGATCATTATAAGTGTTATCATCATAATTATCAACACAATTTTTACCGTGGAAGTTAGTGTAGTTTATAAGCATAGTGCCCAAGCAATATTATACAGAACTAACAACAAAATGAAAAAGAAAATGTAGTTTGCCCAAGAGAAAGGAATATGAAATTAATGATAATAACAATAATGATGAAACTAATAACATCAACAATACTAAGACTTACAAAAAAAAAAAACAGCAGTAATACAAATAGTAACACTAATAATGATAATGATAACGAAAATGATAAAATGATGATGATGTTAAAATAAATAATAATGATAGCAATAATAATATTATTCTTAATAATAGCAATACCAACAATACCAACATTAATAATAATAATAATAATAATAATAATAATAATAATAATAATAATAATAATAATAACAATAATAATAATAATAATAATAATAATAATAATAATAATAATAACAATAACAATAATAATAATAACATTAATAATAATAATAATAATATCCATGATAAAACACGTAGATAACCAACTGCCCCCTCACCTGGGGAAGAGCGCGACCACGCAGGCGAAGACGAACATGAGGCTGGAGAACACGAGCGGCCCCATCCACCACGCGCCAACCCACCGCGGGTCGCTCGGCAGAATGCCTGGGGAGGGAGCATCCGGATAAAGAGTTTTGAAAGAGAAGCGTGGTGAAGAGGATTTATTTTGTTCTAAGCTAAACGTTTTAGAGGAGAGGGAATGACGAGTGGCGTTGAGGGTTTTAATGGTTGGATTTTTAGATGGGTTATGGCCATGATCTCCGCGTCAAACGGAAATCTGTAATATTCCCATAGCACTCGTACAAAGTCAGTTGCCGCGCCTCTCCTTCGTAGCTGAGGTGATTGGTTCATATAAGTTGCTCTTATTGCTGTTGTTCTTATAGTTAGTAATGAAGTGTTCTGAACGAAAATGTATGAAAAAAGGGAGATTACTATTTAAATGACTGGATGTGACTATAGGAATGGTTAATGTGTACTACATTCTAGACACCATCTTCTAATGAAGCCTACTCATCATTGCATTGTTTTCTGGCAATTATAGATTAAGGAGAAACACATGAGAACACACATAAAGAACAACAAGCAGTGAACTTTGGCTTGCACAATCTGAATACATTTCATTATCATCACCCGTTAATGCCTTTGATGCCGATAAGAAAATTACATAGGTTTAACATTTCTAACATCTTTCCCAAACGCCGGTGATTTAAAATCAGTCAATATGTTGTTCACAATTCTTTAATTAACACTATCATGCAGAAAATTAAGTGCGAATTGATGGTAAACAACATAAACATCTCCATCTTAACTTACTAACTCACAATCTGAACAGAAATACCACATTAACTCACCCAAAACAACAATTCATTCCCAGATGATCCCCATCTTACCTTTCATCTTTCAACGCATTTCCTGCTCAATTACTAACCGTGATTCTGCCCCGGAAGAACGTAGATGTTGAGGGCGAAGGCCGAGAGAGAGAAGCCTATGAAGGGCCCGACGATCCCGAGGGTTGTCGACAGGGCTGTGGAGGGGGAGGGGGAGGGGCGCCGTGAGTGGCTTGCGGTTAAGTATCTTTTTTTCATTATTTTGTCTTGTTTTGGTTGTTCGATTTGTATTATTGTTTTAGATTTTTGGTATTATGTTTTGTTTGTATGATTTATTTTAATCTACTTTTATTTAATATTTCTGAATATATT
>NC_091563.1:18596902-18599402 GCF_042767895.1 Penaeus vannamei
AGAAGGACGAGAGGCGCGAGGGCGATGTCGAGGGCGGGGCGGCCAGGGGGCGGATGGCTCGCGCCTCCTCGGGGGAGCAGAACTTCCGGCTGTCCTTCAGTTGGCCGGATTCTGACGGGGAAATGGGGTGTTAGCCTATTTGGAAAGGACATGTCGCTTTTATTGTTGCTGTTATAATTACTTATCATTATCATTATTATCATTATCATTACCATTATTATTATCGATCATTATTAGCATTAGCATTATCATCATTGCCCTTATCATCATCATGCAGAAATCTAAAACTCAACAGCAAATCCCCAACGCCCAAATTTCGCCGCCTCACCCGAGAGCGTGGGCGGCGGGTAGAAGAGGACGGCGGAGAAGATGGCCAAGGTGCCCACGCCCGCCAGGAACCCTCCGAAGGCCAGCCAGCGAGGTCGGTTCCCGCGCCCTCCGAGGAAGCTCAGCACCATCGACAGGATGATGGGCCCTGGGGGGAGAAGGGGGGGGGAGAGAAAAGGAGAGAGGAGAGGGAGAGGGAGAGAAAAAGAGAGGGGGAGGGGAAGGGAAAGGGGGAAACGTAGGGGTTGTTTGAAAGTGGGGGTGGGGGGAGAATGGGGAGGGGGAAATAAGGTTTCTTTAGAGGGGTATGATAATAGCTTATCTACAGTAATTGCATACCTACATAAACGTTTAAATTCCAAGGTAAACATATTATCATACATAAAAAACATGTCTATACACACATGCTTAAAACACAAAAAATAGTTACAGATACATTTACATTCACATCTAGAAACGCTGACAAAGTCTCCGTATACACAAACTAAATAAATTCTGCTACAAACCATAGACAAATCCATATAACCTCGTCACTTAATAAATCATCAAAATATACATACAGACATACAATTGACCTACCAAATTCGCTGAAGAGAATGATGTAACCAACATCTTTGCTGGAGAAATGGAAGTGTTTCTCAAAGGACGTCGTGCTGCCCATGAAAAAGGTCACTTCTGCGCCTCCGAGGATGTTCAGGATGCAGTAGACGACGAGGAAGATCCTTGGTTGGGCGCAGCTGGAGGAGAGAGAAGAGAGGGAGGAGGAGGATTAAGTATATCATAGTGATGGTGATGATAATGGCGATACTTTGATTGAGTAAACTACTATGGTAAGTATGGTATTTCTAGAGGAGATGGAATGTTCGTTTTTTTCCTATATTTCCCCCTATCCCCTACGATCTTGGGGGACACGTGGGGAATCGGGGGTTTTAGGGGGCGAGGGCATACATATGTCTCCCACACAAGCTCTCATTGTATAACTGTAAAGAAAACCCATTTATCGCAAAGAAGAGCCAAACTTTCCCACAAAAATAACCGTTTTTAGGGATATTTGAAGATATAATGCGCTATAAAATGACGTCATACCAAATTTTGAAGAGCGTAAAATGTGATTAGATTGTAGGAATTAGTTAAATGAATTAATATAATGGTAATTAATATCGTTTGAAGAGCAAGTGTCGAAAATCAACTCGAAATTACGCGTTAATGTCTATCAAACGATAGATAGTAACACACGCACTACTTTTTTGAGCGTCATCGTCTGAGTTACATGGTTTGTTTACATTGACAGGCGAAAAGCGAAGAATGGGACTTTGCGAGCGACAAATTTCAACACTTTTATTTTAATATTATGGGGTAATTATGTCTTTCCGCGCTTTAAATTTGACTTCCCTGATTAGTTTGCATGTTGTTCTTCCATTTTAGTAGCATTTCATGTCTGTTTACTCAAATTCTATATCCTCCAGATTTACCGTAATGATATTGAGAATGGCCACAGGTAAATATTTATAATAATGATAATATCAATAATAGTAATGATAAAAGCTGAATCAATTAATGCAGACTGATGTTATCTTATCATGTCTCACCTTTTTCTCTTTTTCTATTTGGTGCTTGGCAGTCTGAAGTGGATATTGTCATAAACGACTGATTTCTTTTTATATCATGTCCGAATCAAATTTGCATAAAATGACTGTAAACATTTTAATTTATGAAATATGATGAAATGTAACTTCCCAATTAAAACGCACAATTATTTTCTAGGTATAGATTAAAAGATCTCTAACATTCTATGCGAGGTCACCCAAAATTATCTTCATTTTGTCTGACTGACGCTTATTGAACTTATCGATTTATTGTATTTTCAGACTATTTCTAGTCATTTTTTAAAACTCTGACATTGATAAAACGAAATCACATTAAGGAAAATATATTACCATCAATAAGTCATCTCCAATAGAAAAGAAGTATATCATGATTTTGTATGATATGATTCATCCTCACATATCTTAATATATTTAGATAATAGATTGTATAATTACCACTGAAGCCAATTTGGATAACGACCGAAACCGCCACACATGCTCTCCGAAGTCTCTTCTTCCTCGACGACATCGAGGTGCTTCCCATTGGTCAAGGAATGATTGTTGTTTTTGACGTCACGCTTTTCTTC
>NC_091563.1:18604402-18611530 GCF_042767895.1 Penaeus vannamei
ACGAGAAGGAAGGAAGGGGGGGGAGGTACTTATGGGGAGGAGAGGGAGTGAAAGATATAGACGATGAAGGGGGTAAGTGTGTGAGGGAATATGAGAGAGAGAGAGAGAGAGAGAGAGAATTGAGATGGAGAGAGAGAGAGAAGGAGATAGATAGATAGATAGATAGACAGAGATAGAGAGAGAGAGAGAGAGGAGAGAAAACAACGAGAGAGAAAGCTTAGATGTACAAATATATGAAGTTAAAAAGAAAGAGAAATGGATAACGGTTCGAAGGATAGATGAGTTTTAGTGAAGAGAGCGAGAGATGGGACATAAGAAACGAGCTGCAAATTATCCTTGGCTAAGAGGGACTTGCCTAGTCTTAAGATGAACAAATATTTCTATGTTGGTGTGAGAGTATGCGATATACGGCAATATGCCCCCATCTCTCTTTATCTATTTGTATGTCTATTTAACTGTTCGTCTGTCTTCCATCAATCTATCCATCTATCTGTCTGTCTACCTCACTATTTGCCTACCTACCTATCTATCTAACAATCGATATGTCTGACTTTCTTTTTATTAGTCTCTCTCTCTCTCTCTCTCTCTCTTTATCTACACACACACATCATTCTCACACGTAGAACACCCTACAAGAACGTCTCGGAGTCCGAGCACCGGAGCGGCAGCCGCGACCCCATCCGTCAGGCGCAACGGGCCGGGGGAGGGTGGCAGGTCTCGCTGACGTCACGGCGGAGTTGGGGTCATGCGGGGCTTGCGCTCAAGTGCATGCGCGCGAGTGTGTGCTCGCATGCCTGTTTATACACATACATATACATCTTATATAATGTATTTGTAAACTGGCGCATGCACAGTCACACATGCAGACACGTATAGAGATATGTATACACATATATTCATATGTGCTTATTTATATATATACATATACATATATATACATACATATACATACATATATATATATATATATATATATATATATATACACACACACACACACACACACACACACACACACACACACACACACACACACACACACACACACACACACACACATATATATATATATATATATATATATATATATATATATATATACACACACACACACACACACACACACACACACACACACACACACACACACACACACACACATATATATATATATATATATATATATATATATATATATATATATATATATGTGTGTGTGTGTGTGTGTGTGTGTGTGTGTGTGTGTGTGTGTGTGCGTATGAATGTATGTACGTATGTATATGTGTATGTGTGTGTCAGTGCATGTCTGCGACAGGACCAAAGACTGCCGCTCCTCGCAAGAGAACCGAGGCCATCGAGGGCGATGAAGCCCTATCGGCGGTCAGAGGCCTGGCACTCGGCCACCGCGCTGGAACCCACCGGTGGCAGCGCTGGCTGCTTCACTTCGCGGGCGTGTAACGGGAGTAAGAGCGAAGCGCCCGTTCGGCCTCACGTGTCACCGCCGTGCACGCACCCACCGATATGCGTTAACTTGATGTGAAATATTTCATGGTAGATTCATATCTATGGCAGATAGCTGTCAGTGATAATGCATTCCTCACGTACTACTTCCATTTAGAACTGTCGGCCCCCACTGTTTGGGCACCGATACTGGAAGTGGAGACGCTCTTATTCCTCGGGGAATGATGCAGATTAATCGCACTGATGCAAGTTTCATAGTGAAGCAGGTAAGGCTATCAAGGAGGCTGGCCAAGTCATTGATAGCGTTCACTGGAGGTTCCCTCAGAGCCTCATGATTTTCTGAAGCGGCAGGCCCTGTGGTCCTGAACATTGGTTATGGCTTCCTGCCTGCTGGCTGCGCTTCGACTTCTTGCCCGTCCAGTGACACCCCGTGGGACCACCTGGACAGGTGGTCCCATATGTATGTATATATATGCATATATATGTATGTGTGTGTATATATATATATATATATATATATATATATATATATATATATATATATATATATATGTACATGTATATATATATATATATATATATATATATATATATATATATATATATATATATATATATATATATATATATATATATATATGTGTGTGTGTGTGCGTGTGTGTGTGTGTGTGAGCATGATATGAACGAGAGTTTAGATGGCAGTAAATGTAAATTAACATCATAAAAATGTATATCAAGGTCATGCTAACAATGAAATTATCTTTTATGCTTCTACATTGGAAACGCCAAATTGGAAAAAAAAAGAAATGATAATAAAACAATATTTTTAGACCAAAATTCTTTATAAAAATAGTAAAAAAAACAAGAAAAAAACTTCAAGCACCTCGAAAAAATCACGTCAAATACCATCCAGTTTATGTAAGTTAATGTTTTTATGCTAAATGTTTATATGAATAGTGTATATAAGTGATGGTTTATTTCTCTTAAGTCGCAATTTATCAATGCAGTAGTGTATGACAGATACATGTTACATTTCATTAAACATTTCATTAAAAAAGTCACAAACATACCTTCAAAATACAGGTTTTAGAAATTGACTCAAATTAAATAGCCGCCATTTTGGAAGCATACGAAATATATGACAGAACAAGTGTGCTCTTTTGACGTTCCTGAATGTATCTGGTCGAGATGAATCCTTTTTCGTAAATGTCTTTTTATAACCTCTGTGGAGAGAACAGCATGGCGTAACATGATGAGATTTAATTGTTTTAAGCATCAAAAAAGTATTTAAGTGCCTTGTCTTTTATCTCATATTTCTGTAGCTTATAATGATAAACATAACACGGACTAGACAATCATAGTAAAAGAAATCAAAGGAAGAGACTGATTAAACAAATAAATCGATATATCAATTCATAAATAAAACTATAAAGAAGCGAATTAATCATGACTGTATTAAGGTTCAAGTGTAAAATGTAGCCTAATAAAAATATGATACACTAATAAAACAAGAAATGTGATAAAACGATAACCTATAGAATATAAGTGAAAAATCGTCAAACATAAATGATTGCTTAATGGAATTTCATCTTAACACTGATAAAACAAACGGATGAATACGAAAATAATCTTTTCAAGATATATGAAGATAGAAATACAGTAAGAGATACAACGGAAATGTACTATGTACAATGTGAAAGTCAGTAGAAATAATAAATAATGAATTCATAAAAAAATCATTTTAAAAATACAAACACAAATACAACAAAAAAGAAATGCAAAAAAGGAGAAAAAACTGAAGAAAATTGTAAAAAACAAAAAAAAAAAAACGCTTTAGAAAAATCCATCAGAAAATGAATAGACTGCATCAGATATGATATCTCCAGTCTTCACACACAGAGAAACGGAATTCCTTCTGCCACTTCCGGCACGCTGAAGCCCCGCCCTTTGTCTCTCGTAGTGTGACGTCATCGCTCCGGTGCCGATAAACCCGTAAGATACGGATTAATTCCGAGGGTTTCGCTATGGGCGTTCAGCGGGGATGTTGGGGGATGAAATGTTGCTCTGTGGAGGCGCAGTGCAACGCTGAATGTCTGTATGACTGTCTGTCTTTCTGTAGGTCTCTGTTTGTTTGTGTCTGTATGTATGAATGTCTCTGCTTGTCTGTCTGTCTATCTCTCTCACTCACTCTCTCTCTCTCTCTCTTTCTCTTTCTCTTTCTCTTTCTCTTTCTCTTTCTCTCTCTCTCTCTCTCTCTCTCTCTCTCTCTCTCTCTCTCTCTCTCTCTCTCTCTCTCTCTCTCTCTCTCTCTCTCTCTCTCTCTCTCTCTCTCTCTCTCTCTCTCTCTCTCTCTCTCTCTCTCTCTCTCTCTCTCTCTCTCTCTCTCTCTCTCTCTCTCTCTCTCTCTCTCTCTCTCTCTCTCTCTCTATATATATATATATATATATATATATATATATATATATATATATATATATATATATGTATATATATATATATATATTTATATATATATATACATATACACACACACACACACACACACACACACACACACACACACACACACACATATATATATATATATATATATATATATATATATATATATATATATATATATATACATATATATATATATTTTTTTCCTCTCCCCCTCCCCCCCCCCAAAAAAAAATACATATATATGATAATGATAATAATGATGATAATAATGATGATAATGATAATAATAATAATAATGATAAAAAAAATAATAATAGTAATGATAATGATAATAATGATAATAATAATAATGATAATATATATATATATATACATATATATATATATATATATATATATATATATATATATATATATATATATATATATATATATATATATATATATATATATATATATATATATATATATATATATATATATATATATATATATATGTATATATATATATATATATATATATATATATATATATATATATATATATATATATATATGTATATATGTATATAAATATATATATATATATATACATATATATATATATGTGTATACATATATATATATTTATATATATATATATATATGTATACCCCTTCTCCTCCTCCTCCTCCTTCTCTTCGTCCTCTTCGTCCTGCTCTTCCTATTCCCCCTCCTCCTCCTCCTCCTCCACCTCCAAATCCTCCTCCTCCTCCTCCACATCCAAATCCTACTCCTCTTCCTCCACCCCCTCCTCCTCCTCCTTGTCCTTATCCCCCTCCTCCTCCTCCTCCTCGACTCTTTCCTCCACCCCCTCCTCCTCTTCGACTCCCTCCTCCTCCTCCTCCTCCTCCTCTAATTAGGATGCGCAATTATCCTCTAGCCAATTACAGACCCTGACTAATTACATCCAATTCTCCCGCAATAAAAATACAAAATAGGGAGACAAACGACTCTCGACCTTCGGTAAAGAGGCAATAAAACTCATTGGATTGCTATCACTCTCTATTTCCTATCCATTTTTTTTCTTTTCTTGTTCCTTCCTTGTTTATTATCTATTCATTATCTTTTTATCATTAACTTTTTTTTCACCAAAATTCTTACCGTTTTTATATTATCTCTGCATAGGATAATACATGGTAATCTATTTTGTTATCTTTTTCCATTTGACTAGATAGATAGTTAGATAGATAGATAGATAGACAGACAGACATGTGAACAGACAGATAGATAAGCAAATAGATAGATAAACAGATAGATAGATATATAGATAGACTGATATATATATATATATATATATATATATATATATATATATATATATATATATTCACAGTTGGATGGGTGGATGTATAGGTAGAAAGATATAGATAAATAGACAGACATGTGGAATTAGATAGATGGACGGATAGAGAGACAGATAATTAGAGAGATAGAGAGATAGTCAGACAAATAGATAGATAGATAGATAATAGATAAGCAGACAAATGGAAAGATAGAGATAGACAGGCAAATAGATAGACAGGCAGACAAACAGACAGGCGTATAAATAGGTAGGTAGATAGATAGATAGATAGATAAATATAGATAGGAAGGTAGGTAGATAGATAGATAGATAGATAAATATAGATAGGAAGGTAGATAGATAGATAGATAAATATAGATAGGAAGGTAGGTAGATAGATAGATAGATAGATAAATATAGATAGGAAGGTAGATAGATAGATAGATAAATAAATATAGATGGATAGATGAATAGATAGACAGTTGTACAGAAGGATAGGTGGATAAACAAATATACTGGTAGATATATCATTGGAAAGATAGAAATGAAGAGATAGAGAGGTAAATGGACGGATAGATAAGAAGATGGCTAGATAAGTAGACAAAAGACACCACGATTAAATTAATTTCAACGGACTGAAAAACAAATAAAGCAACAAAGTAAACGACTAGGATATACAAAACTTGATAAACGATGAGAGAAAATAAGGAAAAAATGAAAATAACAAAAGACATCACCGTTAAATAAATTTGAACGGAAAGAAAAAACAAATAAAACAACAAAATTAACGAACATGATATACAAAATCCGATAACCGACGTAGAAACAGAATAAATAAATAAAAGAATAAATAAAAACAGAGGCGAATTCATCAATCAAATGTCACATTACGGCAATACACTGATCTACAGGTGTCATGTCTGTGCCAGGTGTCAGGTGTCAGGAAGTGGAGTCACGGTCTCTTAGTAATTTTATTATTGTTATAATTCTTTAACTTTCGTTTCTTTTCTTCATATCTGTTTTCTTCTTTTTTCTTATTGTTTTGTTCTGTTCTTCTTTTTCTTCGTCTTTCTCCTTCTTCTTTATCTTCGTCTTTCTCCTTATTTTTCTTCGTTTTTCTTCTTCTTCTTTATCTTCGTCTTTCTTCTTCTTCTTTTTCTTTTTTCTTTTACTTTTCTTGTTCTTGTTTTACTGCTTTATCACTATTTTCCCCTCCCACCTTTTCTTCCTATTGTTTCCTTCTCTTTCTCCCCTTCTTCTTAACCCTTTCTTTCTTCCTCCTCTTCGCCTTCGTCATTATTTTCATCCTCCATCTCCTCCACTACGTTTTCTCTTCTTTTCTTCTTCCTTGTTCTTTTACTTTCCCTTCCTTCTACTCTTCCTCTTCTCATCTCATCTAAGGAGTTTTGATTTCTCTCCCTCTTTCTCTCTTTCTTCTCTCTCTCTCTCTCTCCCTCTCTCTCTCTCTCTCTCTCTCTCTCTCTCTCTCTCTCTCTCTCTCTCTCTCTCTCTCTCTCTCTCTCTCTCTCTCTCTCTCTCTCTCTCTCTCTCTCTCTCTCTCTCTCTTCATTCTCTTGTCTTCTTTTTCATGATCATTACTTTTTTATAATTCGTGAAGTGCAATCTAACTCCTATAGAGCTCAGGAAAAAAGGTGATAAAATGCGAGAAAGTTATCTTTTTATACCATGATTCATTTTTGTTATCGTTTTTGAGAACCTTTCTCATTCGCTCTCTCTCTCTCTCTCTCTCTCTCTCTCTCTCTCTCTCTCTCTCTCTCTCTCTCTCTCTCTCTCTCTCTCTCTCTCTCTCTCTCTCTCTCTCTCTCTCTCCCTCTCTCTCTCTTTTCTCTATCTATCTATCTCTCTATATCTCTATTCTCTCTCTTTATCTATCTGTC
>NC_091563.1:18644151-18651651 GCF_042767895.1 Penaeus vannamei
TAGACCCACACCCAACCACTATGGGTGAATGCAGTATTTGTTATGACCTATTTGCTTTATTTCTGATCTGCTCTTGCTTGCACAGAATATTTCATGTATTAGTGAGTGTATCTTTTTTCCTCTTTCTTTATGAGTGCCATTTTGATTTTCCTTTATTATGATCAATATGCAAAGAGTATGCCTAAAGTATTACATGTTGCATGAATTTCACATTTTCTAACTTGCAGAGGAAATACTGTAGTAATGCTATAAGGTATTGTCATTTTAACCCATACAGGCAAGGTTTTCCATGTACCATATGGTTGTGTGAAATTAAATTATATATACCAAATTTGGGGGAATATTCTGTCAGAACAAGTGCTGCATACCAACCGGCTGTAACTAAACATATAGTGGCAATGCTGCCTTGAAATTCTTTAAAGCTTTGATTTTATTTCTAGCATCCTTTTTCAAGTATGCTAGATTAAAGTGCAACAATTCATCTTTAAGATACAAAACCAAAAAAAATAAGAAAAGGCATTATTGTAATGAACTCCTAGAGAAGAATACCAGGATGTACAGTGACATGTGCCATTAGATTCTCAATAGTCCCATGCATGATTGTCCTGGTTGGTGTAGGAGTTATGATAAAGTGCTTGTTATGCTGTGATTTTCCTTGTATTTTTCAATTGAACTGGTTGAAAAATCTTTGTAAATAAAGGTAAATTTGAAAAAAATAAAAGATGGTATTTCAAGCTTGTTAGAGTAGTTATTATAAAGCATTAGTTAGAATGAAATTCTGTTGGATAGTAGTTTGCAGCTGGTTTGTTGCACTCCTTATGTGACGCTCCTTTTGGTGCAAAAACCTGCAGGCACCTAAGGCCTACAAATCTAAAGTGCCACTTTTATTGGTGCAGAGTCAAATGGTTGCTGTAATCTCTCAAGCCTGAAAGCTCTAGCAAAGGCCTGCGTACTTCTACCACATATATTCTGGGCAAACGTTCAAATATTCTTTGTTTGAAGAAAAATTACCAGGGATATCTACAAGCTTCCTTTGTCTGATCAGAATATAGTGTATATTTGAGTTTTTTCTTTTTCCCCAGAACATCAGTAGGTTCTGGTCAGTCTGTTCAGACAGATCTGAATGTATAAGTATGGCTCCAAGTTATTCAGATGTTTAGAAAGTACCATATGCATCTCCAGGCCTCTTGCTAATCTTTGTAGCCTGCTTGTCTGTTAGCATGTCATCATAGGTCAACAAATCACCATGTCTTACAAAAGTAGACATTCTTTACTGATTTTTTTGTCAATTAATGAATGAGTACAAGCACAATCTTTGCCATTTAAGCCTGCTATCAGAGACCACAACATATTTCTAGTAGATTGGATTTGAAGACATTACTACCATATTTATGTTACAAAGGTCTTAATTTTGGAAAGCTGCATGAGAATGTATGGTAGTTTAAACTCCTTTTTGTGCCATTTAGGTTTTTCTCAAAGAGAAAGGTCCAAAACCACATACAGCATTAGCATATGGTTGATGCCTGAGTTCAAGCCAAAAATTTAATCATTAAATAGGTTATTAGTGTAATTTTTTGCCAGGAATAAAGTTATATGCCTAGTGGAAAATGTAGAAAATGTATGAATGAGAATAAAAATCTTCACAGTGCAAGAGATGTATTTTACCAGTATTGATTATGTCTTTGCCATACCATGTATTTCTGATGAATGTATAATCAAAACTGGTCAGATACATTTGCGTAATGTGAGATGTTCTATTCTCATTCATATTTTTTCTGAGTAAAAGGATTACCCCTCTGAGTAAAATTCTTACATGTGAGGGGACTTTCCAGACAGCCCTGCAGTGTACTCTTTATGCTTACATGCTCTGGTTTTTGAGATGATGAAGTATATCCAGCTAAAGGTGTGGCACTACTGGCCTTGTGTGTATGCACAGGTCTCATTGTGGATGTGGGTATCTAAGCTTCACTTTGGTGAGAAATCTGTGGGGTTGAGCATAACCAGCAATAACTTGACCTAGGCCAATTTGAAACAGAGAATCTTACGCCATTAAACACAAAACTACAGTGAAAATAGGGAATAAGTCCTTGTGCTTCATGTTGCACAAACGAGAAGTACTATGCATAGTGTTACCATCCAAGTGGAGTGGCATGTGTGTGGTCTGGTATGGCTGATGCTTTTTGCAGGTGGAAATGCTATGCCTGGCTAGGCACTTGGACACAAGTCCAGGTCCTAGATGGACAAAGCCTCCTTGAACCATGCCTTACAGGGGACATACATGATAGAGGAAAAGTTAAGAATCCACTGACCTCAATGGGGCAATAGATTTTTTTTATTTTGATTTTGTTAATTAATTTTCGACCTTAGAATCCAAGATGATCTTTAATCAGTAATCTTTACTTAGTAAGGAATGCCAAAATTAATTTAGTACCTATTTTTGATATAACATCTAAAGAGTTCCCATACCAGTATTAGTGCCACTCCCCTATTATCATCAGCACCCATTTTAAGGAGTATTATGGGTTTCCATGAATAATTCCTACTCTATTATAGGCTCATATGGATAGTAGTGAGAGAAATCCAATGATACCAATATTGTTGGGCCTCATATGTGATGTGGCCTTTATTCTATTGTGTACTCAGCATTTTGAGAAGTTAAATAGAAATTTCAGATTGTAGGTTAGCCTGAACAAGCTTTCTCTCTTTATCTGTGTACAGTGATAATATATATACCATGTTGAGACATTAGTAATGATTGGACAGAATATCAGGGACAAAAAAAGAGGTGATAAAAAAGATGCTGCTAATGAGGAAATGATAAAGAAATGAAAAGAGGGGAAAATTGTCCACACATGATATACAAGTCTGATCTCATGCCTTCATTTCAGATATGACCCTGGAAGTTGTACACCATGCGAGAGCGTAAGAAGGGAAATCCCCTTACAGGTGGAGCCACCATGCCAATCTCCCTCATGCAGTGAGCTGTGGGGTTGCCCGCAGATGTCCCCATGCATCATCCTCCGACCTGCCTCCTGCCAAACAGCATCATTGTGCCTCTGCTCACCTGCCATATGGAGATCACCCTTAGCAAGCTCAAGGGTGAGTGTCTTGTATATATATGTGTGTGTGTGTGTGTGTGTTTGTGTGTGTGTGTGTGTGTGTGTGTGTGTGTGTGTGTGTGTGTGTGTGTGTGTGTGTGTGTGTGTGTTTGTGTATGTGTTTCTCTGTGTATGTGCATGTGCATGTGCATGTGCATGTGTATGTGTATGTGTATGTGTGTATGTGTATGTGTATGTGTATGTGTGTGTGTGTGTGTGTGTGTGTGTGTGTGTGTGTGTGTGTGTGTGTGTGTGTGTGTGTGTGTGTTGAATATTAGATATTAATAGAGAAAACTTTTTGATCTGCAATAATCTGGTTCTTAACCCCTAACCCCCCCCCCCATTCATAAGAAATAAAAAATGCTGTCATACATTGCAGTTGAGATTTGGCAGGAGGCCAAAAAGTACACCCTTTTGTACCGCGTGCATGGGTCAGCCTGAGGAGTACGTTGCTCAGGTGGGTGTAACTCCAGGATGCAGAGCAGGAGGAGCTTTTGGGATGAGACCAAGCGGCTTTGTGACCTGCGCCTCTTTCTCTCCAATCCTCAAGGTAGTGGAGCCTCAGTGGAAGTAAGGAGGAGAAGGGTCCTCAACTATGAGAGATCAGTGAGTATTTGCTGGGAATTTGAATCTATCTTAGTTTGTTTCATTTTGCTGAATGTCTGAAATGATGATTATTGTACCTTGTATGCTTATTAGTCCATGATTGCTGGTGATACTGTGATGATGATAATATCTTCATAAGTTTAATGATAATACTACTTTCTTCTAGGCTTGGCCATTGGGCGTTCTGTTCATGATCTTGATGATGCTAAACAGCTGCAGTTGCAGGAGTTTAGGAGGAATATCATAGAGGTGTGAGAGACTTTGTTGGGATTAATCCCATAATTTAACTTTCCCTTCTTGTTCTTTTTCACATGAAACAGATCTCATGTATATATTTCTATATACATTTTGCATCACTAAGGACATACTTATCATTATTTAATGATGCTCTTTAAAATCAGTCATAATTACCAACTGCTGCTACTTTCTGAAGTAATCCTTAATCTGGCTGAGTGCATGCGAATGGAGACCACTAAAGCTTACTTTCAACCCACTAATCGAGCGACAACCCCTCTGCAGGTGGTGAGTGTGAAGCTGTGTGAAGGTGAGGCAGCTGTGTGGCCTTGAGTCATTAGCATGTTACCAACACCCACCTGAGCTGGAACCCACACCACACCTACTCTTAGGTCCATTGAGAAACACTTAGATGAAGGTACACTGTGTTTTGAAGTTTTTTAGATTTTGTTTTCTTAATTATTTTTTTTATTTTTTATTGTGTATGGGATCTCGGGTTTGTTGGTTGGAGTGGAGGTTGGATTTATGTGTATTGGAGTACATATATAGTAGATGTATATGTCTTTGTAAACATTTAGAACTTGTCACTGAGAATGGTGGTTATATTCATAGGCATTATAGGGACCTTTATGTTGACCTTTAAGTTATCAATATGAGTTTCATAGCATACTAGAATATATCATCAGCATCATGCAGTGGAGTTGAATTTCAGACAGCCTCCGCAAGATATTCAAAGTTACACCAACGTATATTTAAGCCAAAGTTGTAAAAGATCATATGTACACCAATAATGGTCTCTTCATAAAAATTCTGTCTGAAGTTACTATATCAAGAATGTTATGCTGAATTATAGTGTTCTTGTAATCTTACAGATACACATTTTTGGTTGATTAAACTTTCACTTACAAAATCTTGGGTTGGTGTACAGGTGGTAATTGTTTTCCCACCAGCAAGGTATTCTCACTCAGTGTTGACCCTGAAGCCTGAAAAAAGTATGAAAAAAAGCGCAGAAAGATCTGAATCTGTTGGAGGTTTTGTAGATTTCCAGTCATTCTAGAGATGAAGGGAGAAGCACATAAAAATGATAATAAGAGAGAGAAGAATATTGTGTGAAAAGCTATGCTTTAGTTATGAGCCTCCTGAGTGGTGTGTTTTGAATGCCTTCACTCAAAGAATGTGATTGCCTTAAGGGGACTGGTCCCTTGAGAGAGGGGGAGGGAGGGGGTTAAATTAAGATAGTTAGCGTATAGTATAGGTACATGGATGAGGAAACTACCAAACAAGTATTAACTCGCCTGCTATGGCTCAAGTTGTCTTGCAGCCGGGCGTGCGAGTCCCTCAGCACCCGGAGAGGTACGTCGCCATTGAGCGCCCAGGTACACCTATATGTGGACTTTTGCTTGCGGCAATCGGTGGCATACAAGGCATTTAATTATGACATTGCGCATTATAGATATGAGTTCGTGAAATGTTCAAGGCGAACACTTTTATACCAATATCAGGAAAAACATTATATCACCGTGATTTATGACGAAATATTTTGTGAAATATATCTAAAAAAAAATGTATGTTTTGTGTCCTTTTACACACGAAATATGCTTTGATCGAGACTCCCTAGTGGTAATATGTTTTAGATTTACGTGGTAATATATTCGTGATATCACATACGAAGCACTAATGTTTAAAAATAGCCTTATAAGGAAGGATTGAAATATTTCCGTTACATTTAAGCTCAACGGTCCGGTACATCTACAGCAGGGGGCAATTTGAATTGATTTTGAAATTGGCAGTTACCGTTGTAAAGACCAATTCAATACGAATGTTACCTAAATGTCGGATTTTTAAACTTCGGATGTATAGTTGAGATACAGCATTATTTCATGTTGAAGATGATAGTACTCAGTAATACCTGCTCTAGAAATAAAAACTATATGGAATTTTGAGCTCGGTTGTATGCGTGAGTCTTCGTCTGGCGTGCTGCCAAAAAGCTATCGCATCCGTTTCGTGCGTTCCCCGATAAAAATGAATATGTTTGGAATGACGTTACCGTAAGTCTTAGGCACCATAAATTGGCAAATATCTCAACAACACATAGGCGTAAAGCTTGCATGATTTTATGCACTTCTTAGTAAAGATAATGTGGGTGCAAATGGCTAATCATAAACTTTACACTTGTTCTCCCTTGCAATCTGCTAATATTGACAATTATCAAAGAAAATGGGTATGAGAGGGATAACTAATAAATTTTATTATTTAGATATGAAAAGTCAATGTAGGCCTACTAAATGATGATGATTAATTCTTTTTTAACTTTATAAAGGTGCGTGCGTCTCACGTACATATGATCCTCCTCGAAAATTATAAACACCCAGGTGACCATCTCCCCCTCCCCCCCTGTGTGAGAGGCATGGGGGAATATTCAACGACTTTACGTAAGTTCTCGAATTCAATGTACTAAATTCATATGCTTTTGAAATTCTCAAAATTGAACCACCATGTTGTATTCATGCCAGGACTTTGTAATTAGAATGATTTTGTACTAATGTTGCCATCCACAGTTCCCCATTTCTTCTTCAAAAAAAAAAAAAATAAATAAATAAAATGGAAAAAAAAATAAAAATAAAAAAATATTTTTTTTAAAAAAAGGTTTTTATCTGGGTTTAGATTAGTTGGGTTCTCTATGGTAAAATGCATTTATTAAGCTTTTCACACGAAAATATCAACTTTAATGAACAACGAAAAAAAAAAAAAAAAAAAAAAAAAGGGACATACCTTTACAGAATAGCGTCCCTATTGGAACATGAAAATTCCTATTGACTTGGTGCAATCATTGCATTGCAAAGTACACTAAATAAGCGTTTTTTTGATATGTAATATCATTAGATTCAGAGAAAAAATAACAGAGATAACGAACTTTGGCAAGGTGCCAAAATACAAAAACGCTCACTGTAGCTCGGCTATATTTTTTTTATGAATCTCTGATTACTTCCCAACTCACGTAATTTTCATGTGATCCAAATGCAGTTTGTTGCTTTCACTAGAGCCTCATGGCGTCCCATAGCCATGTAAAAGGCCGATTTTTTGAATTTTTGCCTTAATCAAAAAATAATAATATTTTAATGCTGAAAAACGCATTCAAAAATAGTTCTCTATGCTCAAGCTGTCCCCCGCTCAAAAAAAAAAAAGGAAATTCAAAAATCGGCCTTTGTACATGGCTATAGGCTAGAGTTGGATCTAACACTAGCATTTTTGGGGGGAATATTCTGTAAAGAGCTCTGATAGTTGGGATGTACTGAAGACATACCAAAAAAAAATAGCCATTTTTTTCAACTTTTGGGGGTGCCTCTCCAATGGGGGAGCAAAGTTAGAAATTTATATATATAACGAAGCGCAATTCTCTTGCTCCTATAGCATGCAAAAGAATCAATCAGTTATCTCTAACCTGGATATTTTTTTATGATGTATAGAGTAGGGAAAGGTGGCCATTCTCAGGGACGGTCCCCTTAATGCATATTGGAAAGCCTCATGAGTAGATAGCCAAGTGGAAGATTTTTCTTCACAT
>NC_091563.1:18661651-18674151 GCF_042767895.1 Penaeus vannamei
AGGTCGGACACCAATAGGGTAAGTTGAGAGAAAATGGTTCCACGTTCCCATTCACAGTGGTATTTCCCTTGTGCCATAATTAACCATGTAGAGAGTTTTGATGCAGTCAACCACTTAAGTGAAAAGTAAGAGCATAGGAAACATACATTTAGATTGCTCTTTATACTTTTGGCTGCCGTTTATGTAGTTTTTAAAGAAATGAGGGAAAAAAGAGGCTGCCTTCTCCTTCATCTAATCTTCCTCCTCCTCCTCCTCTTCTTTCTCCTCCTCCTCCTCTTCCTCCTCCTCCTCCTCCTCCTCCTCCTCCTCTTCTTCTTCCTCTTCCTCCTCCTCCTCCTCCTCCTCCTCCTCCTCCTCCTCCTCCTCCTCCTTCCCCATCTCCTCCTCCTCTTCCCCTGTCTCCTCCTCTTCCCCTGTCTCCTCCTCCTCCTCCTCCTCCTCTCGTCTCCTCCTCCTCCCTCGTCTCCTCTTCCTCCTCTCGTCTCCTCTTCCTCCTCTCGTCTCCTCTTCCTCCTCCCCTGTCTCCTCCTCCTCCTCCCCTGTCCCCTCCTTCTCCTCCCCTGTCCCCTCCTCCTCCTCCCCCTTCTCCTCCTCCTCCTCCCACCTTCTCCTCCTCCTCCTCCCCTGTCTCCTCCTCCTCCTCCTCCTCCCCCGTCTCCTCCTCCTCCTCCTCCTCCGTCTCCTCCTCATCCTTCCCCGTCTCCTCCTCCTCCTCCCCCGTCTCCTCCTCCTCCTCCCCCGTCTCCTCCTCCTCCTCCCCCGTCTCCTCCTCCTCCTCCCCCCTCTCCTCCTCCTCCTCCCCCGTCTCCTCCTCCTCCTCCCCCGTCTCCTCCTCCTCCTCTCCTCCCCCGTCTCCTCCTCCTCCTCTCCTCCCCTGTCTCTTCCTTCTTCTCCTCCTCCTCCTCTTCCTCCTCCTCCCCCCTCCTCCCCCCTCCTCCCCCCTCCTCCCTCTCCTCCTCCCCTCTCCCTCCCCTCCCCCTCCCTGTCCCCCTCATTCCTCTCCTTCCGCTCCTCCCTCTCCTCCTTATCTTCCTTCTCCCCTTCCTCCCTATGTTCCTTATCCTTCTTCTTCTTTTCCTTCTTTTTCTCCACCTTCTCCACCACCTCCTCCTCCTCCTCCTCCTCCTCCTCCTCCTCCTCCTCCTCCTCCTCCTCCTCCTCCCACCCCTCCTCCTCCCATTCCTCCTCCTCCTATTACTCCTCCTCCTATTCCTCCTCCTCCCATTCCTCCTCCCATTCCTCCTCTTCCTCCTTTTCCTCCTTCTCCTCCTCTTCCTTCTCCTCCTCCTTCTCCTCCTCCCACCCCTCCTCCTTTCATTCCTCCTCCTCCCATTCCTCTTCCTCCTCTTCCTAGTTTTATGCATTATAGTTTTGGAAAATGGGTTGCCTAAATGAATAGGACCACTGATGCACTGCTTGCCCACTAAAGCACAAATGTCTTGGCGAGGTCAAAGATCTTGAAATTTTTCTCTATAAGTGGGTCGTTTACGAGTGGTCTAGGGTGGCCGTCTTGCATTTACTTGCAACGGTGGGGAGGGATCGAATCCCGATTTGAGAGGTTATAAATATTTTTGTTAGCAGCTATCTTTGAAAGCAGTGAATACATTTTGACTTGATTTTGAGCTATCTAGATAAAACTAAGTTTATACCAATACAAATAATAGAGTCTAGATATCCTAAAACAACAAACTCTCTTTACCCACCCTCGTAGGAGAAGACCCGGTTCCTTAGGGAGCAGCTAGCAGAGCCTGATTACTCCTCCACCCTCCAACATCTTACCTCCCCCCTCCACCCCAGCCACTCCTTAGGGCGTCTGAGGATCTCTGAGTGCAAGGTCCTAGACTCAGCCCGTCGCCCCTTTTGCCTGGTGTGGGATAACCCTGATCCAATGGCTCCTCACTACTGGCTCTCCCATGCCATCATCTTTAAGAGTGGGGATGGTAGGTGGCTCTTCATATTATGTGTTTGTGTGTCTGTGTCTCTTGTTTCTCTGTGTATGTGTGTATATATGAATGAGTGATTTGATATAATAGAATGAAAATAAATAAAATGTCAAGTTTTCAGACTTCTGATAGACTTCAATAATGAATTGTAAAACCAATCCTTTTCCCCATAGAACTGAGAAAAAATATTTAACTGATTTTTTCCTCTATTCTTTTCTCACAATCTATGAACATCAATATCCCAACAACTGATAAAAGAGATTCCAACCCTGGCAGATCTGCGGCAGGACATGCTCACCCTACAGGCCATTGGCATCATGTCACACCTGTGGAACTTAGAGGGGCTGGACTTGGGCATGACCCCTTACTCCTGCCTGAGCACAGGGAAGCAGGTGGGCCTCATTGAGATGGTGCGTAATGCCAAGACAGTCTACAGCATTCAGCGGAGTTCTAAGCTGGGGGCCATCCAGGTGGACTCCTCCCAGCTCTTCAAGTGGATCAGAGATAAGAACAAGGGACTCAGGTGAGAGGGGACGGGACATGGATGTGGGAGGTGGTAGAGGGTTAGTAGGAAGGGGAGAATGTGGAGGAGGTAAAGAAAGGTAGAGGATGGGGGGAAGAATGAGATTAGATAATGATGATTTGATACAGGTAGAAAAAAGATTAAGAGGAGGAGGATAGGGAAAAGGAGAGCTTGTCTTTTGGCATTAAAGTAAAGAAGTGATGTTTTTTGATAGAGAAATCCTCAGTCCTCTGATTTTCAAAATAACATCACCATAATCCTATCTCCCCAAACAGGCTCGACCAAGCCATTGACAACTTCACACGCTCTTGTGCTGGGTACTGTGTTGCTACCTTTGTCCTAGGCATTGGGGACAGACATCCAGACAACATCATGGTCAATCAGGATGGCCAGGTAGGCATGTTTTTAGTCTTAGTTGCCTTGAATGTATAGGTAAAATTTATTATGTTTTCACCAATAACTGATTTATAGTGATTAACTGCTTTCTTTGTGTGTCATACTCATGACAGAGACAATGAATATGTTATTAGGAATATCAAGCTTTCAAGTAAATGTTGCATATTTATTAATGTTATCATTTTTGCTAAGAGAGTTTGTGTATATTTTTAATAACAGTTTTGATACCATAATTGAATATGATAATGATAACTACATGCAAAGTATACATCTTAATAATCATTAAAATCATTACTTTTAGAGAACCCACTAAAAATAAATGTACCAATACTGCCTGCAAGTTCCCCATAATTTTTATTTTGTCCTATTTCCATTTGTAAGATGATTAGAATAAATAAATAAAGGAAACAAGAGAAAAATGGAAAACTTGCTCATCTTCAATGTATATCCATAATATCTAGGCTATTTCCATCTGCAAAATTTCTGTGAAAGAAAAGAAAATAATCAATAGATAGACTTATAAATATCAGTCTGACTTACCATATCCACAAACAGATTTTCCACATTGACTTTGGTCATATTCTGGGGAACTTCAAGAAGAAGTTTGGAATCAACAGGGAACGAGTCCCTTTTGTCCTAACCCAAGACTTCCTGCGCGTGATTGCCAAGGGGGAAGAGAACCCAAAGGAGAGCCAGGAGTTCCAGAGGTGTGGATAAATTGCAGATTTTATTATTTGTTATTGTTGTTGAAGTTGTTGTGTCTTGTTATCTTTTGTGTCCTTCTAAACAGAATATCTCTTAAATAGATCTCTCTTTATTAACTGTGTATTCTTCAACAGGTTCCAGGTGCTGTGTGGAAAGGCGTATCTGGCACTGCGTAAACACTATCGCCTCATTGTAAACCTCTTCATGTTGTTGCTGCCTGCAGGAATGTCAGAGCTACAAGTATGTGGGATTTGTTTAATCTTGTATGGTGTTTGTATTGTGCTTGTATGGATATATGAATGTTTTGCATTATTGTAATGAAGATGATAGAAAATTTGTTTTGAAAATTGACAATCTAATCATTATTATTTTTATTTTTGTTGTGTTTTTTTATTATTATCATTAGTATTGTTGACATTATTATTAGTGTTATAATTGTCATAATGATGATGATGATGATGATGATGATGATGATGATGATGATGACAATATCATTATTATTAATAATGTAATTGATATTGTAATTCATAGTTTTAATCAGAATAATGATTATAATGATGATGATAATAATACTAATAAAAGTGTTATAGATGGTATTAATGATAGTAATAATGATAATGATTGTAATAGTGAGAATAATAATGATGATAAAATTATGAATAATAGTGACTGATAATGGTGATAAAATTATGAATAATAGTGACAGTGATAATGATGATGATGATGATGATGATAATAATAATAATAATAATAATAATAATAATAATAATAATAATAATAATAATAATAATAATAATAATAGTAATAATAATAATGATAATAATAATAATAATAATAATAATAATAATAATAATAATAATAATAATAATAATAATAATAATAATATTGGTGATAATAACAATAATGCTGATAATAACAATAATGCTGATAATAATAATAATAATGATGATAATGATGATAATAATAATGATGATAATGATAATGATTATAATAATAATATGATAATGATAATGATAATAATGATAATAGTGATGATAATGACAATAATAATGATAATGATAATGATGATTTTGATAATAGAGATAATTATAATAGTCATGTTAATAAACATAGCATTATTGTCATCATTGTTATTATTACTATGTTATAGCATTGTATATTTTATTATTATTTATTTTTTTTATTATTATTATTATTATTATTATTTTTTATTATTATTATTATTATTATTATTATTATTATTATTATTATTATTGTTGTTGTTGTTGTTGTTGTTGTTGTTGTTGTTGTTGTTGTTGTTGTTGTTATTATCATTACTAGCACCATTTTCATCATCATCATTGTTATTATTGTTTATATTTTTATTATTAGTAGTAGTAGTACTCGTACTAGCTGTACTACTAGTACTACTACTTGAACTAGTATAGTACTAGTGCTAGTATTACTACTACTACTACTACTACTACTAGTATTATTAGTATTACGAGTACTAGTACAACTATAATTACTGGTATTACTACTAGTACTAGTAATACTACTATTAATAATAGCACTATTATTACTACTACTAATACTAGGACTAGTATGACTACTATTACTAGTACTGCTGCTAGTATTAGTATTACTACTAATACTACTATTACTACTAGTACTAGTCTTATTACTACTAGTACTCTATTGGTAGTACTAGTACTAGTGCTACTATTACTATTACAACTAGTACTGTTACTACTATTACTAGTACTAGTGTTACTACTAGTACTAGTACCACTATAATTACTATTACTATTGCTATTACTACTACTACTACTACTACTATTATTAGTTCTACAGGTGCTACTACTAGTACTATTACTAGTACTACAGCTGGTACTACTACTAGTTCTACTACTAGCACTACTATTACCAACACTATTACCACCACCATTACCACCACCACAGACATGGTAAATCATCTTTTAATTTTTTTTTTTTTTTTCTATTATCCCAGAGCCAGGACGAGGTCGCCTACCTGCGTAAAACACTGGCTGTGGAGGCCACAGAAGAGGAAGCCCTGCAGTACTTCCAGAACCAGTTCAGTGAGGCATATGATGGTGCCTGGACCACCAAAATAGACTGGTTCTTCCATTATGTCAAGCACAGGTAGACCAGTCTGCTTACCCTTCATCCCCACTTCTTTTTCCTCCTCCCACCCAACTTCCGACAACCCGCTTTTCTGGTCTCGTGATGAGGAAGTTTGCTTCACTGACTTGATAGGCAAAAATATAGTGGTTTGTCATTTTGTCAACTGTATTTGCAGCTGCAGTGAGAGGAAGGTCAGCAATCCCACTTTGACGGTATCACGCTGTGGACCTTTGAGCTTACCAAATATGTAGTAATTAGAGTTTTATTTTTTAAACTTGATTCAAGGTGTAATTTTTTTTTCTCTTTTTTGCACATGTACATATATATTTTTTTATGGACTGGGTAGGTTTACCCATATTGCATTTGGTCCTTTTTATTTTATATTATTATTCTTTCTCCTCCTTTATAGGTTAAGTATCAACAGTCATTTCAAATAAGACATGACTATAAAAAAAAAAAATCATTTAATATGTAAACAATTCCAGTGCTCTTCTTGCACTTGTCACTATGACTGTTTTATTGGAGAGAATTTTGACAGTGATCTAGCCATCTCTTTTGACTGCAGCCTTAGTAAATCTAATATCCATTTTGTAAAAGAAAAATAGGTGTTAAAAGTTTCTGGTTGACCCAGTGAAGAAAAAAGAGACGAAAAAGAGCTAAGATCCACTCACCACTAATGAAGACAGGTCAGATACTGTAGATCTTAGGTTGCAAGCTTAAAGTGATGCTTGTTTCTTTTATTACCTTTTTTATAGAGACAGAAAGGGTCCTGTTCTATGAGGGAATAAATCTTGAAGAACTTATAAACTTCATTTAAAAGGATCTATGGAAAGGTCATGGGCCTTATTCATATAAAGGGAATCAGATAGATAACATTCCACAATTTTTTTCTCCCATTGTAGATGTGTTATTGTATGTCTTTTTGTTTGTTCCTTTATTTTTTTCTGAGAAAGAAATGCAAAAGAGGTTACTAACTTTTAGGGATAATTGTTTAGATTCAAGAATGACTTTTATCTAGTAGTGAGGGTATGAACACATTTTCACTTCACAATTTGAGCTGTTTCTTCTTGAAGGAAGCAGGCTGACTTACTGATCCATCCTTTTTCTTCCTGCACTTTGCATCTATTTCCCTGTCATATTCTATCCATCTTATTCTCAACCCGCTCTCTTTCCCACTTCATAATCTCTTCTTAGCATATAGCATGTGGTGCTCTAATGTACTCAGTGATGTGATTGGTTCTCTTCTACTTTACTCCTTGCCATCTTGTCCTCTTTGGCTTGCATTAGAAAAAAAATGAGGATAATGATATAAGAAAAAAACAAGAGGAAAAACTGATGACTGAAGATTGTGATGATTAGGAAGAGAACGCTTTAGGAATCTTAGAATGTGTAAAGAAAGATGTTTATAAGGAAATGTGAGTGTGGATTGTGGCCTTAAATCAGGATGCCCATATTTTCTTGGTCTCTTTTGGGTTTTCATTTGATCCGTTTCATCTGAATATGCATTGTAGCTTTTAAGATAACAAGGAAGGAAGCATTTGAAAAAAAGGAATGCAAATTGTGGCCTTACTAAATTAGTTTTATATTCATTATGCTGAAATTATAAGATTAACATTAACCATTGTTTATTTTGTTGTGATGAATTTATGCAAATTTGTAGCTAAATGTGTGTTTACTTTTACAAATTTGCCAATTTTACCTAAAATTTTTATTATACGGAGCTAAAAAGAAGAAAGTTAGGTATACTCAGAATCTCCATATTTCAATGATAGAAAAGGTGACTTCATAGAATGTAAAGAATGAGAATGTGACTTCCTTCAGGGTAAATTAAGACTCCGAAGCATTCAAATCTTTCAGTAGTTCAGAAATGTAACTGGTGTGTTTTTATCATTATTCTTAGTATATTTATCTCTTACATTTTTTTTTTTTCTTTTTTTTTTTAGTTTTCTTTTTCCTTTCTTCCCTTTTCTCTTGTCCTTTACCTTTTTATTCTTCTCCACTGTTTTTGTGGTGCACCCCTTATTACTTGGCTTTTTTGTGGTCATCATTTTCTTTTGATTTGGGTCATTTGTTACTGTAAAAAGATAGATAACTAGAAAGGTTGTGATTAGTATGTTTTTCTTTTTTTTAATTACTTTATTGAAGTTTGTTAAGAACAGGATTATATGTGTCTTGATTGATTTCAAAAAGTTTGTTCTGAAGACCTGATGTGTACAAAATTTTATTCTCATACTTCTTAAGAAACCCTGGCTGCTGTAGTGTCTGAATTTATGTGTTGTTTTATTTTATCTCTACTCTTCTTTTTGTTTATTTTAATAGAAATTATGTTTGAACAAGTTGTATTTTTCTGCTGACACAGGTTTGTGTACAAATTTTCTTATAAACAAACTTGATAAATTGGAAAAAAATACAGATTAGTGGAGTACTCTGTACAACTTCTGAACCATGTTCATATAAGTTTTAAGAAAAGAAATTCATAATGATGGTTTCTTGTTTTTTGGCTGATTTGGAAAAGTTTGTTTGAGGAGTTAGCCAGAATGTATTGACAAAGGTTGTGCAGACTGCAGGAATGGTATTGATGCTCTGTATGCTAAAGTTGATACCATTTACACTTGGTAGGCCTATTAAAATAGATATTTATTTATGCATCAGTATCTTTTAGTTTTTTTTTTCTTTTGTGCTTATTTTGTAATACTTAGAATAACGTTTGTCGAGGTGTGACCTCTGATAACTTGTATAACTCCCTTTTAGCCTCTTTTCCTGTAATTGCCTGATTACAATTTTCTTTCCTATTTCCTTTCCTCTATTAGTTTATCTTTCTTCTTTTGTCCTCTCCAGCCCCTCTCTCCATGCAACTAGTACTATTCCATTAAGAAAAGAAAGAAGAGGGAAACCAGAAGAATGTATCTTTTCTTTGCAAAAATATGTTTTATTATTGTATCAAATACATAGTACATGCCCTTTAATAAATTATATGCTGCATGATTATATTGCAGAAGTAATATAATATACAAAAAAGTCAGCAATTCAAACAGAGAAACATGTAGTATTGTGTAAGAAATAACAAGGATTATGATGATTATAATATTAATCATAATATTGATAATGCAGTTTACCTCAGATTTCAAGGATGTTATTGACAAACCACACACAGCTGCATCTTTGTTCATTTCTGCTTGGAAAAGAACATATAAGCAGTTCTTTTGCATGCTTTTAGAACAGTTCTAGTAGATAAGGCATATATATGAACATTAGTGCTTTTTTCTTCTGATGTTTGGTCCATCCTAGCGTAGGGGAAATTTGGTCACATTGGAGGTTAGTTTTGTTTGTTAGTGGTAGGTCACCTTTCTTAGGTTTCCCTTCAGTCACACTGGCAAGGCAAGTGTTGAAAAGTGTGTTACTTAGATAGGCACTGTAGTCTTAGTCAGGGCTAGTGCGTAACATGACTTTTTTTTTCTACTTAGGGCATTATTGCTTTTCAGCACGAAGAAAGAATGTTGGAAAATTAGATAGCTTACCAGGTTTGAGAGCAGTGTTGAAATACATATAGTTTATTATATGTTGTGAATGTTGATTGGTGATATTTCGAGGAACCAAATAGGAGTTATGATTAATGAATATCTGAGTGGGGGAGGGAGAAAATTAATTTTAAAAAGATGATAAAAATGGATTGATGATTTACTCATAGTATTTTGTATTGAAGGTTCTAAAAATGTTGTTGGTGAAATAGAAAACCAAGTTCTGAATCTTTATCGTAATATGATTCAGGATTTCCAGCTTGGACAAGGCAGGGTATTTTGAAACTGTAGTGGATGTGTTAGTGCATTTTAATACTTTTGTAACTTTTCCACTGTTATACAATGATGACTTTACAGTTAATTGCACTGACATTTTGTGTCTAGCTGTCTTCCTCTTTACATTTTTTCCTCTTTTCATTCTTTTTCTTTTCCTTTTTTCTTCTTCCTTTTACTCCTCTTCTGTTCTTGTCCTCCTCCTTCTTATGCAATTTGGAAGTATCTTAAGACTAGTCATTCAAGCACACTAACATCCAACCTTATGCTCTTTGTCTTTTATTTTTCATCTCTTTCCAATAGGTAGTTTTAGAAAGCTAGACGTTTATGGCTTGACTTTGAATTATGCAAAAAGGTCAAATAAGGTCAAATGTTCATAAATATTCACAGATCTAGGTGTATGTAATGATCTTGTTTTCATTTATTTTTATTGTCATTTATTTGTTATTTTCCAAGGTCACTTATTGGTATTATTGTGTGATGAAACATTTGTACAAAAATGGAGTTGGTCTCTTACAATTTTCTTTATGGTTTTAATGTTTTGTGCAGGTCAGTCACCTCCATCTTTCCATTATATACAAAAAGAGTCTAGTCTATACTTTTTGCATTGACTTTTATTCAATAAATCACCCCCAAAAGATTGTTTTCTTAGCCTCCAAAATGTAATCTTAACATTTTTTATGTACTTTATTAGAATATGCATATGTGTGTGTGTGTATATATATATATATATATATATATATATATATATATATATATATATATATATATATATATATGTATGTATGTATGTATGTATGTATGTATGTATGTATGTATGTGTGTGTGTATGTGTGTATGTATGTATGTATGTATGTATACATGTGTATTAATATATAATATATATATACACCTTTTTACAATTGCAATTGAATAATTTCAATTTTGGTTTCAACACCTTCGAATCAAGTCAACAATATACACTTGATAAATAACAATTTTTGTTTTCCGTTCAACAATCATCCAAAACCTTTTAACAATCGTTCAACACGTGACAATCTTAACTTGCTTTCAACAGTCGATTCATTCTCCACTGACAATTCACTAATACTTCAACATTTTATAAAACTAAATAACAATCTTTAAAACATTGTAACTATGCCAGAAACAATTTGTTTGTGCTTTTCATAGATCGCAACATAATTAATATAAGTTTTTCTAATGCGAACCGGATCACCGAATCGAGATTGCGTACATATACACAAAATTCTTCACCTACGAGTGTGCAGATCCTCCCTTACACAGTTGAACACAGTTACACAGTTGATATGAGTACATCATTCCTTGAAAATACCTCCACCAACATGCCATGGGGGCACCGAATAGCGAGTGCTACAGATTGCGAGCGCATTATCGAGGCTTGCAGAGCAGAACAAGATTTCCTCTTGCAGCAGCTCCAGGAGTTAATCGTACCACAGCAGACTCCTTAATGCCAGCGTGAAAACAGGGATGAAGCGGCTGACGCAGGAGGCAGACGCAAAGTCATCGACAATGAACCTTTGGATCTCATTGTGATGGTGCTTGAAGCGAACAATATGATGACTTTGAGAGAGATAGAGGTGGTCATGGAAATATTTCTTCCAAAACCACATTTTAGTTAAGTAACGCTTTCGCGTTATTTGGAGGGCAAGCTGATTTCTCAAAGGATGTCCCGTGACGCCCCAGCAGAAAGAAACTTTCCAGCAGGAAAAGAGGCCGGCACGCACTGGTCTGCAACAACAACTGATATACATTGATGAAACAGGTATGTAATTCTGTAACCATTTTATTAATTGTAGTACGTAATGAACTCCGTTTCTATATTTCCATCAGCCTATGACCAGTTCTGCTTTAAGAGAAAAGTATCAAGACATTTTTCGAACTAAATTATCCCTTCTGCTAAGTTTGTTTTATCTCTCACTGTCCTTTATGTAGGGGCTGAAATTTTAGTAGGGTCTTTGTTGTTGTGCTTTTGCCCTTGTCATATTCTCGGATTATTTGGGAAGCGTACTTATGCACTATGTATTAATATTTATCTCAATGCACAGTAAAACCTCCGCATATCAGCGTTCAATTACATTACAACATGGCAATAACACACACCAGCGTTCAAATTTCAGGGTTCAGTCTCTGGACCAAGAGGACTTACGGCAGGGCAAGACGTGGGGCGCCTGTGCATCGCGCCGTTGGAGGACAGCGTGGTGGAAACACGACAGTGATTGCTGCGATATCTGACCAGTGCGGAATCCTCTATCACGAAATCCACTTTGGTTCAGTGACGAAGGAGGTAGTCATTGATTTCATTGCATCACTTTCTGCAATAATTGGAGACGCAAGACGCACACTTGTTCTAGTCAACGCTCCAGTTCACAACGGTATCGCAGCAGTCTACCCAGAATTAGATTTTTAATTTCTCCCTCCGTAGTCTCCTTGCTTGAACCCACAGGAAACCGTTTCTCGGTGTTTAAAACCCACTTGAAGCAGGACCTCCACCGCGAAGCTCCTCGGTGCAACGCAGCCCGCGCCAGGCAGCAAGGAGTGACTTTCACTTTGCTGAGGGAGAACATTTTACATGAGGGCGTGAAATTCGCTATTCCTAATGTCAGTTAACATATTGTGTTGTAGAACTACAACCATGCCAACACATATTTGGTTCAGTGTATTGAGCGTCGAGACATATATTAAATTGGTACACAGTACGTCTACAGTATACTGCCTTACTGCTTGCTACACTTGGAAACATCTGCCACCAAAAACGTTCTAAACATTCGTGAGTTCTTTCTACTTGACAGGTTTAACATTCGTGAAGCAAAGGAGGAAGAAAAGTCAACTGGGTGTTAATATGACACCCTCCACCACGTGCCTCGCCTCCACCACGTGCTTCGCCTCCACCACGTGCTTTGCCTCCACCACGTGCCTCGCCTCCACCACGTGCCTCGCCTCCACCACGTGCTTCGCCTCCACCACGTGCCTCGCCTCCACCACGTGCCTCGCCTCCAC
>NC_091563.1:18679151-18684151 GCF_042767895.1 Penaeus vannamei
ATAGATATAGATAGATATAGATAGATATAGATATAGATAGATATAGATATAGATAGATATAGATATAGATAGATATAGATATAGATAGATATAGATATAGATAGATATAGATAGATATAGATATAGATAGATATAGATATAGATAGATATAGATATAGATAGATATAGATAGATATAGATATAGATAGATATAGATATAGATAGATATAGATATAGATAGATATAGATATAGATAGATATAGATATAGATATAGATAGATATAGATATAGATAGATATAGATATAGATATAGATAGATATAGATATAGATAGATATAGATAGATATAGATATAGATAGATATAGATATAGATAGATATAGATATAGATAGATATAGATATAGATAGATATAGATAGATATAGATATAGATAGATATAGATAGATATAGATATAGATATAGATAGATATAGATATAGATAGATATAGATAGATATAGATAGATATAGATATAGATAGATATAGATATAGATAGATATAGATATAGATAGATATAGATATAGATAGATATAGATAGATATAGATATAGATAGATATAGATATAGATAGATATAGATAGATATAGATATAGATATAGATAGATATAGATATAGATAGATATAGATATAGATAGATATAGATATAGATAGATATAGATATAGATAGATATAGATATAGATAGATATAGATAGATATAGATAGATATAGATATAGATAGATATAGATATAGATAGATATAGATATAGATAGATATAGATATAGATAGATATAGATAGATATAGATATAGATAGATATAGATATAGATAGATATAGATATAGATAGATATAGATAGATATAGATATAGATAGATATAGATATAGATAGATATAGATATAGATATAGATAGATATAGATATAGATATAGATAGATATAGATATAGATAGATATAGATATAGATAGATATAGATAGATATAGATATAGATAGATATAGATATAGATATAGATAGATATAGATAGATATAGATATAGATAGATATAGATATAGATAGATATAGATATAGATATAGATAGATATAGATATAGATAGATATAGATATAGATATAGATATAGATAGATATAGATATAGATAGATATAGATATAGATAGATATAGATAGATATAGATATAGATAGATATAGATAGATATAGATATAGATAGATATAGATATAGATAGATATAGATATAGATAGATATAGATAGATATAGATATAGATAGATATAGATAGATATAGATATAGATAGATATAGATATAGATAGATATAGATAGATATAGATAGATATAGATATAGATAGATATAGATATAGATAGATATAGATATAGATAGATATAGATATAGATAGATATAGATATAGATATAGATAGATATAGATATAGATAGATATAGATATAGATAGATATAGATATAGATAGATATAGATAGATATAGATATAGATAGATATAGATATAGATAGATATAGATATAGATAGATATAGATATAGATAGATATAGATATAGATATAGATATAGATAGATATAGATATAGATAGATATAGATAGATATAGATATAGATATAGATAGATATAGATAGATATAGATATAGATAGATATAGATATAGATAGATATAGATATAGATAGATATAGATATAGATAGATATAGATATAGATAGATATAGATAGATAGAAATAGAGATAGATATAGATATAGATAGATATAGATATAGATAGATATAGATATAGATAGATATAGATATAGATAGATATAGATATAGATAGATATAGATAGATATAGATATAGATAGATATAGATATAGATAGATATAGATATAGATAGATATAGATATAGATAGATATAGATATAGATAGATATAGATATAGATAGATATAGATAGATATAGATATAGATAGATATAGATATAGATAGATATAGATATAGATAGATATAGATATAGATAGATATAGATATAGATAGATATAGATATAGATAGATATAGATATAGATAGATATAGATAGATATAGATATAGATAGATATAGATATAGATAGATATAGATATAGATAGATATAGATATAGATAGATATAGATATAGATAGATATAGATATAGATAGATATAGATAGATATAGATAGATATAGATAGATATAGATAGATATAGATAGATATAGATATAGAGATATAAAGATATTTATATATATTATATGTGTATATATATATTTATATGTGTATATATATATATTTATATATGTATATATATATTTATATATGTATATATATATTTATATATGTATATATATATTTATATATGTATATATATATTTATATATGTATATATATATTTATATATGTATATATATATTTATATGTGTATATATATATTTATATGTGTATATATATATTTATATGTGTATATATATATTTATATGTGTATATATATGTATATATATGTATATATATATATATGTAAGTAAGTAAGTAAGTAAGTAAGTAAGTAAGTAAGTAAGTAAGTAAGTAAGTAAGTAAGTAAGTAAGTAAGTAAGTAAGTAAAGTAAGTAAGTAAGTAAGTAAGTAAGTAAGTAAGTAAGTAAAGTAAGTAAGTAAAGTAAGTAAGTAAAGTAAGTAAGTAAAGTAAGTAAGTAAAGTAAGTAAGTAAAGTAAGTAAGTAAAGTAAGTAAGTAAAGTAAGTAAGTAAAGTAAGTAAGTAAAGTAAGTAAGTAAAGTAAGTAAGTAAAGTAAGTAAGTAAAGTAAGTAAAGTAAAGTAAGTAAAGTAAAGTAAGTAAAGTAAAGTAAGTAAAGTAAAGTAAGTAAAGTAAAGTAAGTAAAGTAAAGTAAGTAAAGTAAAGTAAGTAAAGTAAAGTAAGTAAAGTAAAGTAAGTAAAGTAAAGTAAGTAAAGTAAAGTAAGTAAAGTAAAGTAAGTAAAGTAAAGTAAGTAAAGTAAAGTAAGTAAAGTAAAGTAGGTAAAGTAAAGTAAAGTAAGGAAAGTAAAGTAAGTAAAGTAAAGTAAGTAAAGTAAGTAAAGTAAAGTAAGTAAAGTAAAGTAAGTAAAGTAAAGTAAGTAAAGTAAAGTAAAGTAAAGTAAGTAAAGTAAAGTAAAGTAAGTAAAGTAAAGTAAAGTAAAGTAAAGTAAAGTAAAGTAAGTAAAGTAAGTAAAGTAAAGTAAGTAAAGTAAAGTAAAGTAAGTAAAGTAAAGTAAGTAAAGTAAAGTAAGTAAAGTAAAGTAAGTAAAGTAAAGTAAGTAAAGTAAAGTAAGTAAAGTAAAGTAAGTAAAGTAAAGTAAGTAAAGTAAAGTAAGTAAAGTAAAGTAAGTAAAGTAAAGTAAGTAAAGTAAAGTAAGTAAAGTAAAGTAAGTAAAGTAAAGTAAGTAAAGTAAAGTAAGTAAAGTAAAGTAAGTAAAGTAAAGTAAGTAAAGTAAAGTAAGTAAAGTAAAGTAAAGTAAAGTAAGTAAAGTAAAGTAAAGTAAAGTAAAGTAAGTAAAGTAAAGTAAGTAAAGTAAAGTAAGTAAAGTAAAGTAAGTAAAGTAAAGTAAGTAAAGTAAAGTAAGTAAAGTAAAGTAAGTAAAGTAAAGTAAGTAAAGTAAAGTAAGTAAAGTAAAGTAAGTAAAGTAAAGTAAGTAAAGTAAAGTAAGTAAAGTAAAGTAAGTAAAGTAAAGTAAGTAAAGTAAAGTAAGTAAAGTAAAGTAAGTAAAGTAAAGTAAGTAAAGTAAAGTAAGTAAAGTAAAGTAAGTAAAGTAAAGTAAGTAAAGTAAAGTAAGTAAAGTAAAGTAAGTAAAGTAAAGTATGTATGTATACATGTATGTATACATGTATGTATACATGTATGTATACATGTATGTATACATGTATGTATACATGTATGTATACATGTATGTATACATGTATATATATTATATTTATATATATGTATATATATACACACACACACACACACATATATATATATATATATATATATATATATATATATATATATATATATATATATATATATATATGTATATATATATGTGTGTGTGTGTATGCATATATGCATATATGTTTATATGTATATATGTATATATATATTTGTTAACCAAAAACTAATTAGAAATTAGATGATCTTCAAAGGTGGCCCTTTTATGTATTTGAAGTGACTCCACCTCTGCATGCATGAGTAACGCCAGATATTTAAAGAACGAACTACAATTCTGATCTTGGAAAAACAAAGAAAGCGTATTTTATCGACAATCCGACAACACTCACTCAGTGAGCCTATACACGGAATCGATAAAAAATTTAGCCACACATAGAGACAGTCAGTCATTGTTGGACAGTCAGTTGATCAGATAGAGAATAGTAAGCTACTAACTCAGTACCTAGAAGTCCCTCAATCATTGAGTCAGTCAGTTAGTCAGTCAGACAGTATAAAAATCAGTCATGTGTCTAAAACAATGAATAAATCTGTAAGATAGCCAGTCAGTTGTTCAATCAGCCAAACAATCAGTCACTCAGTCATTCAGTAAATATGTTAAATCTGTTCTGTCATTCAGTCACTCAGTCATTCAGTCAGTAAATCATCCAGCCAGCCAGCCAGCCAGTCTAGTTAGTCTGTAGTCAGTCTAGTGAGTGAATGAGTGAATGAATCAGTCAGTCAGTCAGTTTAGTCAGTCTAGTCAGTCAGTCAATCAGGCACAATATCAGCAGCCAGTTAATGTTAATCAGTCAGTGTCGGCAGCTATTAAGCCACCATGGGTCTGCTGAACATCGAATTGAACAGTATGCTCTATAAACACTTAAATTTCCGACGTCTACAATTGGGTGTCAAAAGGAAAAGGAAAAATGTAAATATCTGGCGTTACTCATGCATGCAGAGGTGGTGTCACTTCAAATACATATTCAAATGGCCAACTTTGAAGGTCATCTAATTTCTAATTAGTTTTTGGTCATCGAATCCGAATCTTTATGGTACAAATGTTTTTGGGTCATTTTTACGTCATGGCGTC
>NC_091563.1:18706651-18716651 GCF_042767895.1 Penaeus vannamei
CAGATTTTAGTCCAACACCGCGTAGCGCTGATGGGTGTTTACTTTGTCTATATCAGGATTGTGTGTGCAGGTTGGGTACTGTCCCTGTAAAGGCTGGCTTTCACTGCGTTCTTTGATTTTTTTAATGCCTTCTCTTTATGCTGCCTTTTCAGTACACGAAAGATCACCGTCAACATTTGTTTCAATATTGAACTCTTAACTTCTCACTCTCTTTCTTTATGGAATGTACTCTTTTTCCCTCTTCATGTGAATTTACATACTGTAACACCCAATCTTGGTTTTATAAGTTCATGTTTGATGGGTCCCTTTCCACCATCCTTTCGTGGGATGTAGTCTATCAACCACTGATTTTGGAGGATGTATTCTGTTGATGGTGAACAGTTTCCGGTCTTTAGTATCCATTTTCAACTCAAATTTTTAGCACTTCCATTACCCGTCTATAACATTCCTTCCTTATCATTCCTTTCATTGTGACGTGTCGTATACCCTTTCCTTCATTGACACCAAGGTTCTAATAATATCTCTTGCTCAAGGTTTCGTATAACATTGTCGTCACCAAGATTAGCTTTAGTGGAATGGACGAACTTTCCAGTTTTGAATGTTGCCTTCGCACATTTATCTAATCCAAGTGACATTCCAATGTCATCACTAAAATGCTTTTCGGCTTGCAAAAGCCCTTCTAAATCGTCATCGTTTTTAGCAAATAACTTTTCGTCATTAATCTTGTATCCATACCCGGTGCTGTTTAGTTATAGTGTAAGTATGCAAGTCCGCATGTAATGAGGAGCTCGATTTAAATCCCAGCCTCGTGAAGCGAGCTCAAGCTTCCCGTGAAGCAAGGATGGCGAAGGGACGCAAATAAGGGTTCCGTTCACTCCCCTGAGCAACTTAAAACAGATCCCGGGCCTGTAATACGGTAGCGGGCACTGACCCAGGATCATACGCAGGTGTGACGTGTACCCAGAGCGGAGAAATATTAATGAAAGTCCTTGTGACTCAGCCTATTATTTAAAATATGTGGAGTAAAAGCAAATAAAAGATACTGAAACAATAAAACAGCTTAAGGTTTAAAAAGGCAAAATAAAGAACCCACACACAAAACTGCGTTACTTAAAACATCAAGAAAAAGAACGTTGACTTCCTAAAAAAGACTAAAATATTTACCACGATACTTATAAGGGAAAGTTAAAAAAACAAAACAAAACTAGAAAATCCGAATCCAGAAGGGATTCGGTTAAAAATACGTTAAAAGAAATACTTGAAAACAAAAAATACATACAAGCCACAAAAATGAATAGGGCAACGTCCAGCAAATAACCAAGGCAAGTAAAGGGAAGTATGCTCAGTACAACCTTTGTTCTGCTGACGTCTCAGGCTGGAGTAAATCCAGAAAGGGGTGACACAAACACAGGTTCAGATAGATCTCTCTTTGTTTTGGCGGATCCACATTTATACGGGCGTCTTGCTGACGTCACTGCATTCATTTTCAGTAATTTCTTAATGAAATATAGTTAAAATATGAAAAACTGAAGGTACATAGAAAAACAGCAAGGGGTGATAAAAAGGTACAAAGCTTAAGACAAATAATTAAAACCATTGAAAAATAAGCATCTTAAAAAGTACTAACATCATTGACATCCCTAAAAAGCTAAAAGGACGATTTGAAAAACGTAAAGCATGAATAAAATCATTCACAGGGTAAGATTATAAAACCACAATACAAATACATATAATAAAACAAGATTACAAAATAAAATGACAAATCCCGTCATGCTTTTCTATAAAAGGAACAAATCGAGAAAATAAGAATACGAATAATAAATCTTAATCTAAAAATGACAAATAAAAAAAACGATCAGATTGATTAAAAGCAATAAGTAAAATATTACGGAAGTAAACTTTAAGAACTTAACAATAAAAGTCTTCAATCAGTACTTAAAAGAACGAAACAAAAACACAGAGGCGAAGATTGAACAACCTCCATAATAGCGAAACTGGAATTAATGGAGTGGAGAGAGGGAATCACTTTGAAATATACCACATTTTATTTCAATTGGTTCTGAGTGGCAAGTATCCTTTTGTTGGATAAGAAAAAGTGTTCTTCAGTGTCATGTTAGTTTTTAGAAAATAGAGAATAGTAGGCGACGCCTGGAATGGCTCAAGTGATTTTAGATCCAATTGTGGGACACGCTGGCAACGGCTTGCGATGGTCGATCCATGCCATGCTCAGGTTGCAGTAGGTACGTAAAACATTATCACTGCAATGATAATGATAATGATAATAATGATGGTGATGATAATTATTATCATTATTATTTTCATCATTATCATTATTATTATAATTATCATTATTATTATTATTGTTTTTGTTGTTATTATTATTATCATTATTATTATTATTATTATTATTATTATTATTATTATTATTATTATTATTATTATTATTATTATTATTATTATTATTATTATTATTAATATTATTATTATTATCATTATTATCATTATTTTATTATTATTATTATTATTATTATCAGTATTATTAATATTATTATCATAATGATTATGATGATAATACTGATGATAATGATAATAATAATGATAATGATGATAAAAAACGATTAATGATGATGGCAATGATAATGATAATAATAATAGTAATAATAATAATAATAATAATAATTATAATAATAATAATAGTAATAATAATAATAATAATAATAATAATAATAATAATAATAATAAAAGTAGTTAAAATAATAGTAATATTGATATTAATGATTACTATTATTATTATCAGTATTATTATCTTTACTATTATTATTATTATTATTATTATTATTATTATTATTATTATTATTATTATTATTATTATTGTTGTTGTTGTTATTATTATCATTATTATTATTATTATTATCATTATTATTATTATTATTATTATCATCATTATTATTGTTGTTATTGTTATTATTATTATCATTATTATCATCACCATTATCATTATTATTGTTATTATTATTATCATCAATATCATCATGATTATTATTATTATTATCATTATCATTATTATCATCACCATTATCATTATTATTGTTATTATTATTACTATCATTATTACTATCACTACCATTATAATCTTAACTAATATCATTATCATAATTATTAGTTATCATCATCATTATTCCCATTATTATCATTATTATTATTATTATTATTATCATTATTATTATTAGCGTTATTATTATTATCATTATCATCATCATTTTTGTTGCTGATGTTGATATTATCATTATCCTTATAATCATCATTGTTACTATTTCATTATCATCATTATTATTATTATTATCATCGTCATTATCATGGTCATTATTGTTCTTATTATTATTGCCGTTTTTGTTATTTATCTTCATTATCATTATAATTATCATCATCATTAATGTTATTGATATCATTATCATTATCATTATTATGTTTATTATTTTAATGACTATCATCAATACTATTATTATTATAATCATTATTATTATCATTATTATTATTATCATTATTATTATTATTATTATTATTATTATTATTATTATTATTATTATTATTATTATTATTATTATTATTATTATCATTATTATTATTATTATTATTATTATTATTATTATTATTATTATTATTATTATTATTATTATTATTATTATTATTATTATTATTATCATTATTAATATTATTATTATTATTACTATTGTTATTGTTATTGTTATTGCTGTTACTATTATCATCATGATCATCATGATCATCATGATCATCATCATCATTATTATCCTTATTATTATTATTATTATTATTATTATTATTATTATTATTATTATTATTATTATTATTATTATTATTATTATTATTATTATTTTTATTATTATTATCATAATTATTACTATTATCATTATTATTATCATTATTATTATCATTATTATTATTATCATTATTAATGATAATATTATTATTAATGATAATAATAATAATAATAATAATAATAATAATAATAATAATATTATTATTATTATCTTTATCATTATTGTTATTATTATTATTACTATTATTATTATTATCGTTACTATTATAATCATTAATATCCCTTTTTTTATTGTTGTTATTGTTATTTCTTTCATCATTGTTACAATTATTGTTATTATTGATATGTTTATTATTATAATTTTCATTAATATTATCATCATCATTATTATTATCATTATTATTAGTATCATGATTATTATCATCGTTATCAGTATTATTATTATTGTTATTATTATTGATATTATTGTTAATAATATTACTATCAGTTATTATCATTATTATTGCTAGTATTATTATCATTATTATTATCATTATTGCAAATATCATTATTGTTATCATTATTACTGATATTATTACTATCATAGTTATTATTATTATGATCATTATTATTCGTACAACTATTATCATTATTATTACTATTATTATTATCATTATGTCTCTATTATCCTCATCATTATCATCATTATTACTATTATTTTTATTGTTATCAATATCAATGTTGTTATTACTATCATAGTTATTATTATTGTTATCATCATTATTATTAGTATGACTATTATCATCATTAATATTATTATCATTTTCATAATTATTATTATCTTAATCATCAACTTCATTATTATTTCTATTGTTATCGCCATTAACATCAATATTGCTATCATTTGTATCATTATTATTATGAATAATATTATTCTTGATATTATCATTATCATTTATTATTGTTACCATCATTGATTATTGTTTCATTATTATTATTATTTTTATTGTCATTACTATTATTATCATTATTGTTATTATCATTATCATTATTATTATTATGATCATTGTCATTATTACCATCACCGTTATTACTGTTCTTTTTGTTATTATTAATATTATTAATACCATTACTATCGTTATTACCATTATCATAATTATTATTGGTATTATCGATGCCATTTTATTAACATGATTATTACCACATAATTAGTATGACTAATAATATTATCATTGATATTATTACCATTATTATTATCCTAATCACCACCATCATTATTATTTCTATTGCTATTGCCTACAATCAAACCTACCAGTGATACATAATCATAAACCTTTTCCCTGAACAACTATCCCTTTTTCAGGACAGTATTCGTGTTGGGCAAAACGCTAAATGCAACACTGCAAGTTTTGGTCGAGAAAGAGATGCAGACATACGATGACATCATACAAAGCAACTTTATTGATTCTTACAGGTTTGTCTGAGTAATGAGTCAATACGAGGGATAATTTGATGGCAAATACACTAATAATGGAATGATGTAACTGGAACGCATGCCACATGCACAATTTCGTCCCTTTAACCATCAGTAGAACCTGAATCTGCTCTCCCTCTTTGGTGTCCAGGAATCTCACTTACAAGACGATGTCCTGGCTCTCGTGGGTGCGAGACTGGTGCCCGGAAGTGCCCTTTGTGGTCAAGACGGACGACGACGTCCTGGTGAACCCGTTCCACCTCAAGAAGTACCTGGCCAACGAGCTCGAGAAAAACGCGGCCCCGAGCGACATCTACGGGAGAGTCCGGGCCAAGAACAAGCCCATGAGGAAGGGCAAGTGGAACGTGACGAAGGTGAGGCGACGGAACTGCCCCCGAGACGGACCTCGTTGGGAGGGCGACGGCGGTCCGCCTCTCCCTCTCGGGCGATGGCGCGGGGGTTTGCACGAGGAGGGCGGTCGTCACGAGGGGAGTTGTGACGGTGTGTTAGCTAAGGAGGGAGAGAGAGAGATAGACAGAGAGATAAATAGGTAGATAGATAGATAAAGATAGATAGAGAGAGAGTGAGAGGGGGGAGACAGACAGATAGATAAATATCAAAGAGAGAGAGAGAGAGAGAGAGAGAGAGAGAGAGAGAGAGAGAGAGAGAGAGAGAGAGAGAGAGAGAGAGAGAGAGAGAGAGAGAGAGAGAGAGGATAGATAGAGATAGATAGATAGAGGGAGAGAGACAGGTATCCAACATAACATATGGACAGAGACAGACAGAAGGATAAACAGTCATAGACAGAGATAGTAATAAAAACAAACACAGGTGTTGGGAGTGTTAGGCCTGAGTGCCAGCGGCCACTCGGCGAGGAAAAGTTCCCCCAACTGCCTCGCCGTCGCCGCGGGTCATGCGAGTGCACCGGCCGACGAGGTCAAGAAAGTGCGGCCGAGCGACATCTTCGGGACGCTTCTGAGGGCTCTTGGTGCGGTGGGGGGGGGGGATATTCTGTTGCTGTAGTTCACTGTTACAGCAATGGCAGCACCAACAGTAGGCTGTAATATGTACTCGAAGGCAGTTAAACAAAACGAGTATGTAAATATTAATGTTGGCAACGGGTTCTCACACATTTCGCTGTCATTGGTAAACACATATAGATGATTCAGTAAAAGCTTAGCATAGTGTGTAGAAAGCACTGGGAATCTAAACTTTATTTTATTGCCATTATGGTGTCCTAATTCTTTAGAAATAAATGTAAAGAAAAATATATTTCATAAATTATATCTAAATAAGAGAAGTAAAGAAAAGATAAGAAAAATTAAAGAATAAAATACTTTGGCCGATACAAAAGTAAAGATAGAAATATCGACACATGGCAGCACTTGAGTTACAAAAAACGCCAACCTGTCTTTTCTCTCTCCCTCTATCATGCCAGGAGGAGTACAAACTGGACTACTACCCGCCGTTCGTGCTCGGCCCCGCCTACGTCGTGAGTGGCAACGCCGTGGACCGCCTCCTGCAGTACGCCGCGCACACGCCCTTCCTGTGGCTCGAGGACGTGTACATGACCGGCCTCGTAGCCGCGGCCGCCGGCGTCAACCGCGTCCAGGCCGAGAGGACGCTCTACACCAAGAAGCTGAGCAGACAGCTCTATTCGAGCCAGGTCGCGTTCCTCCTCGGGGCCGACGACAAGCGGAAGAAGCTGGCCTGGAGCGCCATCGTCAAGAACTCGCCCGTGAGGTTCGCCAGCCGAAGAAAACGGAGATGAGCTGAGGAGGCGCGAGGGGTAGCTTTTCTAAAGGATTTTTTATGCTATGATGCTGATTTATTTATTATTGTGGACGTATGTTAGTGTTTTTTATGCCATTTGTCCAATAAAGTAATTTTCGAAATACTCTGTGATCATGTTTGTCCTCAGCTTCCATAGATTTGATTATTAATATTGTAAAAGTGATAACCAGAATAATAATCATAGTGGTTAAGGTGATGAGATGACAATGATTATGAAACAAGTGACAGTGATGTGTTAACAGATAGATAATAATGGTAATAATGAGGGCAATAATAATAATAATAGCAACAATGCCGTTGATGGTAATAATACAAATGATAGTAATAATAATGATGCCAATGATGATATTGGGAATGATGATGATGATGATGATGATGATGGTGATGATCATGATGATGGTGGTGGTGATGATGATGATAGTGATGATGATGATGCTGATGCTGCTGATGATGATGGTGATGATGATGATGATGGTGATGGTGATGATGATGATGATGATGATGGTAATGATGATGATGATGATGATGATGATGGTGATGGTGATGATGATGATGATGATGGTAATGATGATGATGATGATGATGATGGTGAAGAAGATGATGATGGTGATGATGATGATGATGGTGATAATGATGATGATGATGATGATGATGATGGTGAAGAAGATGATGATGGTGATGATGATGATGATGGTGATAATGATGATGATGATGATGATGATGATGGTGATGGTGAAGAAGATGATGATGGTGATGATGATGATGATGGTGATAATGATGATGATGATGATGATGATGATGGTGATGGTGATGATGATGATGATGATGGTAAGGATGATGATGATGATGGTGAAGAAGATGATGATGGTGATGATGATGATGATGGTGATAATGATGATGATGATGATGATGATGATGGTGATGATCATGATGATGGTGGTGGTGATGATGATGATAGTGATGATGATGCTGATGCTGCTGCTGATGATGGTGATGATGATGATGATGGTGATGATGATGATGATGATGATGATGATGGTAATGATGATGATGATGATGATGATGATGGTGAAGAAGATGATGATGGTGATGATGATGATGATGGTGATGATGATGATGATGATGATGATGATGATGATGATGGTGATGATGATGATGGTGATGATGATGATGGTGGTGGTGGCGGTGATGATGATGATGATGATGATGATGGTGTTGGTGATGATGATGATAACAGCAGGAACAAAGAACAACAACAGCAACAGCAACGATGAAAACAATGTCAATAATGATGATGATATAATAATAATAACAATGGTAATGATTATAATGCTAATGCTAATGTTAATAATAATGCTAATAATAATAATAATAATAATAATAATAATAATAATAATAATAATAATAATAATAATAATAATAAAAATAACAATAATGATAATAATAATAGCAATAACACCCCAACAGCAACAGCAATGCTAATGCTAATAGTAACAGTAACACAAAGGAACAAAGGACAGGGCCTGGCGTCGGGTCATCCTGGAAGGGCATTATCGATTCGTTTTTTTTGTATTAGTAATAAATGGGTTAAATTGCTGATCTGAATCCCTTCAAAATCATCATCATTATCATCATTACTTTTTTTTATCAATGTTGTTCCTGAAATAATAAAACTACCAAGATTATTAGATATTTCGAGTTGTCAGTATCTTTATGTGAAATCATAACTATCTATGAACCGTATTCATTGTGACAAATGTAGAAAAGTTATGAGTGAGAATGAATATCTTCACAATACAAAAGATGCATTTGACCGGTTTTGAATATATATCTTCGAATGATATATTTATTTGACTTTTTCTCTATGCCTTTCTTAAAATTGCTATGCCCTTTGCAGCATATAATTTGCATATTTATATGTATGCATAGATGTATCCCCCGAACTATTTTTAAAAGGTATTCACAAATGTTACCGATACATATGGGTTTCCTTTCTGTATATTATCATCTTTGTGATTCAGTCTGTTAATACTTGTATATTTGATGAAGGATAGAGTTTCAGATGTTTTCCAATATACGGCATTTTTGTAATGTTATCAATTACTGTAGGTGCGGGTGCGGGCGCGCGCGTGTGTGTTATTTATTTTTGTATGCATGATGTTTGTGATTATGTATGTATGTATGTATGTATATACACATAGAACAATAGATAAATAGGTCTGTCGATAATAGACAGACTAATGGATGAGTAGGTGAACAAATTAATGAATAGATGATTAAATAAATGGACATCTCACTAGCTATATAGGAGAAAGAGAAAGAGAGGAAGGCAGTCAGACACATAATTTAATATTATCATTCTATATCATATCTTAATGATCATTCTTCTTATTATTATTTTCATTATTGTCATCACTGTTATTATTGATATTATTATTATGGTTATTATCACTATTGTCATTATTGATATTATCATTATTATTATCACCTTCAGTGTTCATCATCACATCATAATATTTTTTATTCTCCTCATTATCACCATTATTATCATCATCATCATTATCAGCATCATTAGTATCATTAATAATATTGTTATTATGACTATGATTATCATTATTATTATCACTGTTGTTATTGTTGCCGTTATCATTAACATTATTATTATTATTATTATTATTATTATTATTATTATTATTATTATTATTATCCTCCTCCTCCTCTTCCTCATTATTATTATTATTATCATCATTATCATTATTATTATAATTATTATTACTATCATTATTATTATTATTACTATTATTATTGTTATCATTATTATTATTATTAATATTAATATTATTATCATTATTGTTATTATTATCATTATTATTATTATTATCATTATTATTATTATTATTATTATTATTATTATT
>NC_091563.1:18724151-18729823 GCF_042767895.1 Penaeus vannamei
AGATAATGGCAAATAGATAATAAACAGATTCTCAAGGCGAATAACCGAAAATGAAGATTGTGAGCTTGCGTAGATAATAGAGAAACAGAGTGAAAAGGGAATAAGAACGATGAGAAGAAATTATGGACAAATAGATCGATTCTGAAAGATTAGTGAAGATGGATAGGTTGGAAGATAAAGGCGAAGAAAATGGAATGAATAAAACTGATATGTCATATCTATATCCATATCTATCTACCTATCTACATACATATATATACATGTATATATCTGTATATATGATATATATATATATATATATATATATATATATATATATATATATATACATATGTATTAACATATATATACTCATGTATTTATATATGTGAATATATATATTTATATATGTATATTATATATAAATATATATATATATATATATATATATATATATATATACATATATATATTTTATATATATATTATATATATATTATATATATATATATTATATATTATATATATATATATTTCACATATATATATATATTATATATATACATATATATATATATATATATATATATATTTATCATACATAATTTCTATGTGTATATCTAAATCCATCTGATTGTCTAACTCTCTGTTTACATACATACATACATACATACATACATACATACACATTTATGTATATATACATACATATATATATATATATATATATATATATATATATATATATATATATATAAACCAGTGGCCTCATTTCAACATTTTCTTCTTACAGGGGGGGGGGGCAATTCTGGGAGCATTTTCAAGCCATAACCGGACCTATATGGCTGTAATTTAGTATAAAAACGTAAGCCACAGTGGGCCATGGGGGATGAACGCCAGAACTTGAGGGGGCAAACAGACTCTTCCAGGCCCCCCCCCCCCATTAACATATAAACACAGACACACATACCTGTATGCATATATTCTTATTAATATTTCATTTACACTAATAGGCAGAATAATAATGATAATGATGATAATGACCACACTAATGATGATGAAACTGATAATGATAATTTTAGATAGCCATAATATTAGTGGAAAATATGACCTTAAGATGAGAAAGACGAGGTGACATTAGATATTATCAAGGATATTTAAAGAATGATATACATAGCTTACAGAAAAATAGGAATAATAAATATATAAAAGCATATAAGAGATAAATAGATGAACAACTGGATAAAAAGATATATTAGACCGAGAAAGGATACATAAATAGATAGATAAGATAGTAGCAGAAAGTGAAACGAATCAAAATAGATGCTAAATGTTAGAACAAAAGGGAGAAAATGAGAATGAATGCGAAATAAATGCAATAATTGAGACATGAATGGAAAGTATGATAGAAACACAAAAGTTGGTAGTAAGCACAAGAGAATGAAACCGAATTCCATTAAAGCAAAAAATAGATAGGAAATAGATAGTGAATAGAAGAATAAATAATAAAAAGATGATAAATAAATACTGAACAGAAGAAGAGAGAATGAATAGATAATCGAAAAATTAATAATAAATAGATTCTCATGCTGAATAACCGAAAATGAAAATCGTGAGCTAGAATAGATAACAGTGAAAGTGATAAAGAAATAAGATGAGAGGAAATTATGGATAAACAGATCGATTCTGATAGACTGCTGAAGATGGATGGGTTGGAAGATAAAAGCGAAGAAAACGCAATCACGGACACTGATAAATGTCATATCTATATCTATATCTATATACATACATACATATCTATATATACACATATAAACACACACCAGGGGCCTCCTTTCAGCTTTTTCTTCCTACAGGTGGTGGGGGAGGGGGGGGGGAGAGCTATTCTAGGGGTATTTTCAAGACATAATCGGACATATATGGCTGTAAAAAAATAGTAATGATAAAAAATAATGAAAAAATAAATAAATAAAAAAATAAAAAAATAAAATGAAACACACTGGGCCATGGGGGAGGAGACCCATACACAGGTACATGCAGACACACTCACAAGCGCACACATACATGCTTACACACACGTATACACTAACATACATACACAGGTACATTTGCACACAAACACACACAGATTCACACGTCCGCACACGTTATGATACGCACACTCTCACTCACTCACACTAACATACATATGCCCACATACATTTATGCACACACACACACGCACATGCACGTACCTACGCGCGCGCGCACACACACACACACACGAGCACACAAATAATCAATTTGATAACAGCTGAGCGGGAAAGGGCTAGTCAGAGGAGGGTCTCTCTGCAGCATTTAAAGACTTCTGCAACATCTCCGGTCGGGTACGTGGTAGCCTAGTGGTCAGAGCATCGAGCTTGGACAAGTCCAGGTTCGAAGGTTCGAGTCATTTGGCTGGCGCGTTGTTTCCTTGGCAAGGAACTTTTGCCTGCAGGTATGAATGGTGTGTGGCTTCTATATGTGTGTGTATGACTGTGTGTATGAATTGCTAGTATATATGAGTATAAATGTTTTGGGGAATATGAACATGAATGTCCAATATTATGTATGTAAATGTGTACACTGAAGAAGAGGAACATCAATAGATAACACAGAAATAAGAAAAATAAAGTGAAAACTAGGAAACTACAAAAGCATAACACGATTTCTTTTTTTGAATAACAGAAAGCAAAAATGAGGAACAGATAATAGGGTTATAGAAAATAAATTAATAATAAATAGATTATATATATAAATAAATAGAAGAATGAATAATATATAGCAAAATATATAAATGGAAGATATCATGTAATAATTACAAATACGCTTAGAGGTGAAGTATGAAGATAAATGAAAATGGAAAGTATGAACTAAAGTGAATAAGAGGAAAACAAGATGATATTAGATAAAATGAAGGATATTTAAGAAATGACAAATTCGTAGCTTGGAGAAAAATAAAGATAATAGATATGTAAAAGCAAATTAGGGATAAAAAGATATATAATTAGATAAATAGATACATTAGACCAAGAACTGATACATAAACAGATAACAGTGATAGATAAGATAGTCTTCTTCTATCCAGTCTTTGCTTCCCATTTCACTAATAAAATCACATGATTATGAGAGGAACAACAGCAAAATTACGGAGCGCATAAACACCAACAAACAACCAAGCAAATTAAAAAATACAAAATCAAACGCTCCAATTCCTTCGTACTCCTTCGCTTTGTAAACACCGGAGAAAGATACAGAAACAAGAGTAAAAAGATGTATGGAACGGAAAGTAAGTAGATAGAGATGCAAACAGAAATTCATGCATAAAAAGAAGAAAAAAAAAATGTAATATCCATCGGGGATCGAACCCGAGACTGTCGTGTAGGAGGCGACCGTGCTAATGACTAAAAAGCATACAAATCATTGTTAAATTTCACTAGAATTGAATTGTAGCTTTTAGAAGAACACTTTTATTACTCTTGCATATGTAATGTTACATACATATATGTGAGTATGAGTGTGTGTACTTTCACTTAAAGAGTAAGATTATTAAACAGTATTGTATGCTAACCATGACACTGAAATGTGTGTGTGTGTGACACTCAAGATGATTATATGACGATATTTCGACAAAGATGGTGAAAATACTGGATGGTGATGGGAATAAGCACTAGCGTGATAAAGATCAAATATGTCCTATTAGATTTCAAACACGGAAAATAATTGACACGTTTTGATGTAGATAATAAGAACAGAGTTATTGCAATTAGCTTACGAGCCTCCGAATGCTTTTGGTTGCGTTTGTTTGTTTTTTGTTCATTTATTCGTGCGTTCGTTGGTTAACTCCAATGGTTATGAATATTTTTCGATATTCATACTTATATTATTAATAAATTATATAAGTATAAATATATATATATGTATATATATATATATATATATATATATATATATATATATATATATATTTATGATTACACTCATTCATGAAATATTTAAAAAGAAATCCCCCAAAATGTAATGGTTAGCACGACGGTCTCTAAAGTCGTCGACCCAGGTTCGATTCCCGACGGAGAATAAAACTATTTGTTTTTTCTTTTCTTTTTTTCATAATTTGTAATTTATAGTTATAATTCATGCACACAAGATAATCTAGTCAAAACATTGCAACGGCGCTTTTTTAAGCCCGGAGCTTTTCCTGTCTTTCAGCGCCGGGCAATGTTGCAGTGAAAGCCTTTTTCGCCTCCTTTTGGGGATTCGAACCCGCGACCGCGAATTCGGATATGCGGCCGCGCGTTCGAATCTGGCGCCTTTGCCCGCTCGTCATCCGTGGCCGAAGGGCACCGGGAAGGGGTTGGAGACGGTATTTCCGCAACTTCCTCGTGAGTATATGCAGGTGCGTGATGTGTAACATTGAAAGAGAGAGAGAGAGAGAGAGAGACAGACAGACAGAGTGTGTGTGTGAGTGTTTGTGTCTATGTACGTATTTGTAAGCTCGTGCGAATGCATGTATGAACCAGGTACATGTCAACGTAAAAGTATCGCTAAACCCTGAGCACTAAATGAGGCAGCAAGACAAACCGATGGTAAAGAAGGGAGCCGCATGACTAATTCAGGTTCAGTTGCCATCACATAAGGTTCTAATAGAACAAATAAATCAATTCATAAATGAAAAGGACGGAAAATGCTGGCAAAACACATTCCTTAAGCTAGATTCTAAAACGTTCTCGCTCTCTTTTTTTTTCTTTTATTTGCCTCCCCCCTCTCTCTCCTCTCTCTCACTCATTGAATCGCTCCGTCATCGCTTTTTTTCTCTCTCTCTTCCTGCCCATCTTTCTCTCCAATATCAATTCCTATATTGTCTGATTTATCCATTCTGTCATCCATTCGTATTTTTATCCATTCACTCTATCTATTCAAATTCATTCATTTACCCTCCTTCTATCTCTTACTACATTCTCAATTATGTGCATTTTCGGAAGAGAAAAATTCGTTCTTAGAATAAAGCGGATATGATGAAATTTTAGTCGACTAATATAAATATCAAATTCTATCTGATCCTTGCGGACCTGAAACCCTTCCAAGGACCCCACCGTAAGAGCCTCTGGTCTAGGGCTAGGATGCCCAGCCCCCCCCCCCTCAGGATCCATGTGATGCCTCCTCTCTCTTCCTAAAATCCTGTGAGATTACCCTTTCCTAAACACCTAAATGGTTTTTGCTGCACTCGGAACGTTTCACTGTCCCCGTAGGGCACTGGTCTCCTGCCAGTCTAACGTAGGCCTACTTCTGTGACCTTTTTCCTCACGAGGGGCTATAACTCACCCCGAGGGACGTTCTTTTCCTCCATGTCGATGAACAGCGCTCTTTGTATTCTGTTGCCCGCAGTTCGCCAGACTTCGGTAATCTAAAGTGCTCCAAATGCACAGCATTCCACCATACTCTGATGGCTATTTAGTGTATCGAAAACCATAACTGGATTTCAGGCTGGATAGATAGATAAATAGACACATGCAGCTAAAGAGAGAGAGAGGGAAAGAGAGAGAGATACACACACTTATTTACATATAGATATAGATATTTATTAATTTATATATAAAACTATTCATATTTATATCTATATATGTATATACATGAATATAAATCTACAAATACACACACACACACACACACACACA
>NC_091563.1:18735323-18740323 GCF_042767895.1 Penaeus vannamei
AAAGTACGGCCCTTAGTCATCATAGAGTCAATTACTAAGCCTACCTGACCTCACCTTTTTAACCAGTACTTGAATTTCATGGAGAATTTGTCAAGAAATGCCTTGTCATTTATTACATGGGGTTATATGAATGAATGAATATAGTGAATAGAATGTAGAATGTAATTTTATTGGTTTTATATTGTCTGCTGTAACTTTTGTTTACATGTTGATGGCTACAGAAATTCTTTGTCAACAAAAAGTCAATTATTTGGCCTACCTGATCTCAACTCTTTACCCCGTTCCTTAACCACCTGCTGCTGGGGATTGCATGTGCGTACATGTCATGCCAATTGTATGTTTAATTTAGTAATTGTTTTTACTTATAGATGACTCTACAAGTACTAAGTCATCAATGAGCCTATTATGAGAACTGCCTGTCTTACCCATTTACCTTTTTCCTTGATTTTCGATAATATTTTCTAGTATTTAATACTGCTGTTAGTAATGTCAGTAACAATATAATAAATATAATATTTATAACAAAAATAACTGTGTCAATATTGATAGCATTAGTAAAAAAAAAAAAAAAAAAAAAAAAAAAAAAAAAAAAAAAATTAACGAAACATTGCCAAAGGGAATGCACCATTTTCGGCATTAAGTTAATTTTATTGTGGAAAAAAGTTTTTGTTCCTATATTATTGTTATTATAATCATAATTATCATCATAACATTAACAGTGATGACAGTGATAAAGATTACCTTTCTAGCAAATGTTATTTCATTTTATTTTTTTCTATTTAATCATTGTTTACTTTTTCAGTAATATCACTTTATGAGAGCAATATCACAGCTTGTTTTGGATGAATAAATCTTAGAATATAATTATTAAAAAAAAAAAAAGGGGGGGGGGGGAATGAAGTGAAGGGATGTAGTTTGGTCTGTGCCATGCATTACGGGAATTCTTATGTTTGTTCACACAGAAAAGATGCAGGAACAAAGCTGGAAGTGCTTGTGTGACAAAGGGATCAAAAGTTCAAAAGTACTTAGTCAAATGTGGATAGACTTTGACGGTTCAACTCCAAATATAAATCTTTTACTGACTATCACTGTAAAGTACTACCCTCCTGGAACACTGTAGTATTGATTTGGCATTGTTATAGGTTTTTATGGAGAAGCAGTAGTTCATGATATTTTAGACAAGGAAAATACGATATAAAAATCCTTATTACCTATACATTTGATGAGAGTTGTGCATTGGCTTTTAGCATAACAAAACAAAATCAGTCGTTAAGTGATTAAAGTTGTAGCAATCAACAAAGATTTTATTCAGGGAATGGGCAGTTAAGGTGTTTTTTTTTATCAAAAGCAATGTCCTAAGTTATAGACGGTTTGACAAATAAACCAAATTATTGTTTATTCCATATATAATGGTGCATATCCTTTTTTCAGCACTTTCACAAGAAAGGATTGATCAGTAATTGGATAATTTTTTTCTTTATCAATTTTCAGGCCAGTGTTATTATCTGAATGTGTACACCAAAGAGAGCCAATGGGATACGCCAACAGAACCAGCGAAACCTGCTGGTAATAGTGGAGATGGACCTGACCGTGTGCAGTGCTCACATTTGCTTGTGAAACATGCAGGGTCAAGGAGACCATCATCATGGCGGCAGGAAAAGATCACAATTTCGAAAGAGGAGGCATTAGCAAAACTGGAAGGTATTTCATACAAAAGATATTTTATGTCCTGCTTTTAGTCAGTATTACAGTATGGAATTAAATGAAAACTAAAGTGCAATGTTACATTGTTATCCTTTAACTTGAATTTGTATGTATGCATATTATGTAAGTGATTGCTCTTTCAGCTTACCGTGCAGAAATTACATCTGGACAATCTTCATTTGCTGAATTAGCCAGCAAGGTTAGTAATGGAGACTAAGTCCCAACATAGGGGATCACCCTTTCCTTGGACTTCAGGCTTCGCCTCGACTAATTTTGCATGGTGTTTTCTTCTCCCTCTTTCCTTTTCCTCTTCTACTTCATCCGCTACTTCCTAGTGTGTGAAATCATGGCTGAAAGGATGAAAGGCTGATTTTGTGTCAACTCTATCCAATCTGAATCATCCACACAGGTCATTACTTAACCCTCAGAATATGCCCCTCCCTATCTCCCAATATCCTCCCCTCCATCTCCTATAGGACAACCATCTTCATTGTCTACCCCCTCTCTCCTTTTCACTACTCTTCATCCTTATTGTCCTCGCAACATTACTGCCTCACTCCACACCACCCCATCTTCCTCCATCCCTTGTCCTTCTACTGCTTCCACCTTTGCAAATCTTTTGAGTACTCTTTTTGGCCCAGCTAATTAGGATCAATTCTTTGTGATTCCCCCTATAGCACATTTACTCTTGACTATATCTTTCTCTTCGAATAATGTCACAAAAAACAAGTAGGCAAAAGTCCTTTCGCAATTGTTCTGCCCATTCACATCTTGTCACAGATACATCAAAGTCCCAACTTTATGCATTATCTACCCTGACTACCCTTACTGGCAGACCTATTCCAGTCTAACCTTACTCCTCCCTCAATACTTGTACTGGAACTGTATCCGTTTCCCTGACTGATTGTCCTACGACAAGGAGTGGGCAGACTGCGTTTAGCTTCTGTAGACATGTAGAAATGTAGTTTATATTGGAGGAGTGTCCTGACCTGCCCAACCATATCAACCCCTTCCTCATCAGTGTGATCCAAACACTGTTGCTCCACAGCCCATTGCCCTCTATGTGCCGAACCTGGTCATGACAATGCAAGTTGCTGAGCTCACTCTTGCACATGTGCCGAATGTGATAGCTTCCATAATATATTTTATAGGAGCTGCCCTGCCTACAAGTTCTTAGATTCAAACTAGGCCTCACTCTATGTAAAGCCAAGGACTTTGCTATGCTGCCCTCATATCTTCTCAAGATGTCTCAACATTTCTTCCCTCTACCCCAAACCATCCTATCTCTACTCCCTCTCTCCCCTAGTCAAATTCCATTTCCAGTCTAAATCCAGACGCCCATCTCTATCACTTCCCTGATGCCTACCCTCCCCACCCCCCTCCTCACACTACTTGTAAGCTAAATATTCCACCCTATCTCCTACCACAATCTCTCCTACACCCATCTCTCCCTCTGCTCTTTGTACCTCTATCCCCTCTTCTCCTCCTCATAAGAAAACCATTGTTTTTAAGAACTTGCCACACAATTCCCCTCCAGAAACTCTTGAAGACATCCAAAACTTCCTTAAAATGACCCATGTGAATGCTCTGCTCCCTCATCCAACTTCTAATCTCTCAGTTCCTATTTGCTCTACATTCAAAGTATATCCATCCTCCTCCTCAAGTTTCTTTAACATCAAAAAAAATTTTCCTAATTTTTAAATGATTTTTACCCTTTTTGCCACAATACTTTACCATAGTGCTACGCATATTTATTTTTTTTAAACATTAATCATTAATCCTTACCTAAACCCATTTACTCACCCTCTCAGTGCTGTACTCTCCTGAACTACTATATGACTTTTAACATGTAGCACATTTAATCCCTTAGTGGATGGACCAGTTGTACACACCACACCTCAGAATGGCTGTACTGTTGTGTAATTATTATGTCACTGAAAATTCTGGCCCTGTCGTGATAGAGTTAATCATCACCTCCTCTTTACACTTTTCACTACTTTCAACTTTCTCAAGTGCTATGTGACCTTTGATGTCTAGCACTTTAATTTTGCTTTATAACCATTATTCATTATACATAGATGGCTTCATAAGTGCTTAGTCACATTTACTTTGGCCCTCTTGATCTGACCTCTTTATCCTATTCCTGGAATCTTAAGAAAAAAAGTTTTATTCCTAATATACCTAACATATCTTCCTGCAAATCCAATGAATTAGGAAATCATGTGCATTCATTACTTCCTACTTACTGACGTCCTACTTACTGACTTCCTTGGTGGCTGAGTACTTGTGGAGCCATCTTTGTGCAACAGATTTTTTAAAAAGTGGACAGTACATAAACCCCAGGGCAAAAGGGTCAATGAACTGAATAATAGATATAACCCCCAGTGATTATAAAAAAATGTTACACCTCACCCCAAAAAAATAAATAAACAAATAAATAGATTAATTGTTTTTAAGCCAACAGTTGGGATTTGATTCTAGTTTTAACTTGTGTTACTAATTTTTACTTAGATTTGGGATTGTGAGTTCTTTTTTCTTCTTGTTTTTTTTCTTGCAGTATCCTTTTTTATCCTTTTCCTGAATAGACTAAGCTTACATGTATCATTTTGAGTTTAAAAAGCATAAAACCAGTGTTCAGATAGTAGGTGCAGGTGAAGATATTGATAGCTATAAGAAAATACCTGTGATTATTTAGCCATTTTATTTTTATTATTATTATTTACTAGAACTGAGTTCTGCTGCATTTGGTTTAATCAACAATACTATTAACATATTTTTGTTTTTAGGTGTCTGACTGCAGTTCAGCAAAGCGGGGAGGTGATCTTGGTCTGTTTGGCAGAGGTGCAATGCAGAAGCCATTTGAAGATGCTGCATTTGCCCTTAAGGTTGGAGGACTTAGCCAGCCTGTTGATACTGACTCTGGTGTTCACATCATCCTCAGGACAGCATAACCATCTTAAGAAATTCTGTTATATGTTACCGAGCAAATTTTATTCCAAATTGTTTTATCATGTATCAGACTATAGATATTAAGGTATTTCTTATTATTATTTATGAAAATAACCAAACACATGAACTTATTAACTAACACTCCAAAGGAAAAAAAATCATGGTTTATGTTAGTTAAATAAAGCATGCATGGTAGATCATAAATCCCTTACCCAATAAAATTTCATGTTCAAATTTGTTTTATTGAAAATGTGCCTTATATGATTTGTGTTATATGTCCCAAGTCTTTGAAAAGTAAAATATGAATAAAGATTTGAAAAAGGGGCAATGATTTAAAGCTTACTAGG
>NC_091563.1:18851198-18853698 GCF_042767895.1 Penaeus vannamei
GAACAATGCCGGGTGAGGATTGGCATTTTCTGTTGCTCAATGCATGGTGTCGTACTGAAATAGACTTATCTCTGTACTTTCATCTCGCCGCAGAGCTACTTCCTCCCGCCGCGCCTTTCTCTCTCGCAGCATCTTTCGCTCCGCCAGCGGCCGCCGTCCTTCCATCTGGTCCTGCATGACGCTGATTCCACTGGAGGCTATCGCCGACTCACGCTATGATGTACTTGGTGAAAGTTGACAAACAAGGCTGAACAGCAGAGTGGAACTGTGACAGTCAAGAAGAAAGTAGTAAAAAAAGTGAAAGAACAGGAGCAGCTCTCTGGTCAGAAAATCCAAAGGAAACTCCAACATTTGGCTGATAAAAACGTTCAGTTTAAATCACCAAGAAAATGAGATACATACAGTCACCCACTGTAAATCATACCCATTCAAATACAATGGAACGTCTTACGTTTACTTACTGCATCCTTATCCCAACATCTCAGCTATCTCCCGGCATCACCAACACTTTGCTGTCGTAAAAGGTGTTCCCTAACCGTAGAAAGGCTTGGAGCCGGAACAAAACTGCTGCGGTTCTGGTGATGCTGTTACGGCTCTGGTGAATTTGATATCTCTTTCCCAGCCGCAGCGATATTTACAGCACATACGGAAGTCCGTGTCAAGAGAACCATGGTCTTCGCCAGACGTAACCAGTTAACCTTTTAGGCGTCACTGATTACTCCTATAGTGTAACTACACACACGGGATCTGGGCAATGCAACGCATGACAAATTTGATTGTTTCTGATCAGTGACTATTCGTCATGTGTACTGCCTGCACACAGACAAATATACAGCAAGAGTGCTACATCCTCCGATGGTATTACGCTATGATTCCAAGATTCAATTAAGCTGTATAATAAAATCTAACATTTTTTTTCTCTCCTGTGAACCACTGTCACAACCCACATCGTCCTCACCTCTTTATTATAGACATCATAAACACGTCATCACCTGCACTATCAGGATCGTAGCCGATATCACCGTGCTGCCACTATCACCATCACCGCCACTGCTGCGCCGACGTGATGAAAGTTCTCCACTAACCCACATCTACTCTGATCTGAATTCTTAGCGTTTCGTCCAGGTTTCAGCTGGACTCCGCCGGGAACGCGTCGGCCGCAGTACGATCGCATACTTATTAATACAAATAACCAGAGCTTTCTCGTATTTTGACATTTAGATGTCGCACGAAGTATTTTTGCTTCCAAAGCCTCTGAACTTTCTTGGTGTTGAGGAAGAGAACAATTGCTTTGCCCTTCGAGCAGCAGCAGGAATTACATTGTTATTTTCATACACTGTTGTCATTTGAGTCTGAATGTGACTGTTGATTTCTAGGTCATCCCCGTTATTAAAATCGGTCAACTGAATTTTCGTCATCGTCTCAAAAAATAAAGTCAAATGTTACATTTCAAGCCGAAGAAAGCGTGAGAGAAGTGAGGAGGATGGGTGTATCTGTGCAAGTTTTTATGTTGAGCGTCTGCACGTTGCTTCCCCCACCTTCCTTCCGCCCCTCCCCCCCTCCCACGCGCCCACAGGCTGCCGTCCCCGTACCTCGCGGTGCTCGGAGCTGCTCGGTCACACGTCGCCGTTGCCGCCGCCTTCAGCGCCCTCCGCTGCCTGCTTGGGAGCGAACCGCTTGCGCTCACGAGCTAAGATTCAATCGGACGCTTTCCTGCCAGTCCCGAAGCGATTCGTTTTCCGTACGACATATATCAGTATACACACAAATGGAGATTATACATAAAGGCATCGGACAGGTATTAGCCGAAAACAAATACCTGTTGCTCATTACGCTGAGGTTCAGAGTTCAGGAGCCAGCATGACAGGTTTGTTGTTTAACCTGAGCGTGAGGTAATATTCTGCTCGTAATTTTGCTGTAGGGAATTTAAAAAGCCATTTCTGATGCCGAGTTACGTGTTGGAAGGCTATGTATAATCGCTATACGAAAAAAAGTTTCAACGATAATGATATTTCATCTTCGGAAAATTCGCGTTCTGCTAGGATGCAATTAGAGTCGCACGTTACAAGAAATATTTCCGTCTCGCGAGCGCACGTTCACCTCACGCGCGTTCCTGAAATTAGCATTTGCGGCGCAGCAACGTCGCCCATGTCGTTGACCCAGAGCGACGCGGGAAATCGCGTTGCGGGAGAGCCTTCGATCGAGCGTGCAATAGCGCGGGTCAAGGTCAGGGCTCCGTCACGCCACGCCTACCCTCCACGACGCCGTTGGGTCACGTGGGACAAATGTGAAGAATTCATCCGTCGCGGGCGTGCGGGCGTCGTCCCTTCAACGATAGTTAAAGGAAGGAAGGAAGGCAGCAGAGCTAGAGCCACTTGAATGTGCCAAGAAACCTGAGGGCAGTGGTATTAACAGGATGAGCCATGGATGGTGAACGTGTTTCCAAGGCACAGAAAAAAGGAGACGGCCGAACAGGTGACGTGGGAATCAGACGAAAGAG
>NC_091563.1:18876198-18878698 GCF_042767895.1 Penaeus vannamei
CACACAGTCTCATTTTTCTCTAAGTACCATACGGCTGCAGTGTATTCCTCTGCTTGATAACCACCACCAGCTGTCGCCGCAACAGGAAACGCTTGCTCTCTCTGCTGTCGACGCCCGAGAAGTGAAAGGAGCTCTGGGTATCTCTTCTTCGAAGTCTTGGCATGAGGGAGGGCGCCTCGGGTGATCGACCGCCGTTATCGCAAGAAAAGCAAGGCGAAAGTGCACGAATGGCGGCCGAGAGTTGCTCTTCAGCTTCGTCGTAGGTCTGAGTCGTGCATGGTCGTCGTTCAGCGATGACGATGACTCACCGTGACGATGCCCGAGCGAAGGGCGGAAGAAGGGGTTGAAAGGGACCTCCAACGCTGAATTTCCAATTCCTTCTTTCCTTCTTCTCCCACACGACACTAGGCGGCACAAATATCGACATAAACCTGAAATGAAGCCATGTTGCACGTCGTAAGAAACCTCCTCCGTCGCCTCCCCGCGCCGCACATGCCGAGACAGAGCCGCCATTACCGATGTTCGTGAAACTGTGAACTAGATTCGGAACAGGTTTTGGGAGATCCACCGCTGGTAAAATATCGCCGACGCGCGTGTGTGCGTTTGTTAGTGCTGCATATGTTTGGACTGGACTGCACGCATGCCCTTGAGTGTTGTAGTTCGTCTGTTTTGTATACTCAGAAGTCCGACTACACGCAAAGCATGAAGGCAATGAAAACTGATGATATCATTATCATCATTATCATTATTATCATTATTATTATTTTTTTAATTGTCATTATCACTTTTTTATTATAACCATTATTACTATTACTATTATTTTTATTATTATCATCATCACTGTTATCATTGTTAGTGTTAGTGCTATTATTCATATAATTATTTTCCTTTTTTATTATTATTATTACTGTTATTGTTTTCATTGTTATTATTATTTTGTTGTTCTTGTTATTATCATTAGTAGTAGTAGTAGTAGTAGTAGTAGTATCCCTCCCTCACTACCCCCTTCCCTCCCTCTCTTTCTCTCTGCCTCTCTCTCGTAAACGGGACATGTTTTCTGAATAAGCCTTTTTCTCAGGATCTTACGGTGCGCACCGGCATTTCAAGTGCATTATACTTACGATTCCATTAATATACCTCCGCTAACATAAAATGACGATGCTGTGCACTGCACCTGGCAAATTAACAGTAATGGTAAATGTATTATAGTAATGTTTTTGTCAACGTACCATGCTATGTAATTTAGTGTTGGGTGTGTGCGAGTGCGTGGAATCTAGGGTGTGCGCTGTTTGAGAATATTAATTCCGAGATTACTCCATGCGCTGCGCTTTACCCGAGAAAGTTTTGTGGATAAACTTGTTCTTTCGGAAAAGCTGGTCATTCTAGCTGGACAAAAAAACATGAATTATTTTCTCATATTTTGACTAAAACTCATGACTCATTGCTTCCTGTATCATCACAAAAAAAGGAATCTTAATTTGTTACCAATGTGACCGTTTTGCTTCAATGGCGGCCATTCTATGGTTGCGTTTTACGGTTACACGAATTACAAACTTTTGTACAGCTCTTTTTCGTTTTTCATAATACGCGGCTCTTGTTCTAGACAAACCATACTGTTCTAAAGATCGTTTCCCGAGTGCACGTCCCGAGGAGCAAGAGTGAAAGCGCATGTCCCAGGCGAGCCGTGCCGACCGAGGTCCGGTGCGCAGGGGAAAGTCTTGTGTCATGTTGACCCATTTAGGCGCCGCCGTCGCCAGCCCGACGGAGGCATGACCGGCGAGAAAAAGGCCTCGTGGGCCGCTCAGGCAGAGTCGAACTGCCGTCTCTCTTCAGAGGCAAAGTACCTGTGATCCTTTTGGCGAGGAAAAAACTTTTTTTTGCTTACAAGAATGCAAATGTGTTTTAGTAGTCTCGGTAATGACTTGCCAATATTCGCAATCTTTGGGTACTGCAAAAATTGGCTGCTCAGTCACGAAGCCCTCGTGTCGAGCACCTACAAGATGGCCACAAAGAGGGGTTCTTCGCTATAGAGCAAACTAAAGGTCACGTTCATTTTATATGCAACAGTTTCATATTTCTGCCTGGCTAGACAGTGTACTAAAAGGATACTATATTCGTAAAATAAATAAAATCCATTTGTGTAAATATTGCGAAATACAGTGACAATGAGTGCATTGATTGGTGCATTATACTGTATCATTGTTTCATCATTTTTATGTTAGTGACAAATATGACTTTTTGCATCTCATCATTACATCAAGAGCCGAAGTAATTGGAAACATATGACGAAATAATCCGCACAATACTCTTTTGGAATCCAGTGGTGCCAGGGCGGGGCTGGCTTTGGAACCCACAGTGTGTGTGGAGAGAGAAAATGAAAGAGGAAGAAAGAGAAACAGTGAGAGAGAGAAAAAGAGGGAGAGAGAGAGAGAGAGAGAGAGAGAGAGAGAGAGAGAGAGAGAGAGAGAGAGAGAGAGAGAGAGAGAGAGAGAGAGAGAGA
>NC_091563.1:18883698-18888698 GCF_042767895.1 Penaeus vannamei
GTAGCAACGCCGAATCCCAACAGCCCCGCCCACCTTTTCCTGGGGTGGGCGAGGGCAGCGCCAGGGACACCCAGTGGACGCATTTTTTTGCAGCGAACTGCTACGGACATTAGTGGGGATTGAAGATCAACAGTGTGACGTTATACAGTTACTAAGATTATATTAAATACTAGAACTCTTGATAAGAAGGAAGTTAGAAAAAAATCCTTGTAGCTATCACGAAGTCGAAATCCATTTATGTATATGTATGTGTATATATGAATGTGTGTGTATATATATATATATATATATATATATATATATAGATAGATAGATAGATAGATAGATAGATAGATAGATAGATAGATAGATAGATAGATAGATGGAAAGATGGAAAGATGGAAAGATAGATAGATAGATATAGATAGATAGATAGAGAGAGAGAGAGAGAGAGAGAGAGAGATAGAGATAGAGAGAGAGAGAGAGAGAGAGAGAGAGAGAGAGAGAGAGAGAGAGAGAGAGAGAGAGAGAGAGAGAGAGAGAGAGAGAGAGAGAGAGAGAGAAAGAGAGAGAGAGAGAGTTTAAGAGAGAGAGAGAGATGTGTGTGTGTGTGCGTGTATGTTTTATATAAATTGTGATATTTTTATATATGTATGCAGGTATGGATGGATGTGAGTACAAATACAGCCAACTCCACAGCCGCTCTAAACAGCTTTCCAACCCTGACAGCAAACAGCCTCCCTTGGGCTAGTTTGCAGTCTGCTGGCGGCAGCACGTGAGGTGATACAAAAATACGGCAATCTTTGTAAGAAATCTTCCTGATTATCGAATCTGTTTAAAAAGTCCTGTTTTCGGATTAAGTGGAAAGGCAGCAATAAATATTAAAAAGATATAAAAAGGGAAACGACACCGGGCCTTCCAGAATCCCTCTCTCATGCTTGTCCGCTTCAAGGCTTTCGGATGAACACCCAATGCGAACAGTTGCGAGTTACCTTCTCGCAAGTAGCAACGCCGAATCCCAACAGCCCCGCCCACCTTTTCCTGGGGTGGGCGAGGGCAGCGCCAGGGACACCGGAGTCGGGCCGCGGGAGTGAATGAACTGCTCGACTGCGACACAAAGACACGCTCAGAATGGCTGGCTCCCCTTCGGCCTTTTCCTGCTTAATTTTTCCCGATATCTTTTTTCGGGGACGAAGGATCCCTTGCCCTTGCACGTAGGTACAAAATCAGGGATAAGGATAGGGTGAACTTTGAAGCGAAGGATATCAAGGTTTTTGATGGAATATAGAAACCTTGAAGTAAATATGCACTAGGATAGCCCGGGACCCCTAAGTGCAGGTAAGCAGAAAGTTGTAATGCATTTAGGTCTCCCAAGGTCTAACCGTAATTCTGTCAGTAATTCGATCTGTAGTTCTGATTCCAGTCGCATTACGACAGAATTTCAGAAAAACAGTATAGGTGTGATGAACAAATCCCGTATTCTTGACATAAAACAAACATAAACCATTTTTGTATCATATTTACATTTACTATTGATTAACACAAAGCAAAAGACAGATATTGTTTCCTCTATACAGCTAAATAATAGTAGATCTGGGCAAAACATATGACACCTTACTAGGTTAGAGAAAATATGAACAGCCTCTAAAAATAACGTCAGTGCGGACACCTCATGCCATCTGCCAAACGCAATGTGTTAAACTGACCCGCATAAACAGCGCGGAATGAAGTCAGCGATATCCAAAGGATTACTTCTCATCTCTCGAATGACGTCGAAGGAAGAGGTGGCGCAGGAATCAAGAGCATCGACCTGGTTAGCCATTTTTCAGCCAGTGCCAAAGCCTGCAGTCTTAGTAAACAAAAGAATTTGCTGATGCTGCGACTCTACAGGATGGCTGTCCAGTAGGGGTTTTCCTAAGCCAGTGCTCATGAGGGTCTTCATGAGACATAAAAATCCTGGATGAAAAAGAGAAAGAATCCGCTGTCAAGACCGTCGTTTCACTGGATGAAGCGTCGCCCGCCTCTCCGGACTCGTCGATCTCCGCTCTGCCCCTCAGATGAGCGCCCTCTGCGTCCTGAAGCGGGACCTGGCGGGCGCTAAGAGTCGCAAAGAACCCGGCTCAATAGGTGAACGCAGCGCATAATATGACTATTAGTTTGTAGGTTCAGTTACAAATGGTGATTTGGATATGGCCATAAAAATATGACGTATATATGAACAAAGGCAGTAGAATTGCTAGTAACAGAATCATTAGTAGGAGCAGTCAGGAGAAGAGGAAAAGGAGGAAAAGAAATGCAGGAGGAAAGTTATCTCATGAAGATAAATCAAAATCCTCCTCAACAAAGTCATGTCATTTACGGCGATTATGATCGTAAGAAGAGTTACACGATAATGTATGATAATAGTTTCGTATATTTGCATTTTTCCATTACTGCGTTAATACATAAAATATATACGAAAGTATACCAGCAGTAGCCCAGGATATTTAGTCATGTCATAAGAGAGAGAGAGAGAGAGAGAGAGAGAGAGAGAGAGAGAGAGAGAGAGAGAGAGAGAGAGAGAGAGAGAGAGAGAGAGAGAGAGAGAGAGAGACTGAGAGACTGAGAGAGAGAGACAGACAGACAGAGGCAGAGAGACAGAGACGGACAGGCGGACAGACGGAGACAGAGGAAAGGGTATGGACTCGTGCAAGAATGTCGTCACGCGCACCCGTCTGCGGTCATCAATATGCATGCGTCTGTCCCAATAGAATCAAACAAAGGGTCTGTTTTTGGGCGGCACGAGGACTCGATGCCCGCAAGCCTCTAGAAGGCCATGCAAGAAGGGACGCTACAGTTAGTGTGTCGCCAGACGTGCTGGTGTGTAGTTCTTATCAGTTGCTTGTGCAGTTACAGCGCCTTCTCAAAAATCCTTCTCTCTTTTACTGGGAAGGATAAGGTAAGGCTCAGTGAAATCGCACTTTCATTTCTTATTAATTTTGTTCATTTACCTAGAATATTTCCTTACTTTCGTTCCCCCGGTAACGGCGCGTTCCAGACACTTGCTGGCTTCACTTTCTACCTGCCCTAATGATTGTGATGTTGTTTTTGCTCTAGTCTTACGCAGTTCTGAAATGCGGAAGTTAGATTTCGTTACATTTTATATTGTAACGGTGGCGAATAGCACAATTTGTTCCAGTCCTTTGTTATTTATGCCTTTATGATATTCTATTGGCTACACGCAGAGTACTTCCCCTCTGGACTTGGGGTACGCTGTGTTTGTACATGTACATTAGTGTCTACACAAACAAGATCTTGGATAAACGTTAATGTATGTACTTGTCATCATGAGTAATGACAGGCGTAATTTGATAAGGATCAAGAGATTCTGTGCCGTGTACCTGCCATGCCGCCAGACTCCACACTAATCTCCTCGATGTTTATCCATTAATTTCGTGTACGTTACTATATCATCCTGACTCCGGTGTGCCTTCGCGTCCGAGGCCGCGCACCGTCCCTCGGCGCCGCATCTCTGTTAGGGGCTGAGGGCGGGTTCGATGGCGTAAGTGGATCAGGGAATGATGAATGTGGGAGAAGTCTTAATGACTGGGTTGGGTTCCATTATCCACCGTTTCTCCTTAAAACTGCGGGCGATAAACTACTTATAAAATAGTTTAAAGTTTCACTGAATTAAGAAGACATGAACTAGGCTATGGTAGAGCATACCGTCAAGGGGGAATTGAACAATAGTTATGCATAGTAGAACTGTATACCTAGAAGACCATTCACGCGATAAGCATGCTATCACTTTGTATCTGGATTGTCTTATTGTTCCCCAATATGTTTCTTTTCGCCTTTCAACTTTACAAGCCAGGTAGGAAAAAACAAAAAGAATCGAATAATTAAACAAGGAAAGAAGTGTATAACAGAAAAAGTAAAGAAAATGAAATCGGGCATTAGATTTTAAAAAACGGAAAAGAGGCGACCGATCTACAGATAAGACTCCGGTGACCCGCTGACCTCCCGAACAATGCAGGTCAGAATCCCGCCCTCATCAGACCTCCGGCGGCACTCTTTTCTAAAGACTTCCGCTGTCCAAAACGGCTTACATCCGGTCGCTCTTCGTCCGCCTCCTGCTAAGAGTTATTTTCGACACGTCTGCGTCCTTCGGGCAGAGAGCTCTTGTAATGCTCGAGCTTATTAGCTATTTGGCCAAGAGATGAGCCGCACCAAGTTAAGTGACTGAGGAGCCTGCCATGCTCGGGGCGCGGTCCCAGCTCCTGCTTCTGCCATGAGACTGACAGAGACCGTGAGGTGACATTTCCTTTGAAACTTTAAGAACAAAGAGACAGCAGCGGTTGAGTGCATGCGTTAGAGCAAACGAGGCAAAATGGCTGCAAAACCTATCGTTCGTGCTGCAGTGGAGCTTTTAAACGTGACCGTTTCTCAACAGCTTTTACTGCTTGTGTTTCCTGCAAAGTGACCCGACGTCGTTAGCGAAGAATTGTTGTTGGCATAATGCTTGGGGTACTCCTTGCGTGAAGATCTATAGACAAAAGCATCTTAGATATACTCTGCTGTTTGCTTGTTTGCTCAAGCATAGTTACATAAATACAGATAATAATAAAAGAAGGGATGGCGTTAAATTTGTACCTAAGTACATGTGGTTAGGTCACGCAGTAATAATCAGCTGGCTAAATGTAAACGCAGGCTCTGGGTCATGCACGCGCGTTCTCATCGATCACGTTTCGCGCCTGAGATCGGCAGCAATAATAGGAACATGAGCATTTGCATTCAGAAATTAATTTTCGGCTGCGGTTAGCGTAGAGATTTCGATTCACATTTAAAAAGGAATGGTAAATAACAGTGAACTGCTGTATTTCTGCGTTTACCAATGGGGTGCGCTTGGTAAATGCTCGCTTGTACATAAATAGAAAACAGTTTTACTGAAGTGAGGTCGGAAACGCCTCAATGTGGTGATGGGCTATTGACACCCTGAGTTTCGCACTGACATCTGTCGCAGCTGCTTGGCTGGCGCTCAG
>NC_091563.1:18921198-18926198 GCF_042767895.1 Penaeus vannamei
CAAATTTCATTTTAAAATTTCAGCACACTGATTTGTCACTAGATGTGTCACAGGCCGTATCTATTCTTTACTTTTGTACAGATTTTAATGTCAATATAAAATGATCGATGTTTATATCAAAACTGACAAATCTCCAAAGTCGGAACGTCAACAGCTCAGCAAACAATTGTCACCATAAAAATGATGGCTTGGTTCTTTTCTCTCTCCCCTTGAACCCATCAATGCCGGCTACATGCGTTATCCAGTTTTGTTATAAATATTTGTTTGCAGAGGCAGAGATGTCATATTTTCCCTAAACGTTTAAGCACCAAAAAGTCCAAAAAGTATCCGGTCCACTTTCACTTACCAGTTTACCCCATTTTTTAAATATCACAATAAATCACAATAATTATACTTATCATTAGTTACCATTATATTATTATTGTTGTAATTGTCATGACTTGATTAATTATAATAGTAATCAAACTGAAGATTTTCTGGGAACGGGGTAAATAGCAAGTATTACTTAGTAATTTTCCTTTGCGACTCAGCTCTTCTGGAGCAATGCGTGTAAAATCAATAAAACAAAACCAGTCAACAGAGCATACCTGTATGTTTTCACCGGCCACAGATTAAGACGGGCAAATTACGACTCTTTATACAGCCCTTAATTTGCTATCAAGTTTTAAATTCTTTCTCACATTTGTGTACTTCTCCTGAACTGATCTTTTGTCTTTTCACATGCTGTCTGTTTCCTATTAATGAGCAAGTAGATTACCTGATGCTTATTTACTTCCTTCTCAGTGCTAAAGATCTACGAAGTGTACAAAGTGTTGATTCTGATTTTCTGTATTATATACATATGAACACCTTTTTTATAAAGCATAAGTTTGAGATGTAAATAATATTTATTTTTCTAGCATCTAGTGCAAGGAATAAAATTACCTTTGAAACTGTCTTTGCTTTACATCCTCCATAACTAACAAGCACTAAATGTGATGATTTACGGAATACCAATCTGTTTCCATATTTTTCCTAAATTAAGCTTACAACTATTATTTTTTGAAGTTCGGGGTTAAATAAAAGATGCTTTACTTTGAGATAATGTTGTATTTACAGTACAGGGGATGGAGGGGGGGAAGAGGGAAGGTAGTCAGAGGATGCACTAGGCACTCCACTGAAGCTGCGAATGTTTAAGGTTGTTTGCTGAGGACTTGTTGTAGCCATGGCGCCAATGTGAAGATCAAGAGTGAAACATAATGAAAATGACCCCTTATTTGTGAATGCAGATAGGAGTAGAGCATACAAGTAAATAAATAGTATTAAGTTAAACGCTGATTTGGGTTAATTTCAGAATTCTTAGACTTCTCCCAAGATCTCTTCATTTCAACCAAATGCACAAAACCTGCATGAGGTCTAAGAAAAATCAGTATTTCCTTTTATCTCTATTTGCTTATTGCCTTAAAAGCAGTGTGGAATGATTATGAAGGAAGAATTTCCTGGTTTTTAAGAAGTTAATGTACCGGCTAACCATTAATTAAAAACAAAACTAATAACAAAAAAATAAAACGTATATTGCTTCTGATATCACTGAGTAAACAATATGTACCCACAGCAACTAAAAACTTGTGTTCTCTATAAGGCTAAGTTCATTTTCTCATAAAACTGTTACATGTATGCACACACAAATTTTCTGATTACCATTTTGTACCAGTTGTTAGTGAACTTCAGAAACAGCACCTTTTGGAATGATCAGCAAGGTGCTTCTCCCTTTCATTTTTTTTAAATCTGAGCTCTCAGGAAGGACTATTTATTCTCTTGTAATGTACTGGTCACATATAAAATAAAGTTCCTCACACTGCCCTAATTATACTGAACTAAATGAAATCAATACTATTGCATAGAATAACATGAAATAGCTTAATTTTCAAATGTCCCCCACTTAAATTTTCATTACACTGACTATGGAGACCATACAAATTTCAATAGAAAGTCTTGTTACTTTTCATTCATTTACATTACCAACTAACTGTGAGAATCAAGCTAAAAGGGTAAATAGCATAAGTCTCTCTTAGACATCTTGACAACCCTTGTATGATGATTTGGAGTAATGCTAATAGCAATATATTCAGGAAATTACAAGATATGAGAAGGAGCTTGTGGAGCACTGTTTTAATAGAATCATGAATAATAAATTAATATACTGTACAGTGCACATATCCTGTGCTAAAACTGAATGCACTAAATTAAAAAGCAAAATTAAAACTGAAAACAGAAGCTCCCACTGCAGTAAGCTACATATTTACAGACATCAACTTACATACAATCAATGCAGAGTTGAAGATGAGATGAGTAATTAAAATAAAACTATAAAAGTACAATGGCACCATGACTAAAACAAAGGAAAGTACTTCTTAGATCAGAGGTATTACAGATAAATAGGTCATTGACAAAATATGTTAACAATAATTTGTAAAACTCACACTTGTAACAACGACATGATAACCGTTCTTTCTCTTGTCCTAGGATTCAGTGCTTTTTCGAACCGTTTCAAATCGCAACAGCAATATCTATTCACATATCTTACACCCTAACCACTCACCATAAATATAATGCTTAGTCCTCAATACATTAAGTAGGTCATTACTCTAAAATATCTGCTACATTTTTATCTGCCAGAGAATATATATTGCATGACTCCAGCATTTTAAGAAGTTTTGATTACATGACATTAACTTTATATCAAGGTATTCAAAGCCATCTTAAGTAACTTGAACTGAAGTCAGAACATTATATCTTCAGTGAATGGGGTGTATATATATATATTTATTTTCTTCATATACTGACATCATCAGCCTTACAAAAGTGCCTCAAATAAAAAATAATTTTCCTACTCTTAAATAAGAAAATTAATCTTCACTTAAGACTATGTAAGGCTCAAGATAACTAATATTGCTGCTTTCAATACAACAATACTACATTGGGGCCAATACACTAACTCTGAAGTAATCAGAGATCACTGGCTGTTGTCTGTATCTATTATTCAAGTCATGACCAAGACTGTATCTTGCTTTTTATGTGTATCAACTTGTCCTAAGGTTTCTAAAGGGTCATCAGTCAACAATGTTGCCTATGGCTGAGACACAGGGAGGACATAACCTTAAAAACCTATCAACATTTCATCCATACTATGATACCATAAACAGTTCATGTAACAAAAAGTGACCAGACATTCATCTCTTCAACTGAAATCATGAACACATTATACATCATTCAGTGGGACAGTAGTTAAGTGGTTGTTCGCCAGTTTGAGGATTCTCTGTAAGGCTCATATTCTTGTAACTTTACCTGTGGAGAACATAAGTTAAAAACCCTTAAACTGGTGAAGTCCAAAGCAAGCTAACTCTGCCACTCATTTACGAACAACCAGGGAAGGATCATAGAGATAAGACTATGCCCATGTACACAAATGATACAACTGACTCATGTTCTTTTTGCTTAACTTTGATAAATTTTACTACTACATCCTTTGCACAATATTATCCATCTAAGATATCAAGAACCTAAGAATTCTATCATTCTTGGACATGGCCTAAAGCACTAGTTCTAAACAAAGTATGAGATTACAGCATCAACATTTGTGACATAATCAGCAAATTTCAACCATAAATAGCATTCTCTTAGGGCCCACTTATGATCATATTTAAGACAGATTATGAACCCTACTTAAGAATTCTGTTAGGGAGGAAATAGCTGGGTCTGTCACTTTAACGACTTTGGTTTCTCATTCGTGCCTCAGCATCAGCTTCTGAGGCTTAGCTCAAGCAATATCTGAAGGAGGAAGTCTTCTCCTGAGAGTTCATTATCAAATAAATCATATGGTTCTATGCACCATCAATCAATCGGCACTTTTAGACATATCCTCTATAGTAACGATAATAATCCTTTCAATTAAGTCCACATGGCAAGGCTGGAATACTACTTTCCATATACACAAACCAACATACTGATCAGACATCAACTACTGGTGTTCATCATAAGAGAATAAAGTATTGTCAATTTGTCATTACCAATGTGAACTTTCACAAGGGAATATATTTATGTAATTCATCACTTGCAATTCATATCAGAAATGCAATGCTGGATTTCTCAAGTTCCATGAGATTGCTGATAATATTAGGCTCTTACTGGTATATTTCTTGGGAAAACATTCATATCTTATTAAAAACATACTAAAAGGTTGAAAATTACTAATCTAAATCAGCACAGTCTAACATGTATTCAGAAAATAACATTGAACACTTCCTCCTGTGTATCTATAACAACATCTACTGAATGGATTCTTACAAATGTTTGCAGAATAACTGATGGAAATATGAAATCATTGTGGGAAAATTGGAAATTCTAAAGCAAAGAAACCTAGACATCTCTCATCCTCCTTTTCCCCAGACATTGCATACCTAATATAAACTGTTGATACACTTTCTCTTTTGTACAAGGTCAATGATGAAGGTCCTTATCAGCTGATATCACTCCTGAGTCAAATGGGCTTAGATAAGGAAATTATCTGATAACACTTTAAAAATCATTGTATATATGAACCAGCAATTCAGCCTGGGACCGGATAACAGCTGATCACCCAACCAGTACTGGCTGATACATGTTCTCCTCTCCATGCTGTAGTAAAGGCATAAAACTTTGTTATAATACAATTAAAAGTTTCTAAAGTACGTTTCACCACGTGAGATATATGAGCATAATATCTCTTGAATAATATCTTCAAAAATCCAGAAGTTCACTGAGAGTTAAATAGGCAATCAGCCCATAATTGGGAAAGTCATCAGCCCACTTAGGAGGCCTTCCCATCTTTTTCATGGTATATAATTTGTGGGAGATATGATTTACTTGGATATACCAAGCTTTAGGGACTGAATTAGCAACATCTTTTTCAAGCTTCAGTAATAGTTCTGATAATGGAAATAACACCTGTCCATCATGCAACAAATTATTCTAGCATCATA
>NC_091563.1:18936198-18947825 GCF_042767895.1 Penaeus vannamei
AGTGTCTGAGATATTTATGATTATCATTAATACAATTATCCTTTTTTCTCCCTCTTAAAATGCCAATGATCATTATCTTAAGTTTACAACTGACAGCCATGTATAAGGTTCAATAAGGTTGATAATAAAAATGAATGATCCATTTTTGTGAAATTCTCTAAAAATAAAGAGAAGGGGATAATGCAAGGAAAATACTAAACAAAACAAAACCAGCCCTGTCAATCATGTCTGCTATATTCCTTTCTTCCAATATCTAATTGACACAGATGAAGATAGAATGTAGAAGGTGTAAGGAACTAAAGGAATGATATGAGGAAGAAAATTAATTACCTAAATTGGGGTACCAATAAAAATCTGGGGGGTTATGAAGACTCAAACTTTTAACCAGAATGATCCGGATGATGTTAAGGTCATGAAAAAAATCTAGGTCAAGGACTGGTGATGTGAACATGCCTTCACTGGGCAAAATGACAGAGGGCCAAGTGACATGAACTTGGCGTCATGAGTGAAGGCCAGGGTGACAGAAAAGACTCGTCACGAGTGCACAAACCTCTTGGAGTGTGATTTGACACATTTGGCACTTCAAAGGAGGCTTTAGCATTATTCCATTCACTAAATGAATGTGAAATGTAATGTGCGTAAGACATGACTGGAAAAGTGCCGACTCCAAGGAGGATGCCATTTCCATGCGGTCCATATTCCTGGCTGCTGTGACCAGCAGCGCAGGTTGTATTAAGTAAAATTGAAAATTACAAAAAAATGAGATATATAACACATATAACCAAATGTTCCCTACTTTTTTTTTCTTGCACTGAGTTATATACTACATAGAGAGATGATATGAAGTCTGTGCAAGGAAAAAAAGCTATTACTATCTGGATAAAGTAAATCAAAACGGTAAAAAAGCTAAAAAAGTTTACATAAAATAACTTTGCAAAGGGCAGGCACAGTCTTGTTTGCCTATGCACTGCACGCCCAGGATACTGACTAGTTAAGTTACCCACTGCCTGTATTTTAGGCACCATGATTTCCGTTATCTAACCGGATCCAATGGGTTAAAAGCTGGTACTCCTAAGCAAATCATGATGCATGAAGAGTAGATGAAGAAAATATAAAAAATGTCAGTCTTTTCCTAAAAATTATTGTACAATATGAGTCATGATTTGAGAAATGCATTAGCATAACGTGTAGGAGCGTGGCTATGGTCACCACTATAGAAGACAATGACCACATAGAAGACAATGGCCTCAATGGATGCTGTCACAGAAAAAAAAGGAAAAAAAGTGACCATTTATTTATTAATTACCATTATTTCTTTTTAGATGGCTTTCAATTTCTATCTGATAAAGAAATATTACCCATTTGACCTTTCATTTCTGTGTTTAACCAACTTAAAAGTGTCACACCTACGATACCCACAGAAAAATAAACATTAAAGGGCGTCCTGTCAGTGTAATGCTAGATCACAGCTTGCATTCTGATTTTGTTGCCCGTGGCAGGCGGAACGCGGGCAGGTTCCTGGACTCGCCCGTGCGCCGATTTTTAAGCTGCCCGGAAAACATTAAGTTTCAGTTTTTTTAACCTAAGGTACTTAAAATCAAAGGAAACACCACTGCCTCAAACACAGCCTATTTGACAAATGACAAAAACCCTGCCCACTAGTCTTCAATCACTTTAAATATTAATAGGGTTCCTTTATTTTCTATCTTTCCTTTGTTTCTTACAAAAATTTCAAATAGTTGTCAAAGAAATATACAGAACCAGTTATCACAATATATTACACAGATTTATAGATGTGTTAAAGAGGACACAGCTCAAAGACTTTACTGCATTTAGCCAAAGAGGATGCACTGTAAGATACCAGAAATAGACATATAGATAATTATTTGCATAATTTACTCAATGTTGTAACTAACACAAGTGAAAAAAATTGCTCTTTTCATAATAAATTGTTTCATAAGATAAAATGCTATCAGAATACAGTAGGAGAAAAATCAATTTCAGTTTTAGGTTCAAAAGGCTAAATTGAGGTGGTGCTAACTTGTTAGAACTTATATAAAAAAGAAAGTCATCCCTCCTATCGAATGTTTTTGCCTGGTTTTGCAAAATTTTAATGAACTACAATTAGGTGTAGAGAAGTGTTTTACGTCTCATAAAAGGTAAAATTTGTATTGGAAGTAATGTCCTTACATAAGCTGCTTTTACCTAACAGACATCTGAGTTCACTTCTAATCTACAATTTATGTATCCAAAGACTGTATTTGGCTCAAGTTGCAGTAGGCATGCTTATTTCTTGAAAACTATAGATCTTAAACCCCTCTGATCCAAAAAAAAAATTGACTTTAGGGGCAGGCGATGTGAACATGCCATTACAGGAAAATCTGGCAGAAGGCACAGGTGACACAAACGTGCCGTCACGAGAATTTCAGCTGAAGGCCGGGGTGCCAGAATGACTTGCAATGGGTGTACAAACCTCTTGGAGGGTGATTTGACTCATTTGGTGCAGGTGTAGTGCAGGTTGTATTACAGAAAGTGAACATTAGGGGGGTGGGGGAGACAAATAATAAAATGCTACATATTTTCATTTTTCTCGCACTGAGTTATGGACTACCTAGAGCAATGATATGGAATCCATGGAAGGCAAAAAGTCTTTTACCTTCTGGATAAAGCAAACTAAATGACAAATATGGACACTGGAAAATGGCAATTACACTGAAAATGCTTGGGCCTAAGGGAAGGCATGAAGTCTTGTCACTGCATATGTGCCCAGCCTACAAGCCACAGAGCTGTTCACGTTAGCCTAATGACCATATTTTGGCTCATGTGATTGCCAAGCAGTAACTGGATCCAAGGAGTTAACTTTTATGTTCCGGAGGAGTGACAATCACATCATTCAAAAATTTGGCTAAGGGCTGGGATGACTGAAATGGGTTGAAGTGCACAAAGCTCTTAGAAGGTGATTAGACTCAGTGGGCATTTAAGAAAGGGCTTTTGCATTATTTCTATCAATAAAAAGTATCGATTGTACTATCCGTGAGTCATGACTGGAGCACAGGCTCCAGGGAGGACAATTATTTCCATGCTCAGGTGGTGCAGGTTGTATTATAGAAAATTGAATATCATGAAGAAAAAAAAATTATATATATATATATATATATATATATATATATATATATATATATATATATATATATATATAATAATAATAATAATAATAATAATAATAATAATAATAATAATAATAATAATAATAAAAATAATAATAATAATTAAAAAAAAAATAATAAAAAATATATATATATCATCTTTTTGTTATCAAAATTGCATTGCGTTTTTATGGACTACCTAGAGAGGAAGGAAAAGTCTATTACCATCTGGTTAAAAGTAAATCATATGATAAATATAGAAATGGGAAAATGGCAAAAAAGCTGAAAATGTTTATGCAGAAAAAACAGAAAATGACACTGCAAAGGGGAAGCATGGAAAATGTTTATGAAGAAAAAGAGAAAATGACCTTACAAATGAGAATGGCCACTCAAATAAGTCTAATAAGTGAGGGCAGTTAAGGGAACTTGTTTTCTTAGATAGTGCTTGGGTACCTACATTTTTTTCTGCTTTCTTAGATAGTGCTTGGGTACCTACATTTTTTTCTGCTAACTTATTTCCTATACAAAACATTTTAAACCACTGCAAAAACCTTAAAAGATCCTATCATTCCTGCCCTAGCCTAGAAAAGTAAAAAAGTATGTTAGCCAATGAAGACGGGTTAAAATATGACAGATACAATCTGCTATAAGCAACAAAAGTGTGAAAGATTTAACAAACTAAACTAAACAACAAAAGGCAATAATTATTCAAGTATTAACCCATCCATCACAGAATAATCTACTGTCCACTGTAGTTTTTTGTGAATTTTGTGTACACAGGCTCCACAAGGGCTCAGTCACTAAAGAGTAAATTAGTAGGCCCTTGCACCTGACTTTCCCTTTCCTTGAATTCTCAAGATCTTTTTTTTTCTGATGCTATTAGTATTGATACCATTATCATCATTATGAACTTATCAAAATACTTCTATATACATACATATAAAGATAAACAGGTGAGATATTTAGGAGTAATGGTTGACTCCTTGGTGAAGAAGTACTTCTGGAGCCATCTATGTGAAAACAATTAGTAAACTAAAACTATATTGGAGATGGCATGTATGTCATGTCATCTACAGCAAGTGGGTTAAGGTAACAACAGATGAGAGGCAGTGATTCAAAGAATCAAAATACATATGATATATATTTACAGTACAAGTATTTCCAAAAAATATAACACAAAGACCAGAGGTAAACAAATCTTACGTGGAACACAGCTGCCATATTTGTCTGGGAATTCTGATATGAGGTCATCGTTGATTCTGTCCTTCAAGGGTCCCAGGAGCACCACAGGTCGGGTATACGTGATCTCTATTTGTTGTACGCCCTCGTAGCTCAGGATAATGTAGTCGTCTCCCCCTGAAAATCAAATTTCTGTCTCATTAGGGTAACAATTTTAAGACTACCAAGCTGATTTTCTAACCAAAATAAAAGTAAAATGGCAAGGAAAAGAAAAGGAAAATAAGAGAAAAGGAAGCATAATAAAAAAATAGTGATAATGTACATATTTATAGAATACATATGGGTGAATCTGTACTTGAAAATCTATTCAGTTTACCCACAAATGTGTGTATAAGTCTGTAAATGGTTCCATAAGGTTACATAGGGGTTCGGACATCTCAGTCAGACAATGGAATATAGATTATGTAAATAAATAAAAAAAGTGTATCTTGTAAAGAAAGTGATTGTAATGCTTGGCACATTATGTACATGTGACAATATCTATCCTGATTGTCATGACAAATGGCTATGTTACCAATTTAAGTATGTAGTATACTGCACTTTCTATAATAACTTATGTGGACTTTTCCTAGTTCCCTGCAAATTCGTATATGCCTATGAAAAACTAGCCTGCTCAATCCACAAATTACTTTAACAGATGTCTGCTGAAATACAATATTCTGTCTATGTAATCAATACAGGGATACCACAGCATCCCTATATAGCTTTACTAAATAATGTGTCTTGGATATTAACCTTATCAATCCAGATGATGTGACCATCCTGTCATGAAAAAAATTTGGCTTGAGGGGCAGTGACGTGAATTTGTCATTATCAGCGTTTCGACTGAAGGCTTGGGGTAACGGAAAAGACTTGCCACGAGTGCACAAACTTCTTGGAGGGACTTAGACTTATTTGGCATTTAGAAAGGGCTTTTACATGATCCTCATCAATAAACGAGTGTATGAATGTAGCATCCATTAGCCATGACTGGAAGAGTGCCAGCTCCAGGAATGACGCTGATTCCATGCTCAGCTGGTTGTATTACAGGAAATCTAATATAATGACAACTTTGATCCAGTTGCCATGAGGTAACTGGATCAAAGGTGTTAAGCAAAGTAAATGGGTGAGTATGTGTGTGCGTACACACATGTACGTGGATGTGTGCTCTTACCTAGTTGTTTCAATACAGGAGAAGAATTAAGCTCAGATGGTCGTGTCAGCTATATCTAAATTATCGTTTAACTTTAAAGTGATGAATACTTTTGGCACAACGTTATTTGGAAGACTGTTCCGTGTTTCAATAGTTTTGCCTGGGAAACTGAAATTCTTAACATCTCTTTTCCCTCATTTTACTTTCAACTTTTTACTGTGTCCTCTCGTCCTTCTTCTGTTCAGAATTATAAAGTCACCTTTGCCTAACTTAACTCTTCCTGTAACATAGATGAACAACATATCAGTCATATCACACCTTTTCCTTCTTTCTTTCAAAGTAGTAGGTCCTATTTTCTGTAGTCTCTCTGTGTACCTCATATCTCTTAGAGTCCATCTTGTGGCTACTCTCTGAACTCCTTCCAATTTGGCTATATCCTTTTTTAAGTGTGGACTCCATACCACTGCATTGTACTGTAGACTAGGTCTTATGGTGACTGAAATGATCTTATTTACCATATCTTCGTTCACATTTATATGAACATTTGGGCTTTGGTTCCTGCTCATGATTATTCCAAGGTCTTCTCCCTATCTACTGGGTTAAATACTGCATCTCCAAATAATAAGTTTTCAATGACACTTTGGAGGCAATGGCATGAAATGTTTACTATTCTTTTTTATGTAATTTTGCAGAAACATGTTCAGAGAACCACTTGGTCTTATGTTTGATCATAATTGGCGCCAAAACCAATCATTGAGGCACTCTGCTGGTTACTCACTGGCATGTAGAGTGCTTCTCTCAAAGTACGATGTTCATCTGTCTTTCATGAAAGAAATCTCATACAAGAGTTTGCCTTTTTAAAGTCTTAACCCATTCACGCCGGGTACATTTTGTAGCCAAAATAAAAAATATCTGGGTGGCTACAAAAATCGGTGGGCGGAGCTTCCCGGAGTCTGTCCGCCCGCCCGCCTGCCCGCGCGCCGCTGCTGCGTCGGAGCGCAGCCCCGATACAGCGTCACACTGGCGGGATGCCCGGCAATGTTTATTTTTTCCGGTGCCTCATATATGTGACACCCAGAACGAATTGGTTAAGTATATGTAATCTACCCAGTCATCTCTTTCTTGTAATATTTCAGGAACTGTCATAAAAACAGGAGATTTGCTACAGATTTTTCTATATTTTTCAAGGGTGGCAAGAACTCGGTAACATTAGTTACCAATTGCTTAACAATTAATGTCACTTCTAAAGGGTTTCTCTTTTTGAATTATTCCAACCTCCTATGAGCATAATATTCTGCTCTGAGAATTCTGTATTTACGACCTTGAGAATATTGACAATCAATTTCTTGTCTTCGTTGTATCATTGATTCCATCTTTCACAACTTTTTCTTTGTGTCCTAATATGACTATGTCCCTCTTTACAACAACCAAATTAGCAATATACCTTGCTTGTTGCCCAAGGTCTGACTTGAATTAATTTTTTTTTACCATCTCTGTAAGGCGTGTCTTTATTTCTTCCTTTGTGATCTTTATGTCTTTTTCTTTTTCTTATTTTTCCCATTTAATGCTTCTCTTTTCTTTGATACATCTGCATATGTAGCTCTCATCTTTTTAGCCTCTTCCATTATCTGAGCCTGGCTGCTTGACAAATTGCTTTCAATTTGCTTTGCAGTTTCCTTACTCTGATTACTTCTTCAAATTTTTCTTGTACATTCAATTTGACTACTGTAGTTAATCTGGGTTTCTTCTTCTTCCACCTTTTCTTAAATTCTTTGATTTTCATGTCAGACTTTTCAGTATTCTCAATCTGAATAGCTGTTCCTGAGCAAATCATACATCAGTTCCTTAAAATCTATATTTTTTTTCAGGAATTTTCAAACATCCTGCAACAAGGCTTCAAAAGGCTCAGTTTTAAATGCTGATTCTACTTCATTTTCCTGACCTGATCTTAGCTGTTAATCATTAAACAAACAAAAACAAAGCTCATTGCAGTTGTCTCTATACTTGAAAAGCTTACCATGCAGGATTTGCAGTAACTTATCGCCTCCCTCACCTAAATTCTAATGTCCCAGCCCAAAGAGCCTTAGCATCTTTTTCAAATCTTCCCTTATTCATCCATTCTATAACCCAAATCAATATGTCAACATGAACTATGCACATTTACAGAACCCATGACTAGCAGCCTAGATCACCCATTGTCTAATCTCTGTATTCAAAAACAAAACATGTAACAGCTGTACTGCACTGATGTGATACACTGCACTCTGTGTGCGTGAGCGTGTGTGTGTGCGCGTGTGTGTGTCTTCAATAAGATAATAACAATGTGGGTCAGTAGAAGTAGTAGAAAGTAAGAGAGAATGATATAAAAAGGTCTTCTTACCACATTTAACCATTGCAAATGAAACTCTCTTTGAAACCATTTTATGTCATTCTACACCACAAAAAGACCCTCATATTCAAATAACAAGAGCACAAGCATAAAACAATAATAATAATAATATTAATAATAGTAACGAGTCAATGAGTCATCCATGGCAAGTATGTAATCATATATATAATAGTAAACATCTTTTTCATATTTGTAATCCAGTAATAATAAACTTTTTCAGTGGTATGATACTGATACACACATACACATATACATGTATATATAAAATATATACAAGAAGAAAGGTGTTTAGATTTTACATTTTGTTTTTACATTTGCATTTAGTTGCCCTTATATAGTAGCTATACACATCAAGCTCTGCCTCCCTGAAAATGATGCATTTTCCCAAAATTGGAGTTGATGTCAGTTGAATATGGTTACCAAGACAGCACAACAACATGCTAAAGAAAGTACCATATCCAGCAAATGCTTTCATAAATTTAAAGTTCTAGTAAAACCACAACCAAAGATCTGAGGAAAAAAACAACAAAAAAACACAATTATGTACAACTTCTGACTTACTGCCTGTATCTATATGGTTCATTTCCTAACTTATGAATGAGTTGCTGGATGCTGGTCATAGATCATCATATAATACATCTGGGCAAGCCTAAGGTAGCGGGAAAGGGTAATACTCACGCATGCTTCGGCTATCACTCTCTCCGTCATTTGTTGCTATGGAGGCTGTAAAGAGAGACACACCATCAACAAGGCAGACTCTGCTAGGCAACACCATGCAATATGAGCAAGCTCTTAGATGTGTTACCTCCTTCATCCAGTGACCCTTGATTGATGGTTCAAATTTAGAGAGGAAATTATTAAGGTCCCATGAGCTTATGAATTTTAACTAAAAAGTCCTCATACACACACAAACATAGATATATAGATATACTTCCCATTTTACTTTGTCTATATCTTAGCAACTAACAGATACTTGAGCATTACTCTTCATACTTTGCTGACTGAAGCCTAATAATATTTAATAAAAAAAAGTTATAATACTTGCAAATAACTAGCTTTCCATTATAGAATTCCATATGGAAGAGTGAATGAAACTTGATCATTCAGTGTTTGAACCAAATCATACAGATTTCCATAGACACTTTTATGGAATAGCTGAAAATAGTGAAGAGAATAGGATTTCAATGATCCAACCTACATTTTAAGTATCATACTTTCTATTTGAACACAACTTTTATGGTCAATCATCTTAATAACTTTATCTATGCATATCTCCTACTACATATACTTTGATTTCTAGTAACAACTCACATTTTTTCAGTAATTGAAAATCACAGCAACATGACTATAAAAGGAATAGCATTGCAATGGCCATGCAAGTTTTGGAATTTATCTACTCAAGCACTAAAGTTGGATGGGACTGAAACCATTACAGACAAAATGTAATCTGTAACAGAGCAGTAATTCTGAGTTATTTTCTTAAATCAATTTCTGCTTAGACCACAACATACTCAATTCCCTATAAAATGAATAAATCTTTCCAGAGTTTATTCTAATCTAGTGACACCATTTCAAAATCACACATATCTTGAATAATGTATATTACACTAATGTTGGGACACACTGGCTGGAGAAATAAACTTACAAATACCTGGTCAAAACAATTTTAACATACAAAAGAATTCTTTGCACAACTAATGGCTGGTAATGTTGAGGACATTATTTCGAATCATCATGTTGACAAAGGACCTTCTGGATGAAGGAGGGAACAATGGTGAATCAAATAAAAACATAATTTTATACTATGCTTGAATTATCATGCACTAGTATACACAAAATTAGAATTCATATACAAAACATAACAGAGGCTTATCTGAACTTAATTAATATGTACAAGATACTACAAACGGCAACAGTCAAAACAACCGAGGAACAAAGAAAACATCTTGTACTTGCCTCCTTAATCACATATGGCAGGCCATCACTAAGTGGCTTACAATTTTTTTTGTCTTTTAGCATTAACAGGTACAATTTCAATCCTGATAAATGCAGACAAGTGTTCATGCATGATTTTGTGTCAGCTAATTAAAATGTATATGTGAATATAAGGAACAATGAATGTCTATACATATCCTAGGCAGTGTGTTAATTTAAAATGCATATAATCAATCCTGCACAACCAAGCAAGCACATCAGTTTTCCTAGCAGATTACTAATTAGCTAATATTATTAGAAAACAATTAAAACATCAATAGATCTATGTACCCTAAGAAATCTAAGTCTACTATCATCACTTTGATAAAGAAAGAAAAAAAAAATCTTCAATTTCATTGACCAAACAGGAAAGATTTGATAGACTTATAAGATATAATCATTGACATACAGAAGGTTCCTAAATTGAAGAGGAAAAATAATAATTATAAAGAAAAGACAAAATCTTACCTTCAAAGTCCTCATCGACTTTAGGAAATGATGTAAAGAGATCAAGTGTTATTCTTTACACACACAAAAATCAAACAAGAAAAAATGAGAGAATAAAAGGAAAGAAAATGGAAAGGCGAAAAGGAAAAATAAATATGAATAAAATGGTCCTTTTTGAATTTTGTATCAGTTACCTGCATTTTGTAATGAAGAGATTCCTCCTTCATCTCCCGCCCCTCAACTCCACCCCTCCCATCCACCTACCCACCCACATACCCACACACAGTATTGTTCATCAGTGTTTACTATAAGGATAGGCTTTCATGCTTACAGTATCATATTTCTGACTGGTACTTGGAACACTCAAGTCACAATAAAATTAATTACACAAACTGAGCATACAGGCTATGTCATCTATTTAGAGTAAACACAGGGACCTCAAAATTATAATTAAGTTTAAAATACAGCCTAATATGTGGCTGTGTATCATCTGTAAACATTTCAGTTAAACAAAGAGACAACAACAATCTACAGCAAACAGATATATACAGCATTCTGTGAACAGATATTAGATTCTTCAATTTTGCTTATCTCTTAACTGCATTTCACTGATGTTTTATAGCTATTGTGTTACTCAAAACACAACCTTACTTGTAAATTCCTGAAGTAAGTGACAAAGAAAAATGTTCCTCTGTGTATATCTATTAACATAACTTTCCAGTTCCACAGACCATTATCATTATCCACTAGAATGAAGAAAGAATTTGAACATTTTAAGCATTTGGACTATTTTCTCCATAACTAAAAGACAGAAGGAGAGAAAGGAGAAAAAAAAAAATCAAACTGTCCCTCTAGAGTCCTTGTTAATCATGTATGCCAGTGACACAGACAGGTGTATTAAAAGCTTCACATCCGTGTAATGCATTCAGAGCACAATTAAGCCACAGAAAGCTATACACAGAACATATTTAGGTTGAAACACAAGCCACTGGGAAACTGAGAACTGACAAGCCAATTTTTCCATGAGGGTGGGATAGCATTCACTAGAATGTGAGTCAATGCAGTGCTCCATGATATTAACTTCATAACTGCCTTAATAGTCATTCATTAAACATTTAATCCTAAGACAGTCCAAGAGCATTGTATGCATGAACATACAATGAGGAAATTCATTAAACATTTTATCCTAAGACAGTCCAAGAGCATTGTATGCATGAACATACAATGACGAAAAATCTTAATACTTATCCACATAAATGATTTCAAAAGTTTCATTTTCTGGAGAAAAACAAAATCATTT
>NC_091563.1:18948325-18958325 GCF_042767895.1 Penaeus vannamei
ATATATATACATATATATATACATATACATATATATATACATATATATACATATACATATATATACATATATATATACATATACATACATACATATACATACATACATATATATACATATACATGCACATATACATCCATGCACATATTGAAAGAATCGTATGTCGAAAAACACGATTCCAGCGCCACATTCCCTTCCGCGGCGGCTCCACTTCAAGACTAACAAGACCTTCCTTTCTCTTCCTCCTTGAACTGTTTACGGGGTAGTTTTACACCGCCAGCGCCGCCCGAGGGAGGCGGTCGTGCTGCGTGCCGTCATCTGCCAATTACCATCCCAGCTCTGTACGTAGTAGCTAAATAAAAGTACTGTCATAAGACTAAATATACGAGTATTCATGTTTTGTTTTACCCGCGACCGCGAGGGGTGGGCGCCGGGGAGAGCTAGGTCGGAAAGAACAGAGGGCAGCGTGGTGCCAAGGCCGGGCAAGAACGGCGCGCGGGCGGACGGCGAGCGAAGGTGGGAGGAAGCGGGAAAGCGAGGGCGCCACAAGAAAGAGTTACTGTGTTGCGTGATTCTCGGCACCAGACCTTGAACCTCGCCAGCCAGCCATGTCTCGGGGACTTATTTCCACGCTCCTGGCCCTGGCCAAACACCCTGCCTCGCCCTCTTCTCGCTCGAGGTTTCTACGGCATTCTGCTGTAAGCAGCGTAGGCTTCGCGAGAGACTGACAAAGGCGAGGAAATCTTTTCTTGTCGCCCTGTTGCTCATAACTGATAGGGAATGAACTTTCCTGTTACACTCCTGAATAATCCATGAAACAATAGGAGATTGTTGGAGTTCACTCTCACTTCTTAAGTATGCTCAAAAGTGATAGGGGGGAAAGAAACAGGCATTCCCAAGGTTAAGTGCTATATCTGTATATAATAACTTTGTTGATATTGATAAAGTCAATAAAAATATCTGATGTTATTGTGGCTCAATGCGTACCAAATAAAGGATTAATCCTTTGCGTGGTTTAATATAAAAACGATTTCAAGAATTAAGTTAGCAAATTTATTGTCTGACAATAAATTTGCGTCGTTATACAATAAAATCACAAATGCCTTTTCAAAATGCATATTTCAGCTTCTCAGGTATGCCAAGCGTAGATCGACCTTCTGCACACAAACCGCCAATAATTATCAAGTTGTCAATGCATCCATAGCCTGCCACAGTTCTTTATTTAACAGTGATTTAAAGGTGAGCTGGATTCAAGCACAAATGTATCTCCCTCTCCCCTCCCAGCCCGGCCCCCCATCGCCACTCCCGGCGTCACAAGAGGAGGTCTTCAGGAGGGCCTTCACCTGCCACTTCAACGCTCCGTCCTCGCACTTGCATCGATCACATCTCCACACGACACGTCGCTAACCGCTCCGGCATAGCAGTCTAGGCTTACATTACCAGCGGCTCAGCCTAGTCTTGTTTCGCAAAGTTACTGTGATTTCTAAACCAGAAAAAACTATTATAAGACTATTAAAGTAATAAAACTGGTGATATCGCGTCTTCGGGTGCCTAAACAGCTGACCCGGCAGAACCCTTGCAATTTACCAGATCATACAATAAGGCATGGGCAAATGGCAAAACGTAGCCTACGCAAACCGTACAGAATTTTGGAGCTAATCCCATGGCAATGTTGGAGATAACCGACGCAGACACCGGCCACACATACGCATGTATTCATTTGGTTGGAATCATCCCGCAAGTTTCAACCACATTTTATTTGTGGTGACTTGTGTATTAATATTCAATGGGCTACTATTTCAATCATGGCGACATACCGATGACGTAGCCGACATAATGCTCATACGCAATTACCCACTGTCTTTGCACGAGTTAGTGACAGATCGGCACAACACTGGCCAACCGTACTGAGGAGTTTTCCTACATTCCAAGAGCCAATAACTAACGCGGAAAAAGCAGAGCCGCGGTGGCAGGTGGCTGAAAGAGGATCAGTCCAGGCACTCAGGCGTCACCCGCCACTTCAGACCAGCCTCGTCCCTCTCCCACCTGCTCGACCTAGGCATCGCACACCAACAGAACTACTTGTCTCATAAGAAGCAAGTCATTAATAGCGGACACCGCGGGGAACTTCTCCATCCGCCCATAACAAAGTCGATGTCACTGGTCGGATAAATTTCGTCTAATTCACTGGACACGAACTTCAGATAGAGGTCTATTGTATAAATACAAAAAAATCAAGGTACGGCGTGAAAACTGCGAGAGCGAGCATTCATCCTCACACCTTCTCGCATCCAGGTGCCTCGCCCTTCCTTTCCCCGTTCCTGGAAGTAGTTGCCGCTTCTGCTGGCACACCGTTGTTCATACGCATATCACACTGATCACAGTAACAATAATACACAAAAGTAAAACTGACTGGAATTAACACACGGTTAGCCTACAAGCTTGAAGTGAGTCGTTGGTGACAGAAGAGAGCAGCACACCTTTGTTCGGCTCGGGTCGGGAGGAGCGAGTGCCCCACCCAAGGAGACAGAGAGGGGAGCAGGCAGGCAGTCAGAGCAGTCGCCGTGCACAGCGGGAATGTGCCTCCATCACCAGCGCAGCTACCTTACTGACACCAGCACCAGCACAAGTAAGAGAAGCAGCAACAGCACACAACAGCAGGGGCCACACGCTCACCACGGTACTGGAGAAGCAAGTATTGACCCAGCACCGCCACCACCCCCCACCATCCCTCGCTCCTCACTCACCCAGGTGCTCTCTTCTCTACCTCCCCTCGTTCACGTGAGCCCTCCACGCCGACGACGCACCGCGCTCCATGCCGCGGCCGTCGGCGGGAGGGGAGTGCTTAGGGCCTGCTTCGGGAGTCGGTCCTGCGCTGCATCGAGGCGGAAGGGCATGGGACCTGCGATATGTGATGCCCACGCCGTGCAACGCACCATAACAAACACGCGTGCAAAAATATCATATATAGTTAGATATAGATATAGATTCATGTATGAATGTATGCATATGTAAGTGGAAATGCGTCTCTACCTGTTCATTCCTTTTCCCATCTGCAAAGCGTAACTCCTTGTGACTTTGATATCTCTGAAATGATGGGCGTGGCCACGGAGGCCTTTCGGAAGAGGCTACGAGAAGTCCAATGCTGATAAACGGCACAATAAGTAAATAACGTGGAGGCACATTCCGCCGGTGCGTGCGGTGTCAATAGACGTCACGGTGGCGGTGGTGAGCGAGGTGTGTCGGGTGTCACAGCATGTCACTCCGCTCGCCTAGCTAGGAGGCCCGTTACGCCCGGAAAATAAGGCAAGGCGTTCCTGGGCCTCCCTTCGGCCGCCCACGATTCCGGTCTTGGCAAGAGCACACTGCTACCACAATACTCCTAGACGTGGGCTCCGTGGCAAAAGTCGTTTCCCATAACCTTGACAAATGTTACAACTTTGCAGTCTCAATATGGCAACAATAGGCTTATAAAATCAACATAGCAACAATGCCATCAAGCTGGAATAAATTCTTGGTTGGATGGCATTCTCATCATGGAAACGGTTGCACGTCCGCTTGGCTCAATGCACCTTCGGATGTACCTGAAGCAAAGGTGCTTTTAGCTTAATTAGTGCAGTGATTTCTGCCTCCGCGAAAACTAACAAAAATTTCACTAATGACTCTGAGCACGCCCATCAACATGCGAGCCACGCCTTTCGAACGATGACGCAAGGCCGCAGAGAAGTAGCCACCCTAACATAGGCCGAGAGGAAATAACGATGGGCTAAAAGAAATTCGAATTCACACCGCGTAAACAATCCACAGCAACGGGGGTGTCACACCACGCTCCCTGTTTATGTAACGAGGCTAGAAGACAAACGGGTTGGCGGGTGAGCAGAGCGCCAGGATGCTGTCCTCGCCGACGGAGCCACACGCGAGACGGATATTGATAAGGGAAAGGGGATTAGGAGCTGCGTGAGTCACACTTACAGGGGAGCCTGTAATAGATTAAGCGAGCGGTGTCACGAGAAAAATGACTGCAGAAACGAGGGGCGGGACTAGTGCTCTGAGGGTCAAGGTTGGGACAATAAAGGACCAACAGGAGAGTGAGGGAAGGACTTGTTACAGCTCTGTGGATCGAGACGGAGGTAGACAGAAACCCATAGTACACACACGAGTAGGAGGCGATATGGGGGAATTCGGAACCACCGTGCTTTTTTGGCATCCTCCATTACCATCCAGTCGGTGGTGCTTTAGCGGTGCTGCTTTTCATAACTATCATGAAGAATTAATCTGACTCTGTAGTAACACCTTATCTCTGCTGTGAAACCTCTACGATGACGCCATCCATCTTGAGAGCAATCAAGCAAGTTATTTCACTGACGAAATATCCTTGCCTGATATTCACACACGATAATAACTGGTTAACAGACGGAAGTGTGAGGAACCTGAGTGAATTTTGAGGGGAACTGGATGGACGGAGGCAGACTATGTGTGACGCATTACAAAACAACGTATGAATAAAGAGCAGCAGAGGGGTGTAACTCCCACTTTGCCCCTCCCCCCTCCCCCTCCCCCATTCTACCCATGAAACAGCGCTCCCGGGAGTCTCTCGTCCGACCCCCCCCCCCAAACGCAGACAGTTATCACGCAGCTCCATGCAGCTCGTGTACATGCACTCGCTCTTTAACAAATACCACGGCGTCTGAGACCGCACGCTGGACGAAATGTCACGGCGCGTGGCACCCATACACGCCCGGGCAGGCTATTCATTCTCCTTCTCAAGAGGCCTTTACTTCGCGAGTCTAGGTGTGTAGAAATGCATCTCTCTCTCTCTCTTTCTCTCTCTCTCTCTCTCTCTCTCTCTCTCTCTCTCTCTCTCTCTCTCTCTCTCTCTCTCTCTCTATATATATATATATATATATATATATATATATGTGTGTGTGTGTGTGTGTGTATATATGTATATATATATATAATATATATATATATAATATGTATATAATATATATATATGTATATAATATATATAATATGTATATAATATATATACATATATATAATATATATATATATATATATATATATATATATATATAATACACACACACACACACACATGTATGTGTGTGTGTGTGTTTGTGTGCGCACAATAAGACATGACATGAGTTCCTAATGAAACGGACAAATAACCGAATTGTAGAAGTTTTCTTCTTCCTCTTTGTTTACTAGTTACTGTGTTCATATATATATATATATATATATATATATATATATATATATATATATATATATATATATATATGAAAGAGGGGGGGAGAAACAGAAACACACAGAAAAAGTATATTTCCCTCGCACTTCTTAAGGAGACCTAAAATATTTCACAAAAAAACGTAAGATGGCACTTGTTCCATGCAGAGGTACACACAAAAATTAAGCCGAGCGAAATTCGAAAAGGCAAGCGCGCGAAGTGGCATCATCATTACATGTCTCCAGTCCAACTGGAATGAGTTGCCAGGTATACAATAAAATATTCCTGCCACAGGGCCTACTTATGTTCCTTTTACAAAATTTTCACTGACATGTTCGTATATTTTGAAATTCAATATCACATAAAATACTTAAATTGCAATACATACGAAACAGGCAGCTAATAACACATTAAAAAGGCACAGTCATGCTATTCTTAGTATGAATTAGTTTAATGACTACCTGCTACCTGCTTATAACTGCCTACATACATAAAAAGAAAACTATAACTGGAGAATATGTATACAGCGAAATTCTGAAGTAATCCGTTGGCAATACCACAGGCTTTCAACGATGACTGCTAAACGGATGATTCTTAAATACCTCTTACCTACAGTCATCGCCTAAGTGTTGTTTCCTCTTATCATAAGTGCACCTGAACTAGCAGTAAAACTTTCCAGATTGAAGATAATATCAAACATGTTATATCGTACGGAAAAGGTATTTCAAATTGAAATGCTGCTTAAATCGTATAAATGTGAGTGAGTGAGAGCGCATCCGTGTGTGTAAACATAGAGGTTATATAAAACCTACAATACGTTGCACGACTAGCATCCGTAACCTATACATGTGTCAAAACAGGTGAATTTAAATCTAGGCCAAATATCCAGTCCATCAGCCCCATGTGTCGAGGTCGAACAAGTGACCTTGCCAGATATGCCCTCGTCCAGCCGACAACGGACGAGCCAACTTCAATTTTCGGAGGGATATTTTCGCCACTTGAGGCCTTGCACTTCCGGTTCTGGTGTTGCCGTAATGTGGGCCAGACGTCCCGCTTTCTTAAGACATCGTTGTGCTGAAGACAACGACACGTCGCTACACATGTATCACGCGCTTGGCCCAAAACATGAGAACGAAACTTACTGATAATTTGATAGGCTTTACAATTCTAGAAAGGAAATGGGTCTCCTCGGCGGTGTTTCCGCCACATCTCGGGGTAGGAGGCAGCATTCCACGCAACATTCGAAACTAATTGTGCCTCCCATGTCCCCTTTACTCCCGCCTAGCATGCCCGCACGGTGTGACGTCATCGTTTGCGAAAAGCCATACCGAGGACACCATCCTATCCACTGCTGGCTCAAGTTACTTCTCAGAGCGAAGTATGCTGTTCTCTGGCAAGGAGGGCAAGATGTAGGGCCTACTGAGTATGACAAATAATCCTCCACATAATTCAAGATGATTATCCAAGCAAACAACGGCATAGGCTTCTCGGGGGGAGAGCGGTCTACGATATTCCATACATTATGCCTGTAGCCAGTACAAACACCAAAATCAGAGAAACGATGCAGCCGAAGAAGGACGGGTTCCACCAACTGGTTCCTTTCCACCGAAAATACTTGGGGAATGTGCAATTTCACATCGCAGTTTCTTAATTAAAAGGTTCCCATTACTAAAGAATCGCGTATTCTTAATACTTACTGCATATCTCTAATCTTTTCACTTAACCATATTCTTCAGTTTCCCAATGTATGCGCACCCTATGAAATCATGAAAAACCTGCAGATTACTGTAATCATACAAGCAAGCAAGAAAACCTAATCTAACAGCTATGACGAAGATAAGGCATGACTAGTAGCATCCCCGCGCCCCTCTGCTGGTGAGATTAACCAACACCAGACCCGTGAGAGTTAGACGTTGCTCACGCGGTCTCAAGTAGCAGGCGAGGGAGCCTGTTTGTTTACCCACGCCACCAAGACACAGAAACAAAGCTGAACTGCTCTACTACTTCATTCTCGGCTGTAATTATGTTCGAAATACTATTTAAAGGAGGAAAAGGGATAACATGACAAAATGAAAAGTTAGGGTAACGGGGCACACACTTAACACACACCACACAAACACGTAGAGTTTTCATACATGGGATTGGCAAGTAAACATCATTACGCAGATGTACAAAGAGTTTGGTATTCAAATCTAGAATGAATGAGCTTTTCCCATGAAAGTCTTCGCGCAATAAACATTATAAGCATTTGTCTCAATTGAGAAGCTGAGCGAGTGGGGGCTGAGAGAGAGCACTAAAGCACCTGACATCACTTGATACGGAGGTAACCAAGAATCTCTTCGCCCCGGCTACAAGATAACGACAAATGATGCCATATAAAACCCACTCTAAGTCAGCTCTCCCCGGAGTCAACCTTTGAGTGTCTTGTCTGACATCTGAGCCCCGCTGACTCTATCCCTGGAAAAGAGCGGACACATGACCCTGGCACCTCTGGCTTTCTGGGTGCGGCACTTGCTTCCCAACGTCTGCACTTTTCGACTACGTCCCCTTTTTCGTTATCCACTTTATTAATCCAATCTTTTTTTTTTTTTTTTTTTTTTTTTTTACTAATCCCCATATTTCACACCCAACTACCCACCCATCTTCAACAATTTTGTACATTCAACTTCTTCCCCCAGTCTTACTGCAATAAACACATTGCAGTATCAGCATTTGGAATGGGGAAAAAAGATTCATTACGATCACATCACAATGTTATTCCCCCAAAGCAACAGAAGACCAGCGCATAAACTGACTACATGTATAACAGTAGCGACCAACAGCTACGGGCCGTATGTATCGCTTCTCCGTGATTGGCGCACCGTTATTCTTATCACAACCTCCCTCTACCTAGCAGCGACTCCTGACTCACCTGGTAATCTTCTGCGGGTCCTTCTTTCTAGTTAAGGTCCCGTTGGCCTTAGGTGGTAGGCCGTTCTTCCTGGTCATGGCTGCTGGTGGGCCAAGTGTGACCACAGTGCTGATGTCAAGGGTCTTGATTAAACAGAGATTGCCATCTCCAAGTCTGTTATATGCACAATGATTTCCAGATACATGACAGGTTTCAATGATCTCTTACTATACAAACACTGTTGTCTATATTTGGTACTTGTCACTTGTATGTTTCTAACAAAACCTGCAAAGACTATTATATATGCCTTCTGCCCATTTCTGCATAAATAGTCCATAGATGTATATATGTGCAAATATACATATACATATAAATGTATGTATGTATAAATGTATATATATATATATATATATATATATATATATATATATATATATATATATATATATATATTTTCTGAGTTTCTTAAATCTCAAAGTCAACATGAACACCAAACTCTTTTCTTCAGGATATCCGCTCCAACCCAAAGTATCAGTGCAAGGGCTACACTCGTCATATCCGCGTGACACTGATAACATTACCCATTAAGCCCATCTCATGTGTGTGACACCTGGACTCCGAGCTGGCACATGCTTTTGGTATGCCATGGTCAGCCATAATGCACAGGCAAAGCCCTACGACTTAGTACGGAGAAATATATACTTAACGAACATTATGTATGGATAATTACATCACTATTAAAAAGAATTCGCTTATACCATACTTATATTTTTTCCAATACATCTGAAAATAAAAACACTGACTTAATAATTTCCCCGCACTGTACGTATTTCCAGTCGAAATATTTAGAGGACAAATACTTCAACCAAGCGGCGGCAGAACCTTTGTAAGGAGAAATTGACTGGGAATTATTTCCAAAACAGCTACTTCGAATACGGACATTATCATGGCAAACACTTGGAAATATCATCTTTTCGCTATCAGAGCACTTTCACATTATTTCTTCAACTTAAAAAATATATAACAATACAATTTTCTCCATAGATGGATTTTCTGTTGATAACCGTCATACGCTTTCTCACAATCTTTTCCTTTGAATATAGGCCTATTCCTTTCTGTGCACAATCATTTGGGCAAATATTTTCTGTATATTTTGTTTAAAACTATTATTTATAACAAAATCGTATGTCGAAAGTTACACTATTAAAATAATCTCAAATTCACTGCTACTCTCTCTTCACGACACGTGCGCATCAGGAACTGCGGTACAAACTTACTACAAACTGTAGAGCTCTGTACTGGGTGCCAACTTCTACAGATTACAACAGTTATTTCGGAACTTTGCGTGGTAGTTTAGTATTAACATCACATGTAAGGTCTACATTATTCAGTATGTTTTGTTGCAATCCTCTATAATTTTTTTTTGTCTATACTTAAACAGTAATAATAAGCAACAACAATTACTACCCGGCATCTCCATCGCCTGGCAGGGGGGTGGGGGTCTGGTCCCTCTAGCTCACACCCTGTCGTCGTTGCCACTTACTCATCAAAATATATTTTTTCTACATAATTAGTTTAAATTTTCCACGTACATAATTAGTGGGTCGTTTATAATAATAAAAAGCGAAGTATACTGGCATGGTAAGGCCGCGGCTAGAAATCTGAGACAAGCTTACATGAAGATTTTCATGTGAAGGAATTCCACTCGCGTTCGCATCATCTTTTGCGGGCGAACGAAACGCCCGAGATGAGTTTAGAAATTAGACTTACTATTAATAACCGGTTGGCCAAACAATTTTTAATAAAACTAATTAATGTTTTTTCTATGGAAAATCCTTTCGCTTTATTGTTTAGGCTCAGAGACTAATCCTCTGTGG